>NC_080746.1:19496563-19799593 GCF_020826845.1 Diceros bicornis minor
CAAACTTCTCTTTTAAACAAATATATTTATTAAGTACTCTAGGGTCAGACAAGCCTGGGTTCACACCCTGACTCCAACCTAGCTTAGTAACGTTGGGCAAGCTACTAACCTCTCTGGGTCTCAGTTTCCTCACCTGTAAATGGGAATAATAATATCAGCACCTACCTCCTGAGACTGTTGTGAGAATTAAATGTGATAGTACATATACAGCTGTTAGTGCAGTATTATCTATTGTATTAGGTCCTAGGTAATCTAGAAAAGAGTTAAGGTAGAATATATAGTCAATTTAGGACAACATTGTACATAACAATGTGTTAAGCACTGTAAGAGCAAGGTTGGGTAATTATAAGTCCTGCCCTCCAGAGTTTAGATGGAAGGCAAAATACATACAGGAAGCAATAAGCCATATTAATAAAGCTATCTATTTATCTATAGAGAGATAGATATAGAAATACAAACACATAAACATACATGTGTATTTGTTTATACGTGTCTATGTATATCTATATCTATCTAATATAGAAAACGTGTATATATAGGTACGATATATAAACATACAATTAAACGAACATGTAGCCCATGTAGGATAGGGTACGGAAATATTTGCATTTTTGGATGAGTTTGACCCCCTGTATTCTAATCTATTTATTCAACAAACATTCAGCATGCCTGCTGAGTGTCAGACACTGTGATAGGTACCTGAAATACAAATCTAGATCAGACAGTCCCTACCGTTAAAAAGCTAAATCTAGTGCAGTGCCACTAGAGCCAAAAAGAGGAAAGACCAGCTATATTTCCATAAGAAGCCCTTCTCGAAAGCCCATTACCCAAATGAAATCTTCCCAGTCAAGAATCCACACGTTACCTTAGACCATCTGGGAGACCTTCATCTGATTTGGAAGCACATACACTGGAAGAAGATTCCGGAGAATTGGGGGCATTGGCCACCACACCAGCCACCTCAGACGCTGCCATCATGCTCTGTACATTCAGAAACAAATTACAGGCTACAAGTTTCAAAATTTTAAAACAAATCCATCTTCCCCCCTCAGAATGTCCATACACAGAGTTGTTCCAGGAAAGAAACACCAAGTTGGGCTCCAGGAGAAAATACTTAAGAGTATTCTGTAGTAGCGTATTAAAAGAGCCATTGCACGCAATAGGTCCCAGCGGATATCAATTAGGAGTCACTATATTCATATAAATATCTAGCAGTCTGTGTACAGCTTTGATTTTCACTTTTGGCAGAAATGCAGTTATTTAAAACAGTGGAATCTGGTCTGTGAGAATCTTCCAAATGGTCCACATACCTACCTTACCTAATATCCTTTATAAAGAATGTATTTTTTGGCCTAATATCAATAATAGCTTATGTTTTTAAATCATTTTATGGCTGTTACATTAAAAGCATTCCCCATTAATGGAAAGTTTTTTGGAGGTGTCTGCGTGTGAGAGAAAAAGCAGTATTACATTGAGCAATCCAAGTATCTATTACTCTGTCAGTATGTTCCCCACAGTTGGGAAAAGTCTGATAACCAGTGACTGAGCAAAGTACAGACTCCTCACAGTTACCACCGGGGTGCAAAGAGTATGAGAATTTGGGTTATTCTAGCATGAAAATGAGAAGCTGAAAAACAGGGTAATCCAAGTAAGGGAACCGGGACAGACACCTTTCTTAGATCAAAAGGTCATTCTTTATGCTGTAAGACAAACTCATGGCCCTCTACGGTGAAGAGAAAGGGGAAAAAAGAATATTTGAAGGAGAAAGGCGCAACATAGGGTTGGTTTAAATTGTTGTTTTAATTTTAATAGCATCACAGTTATACTCCTGCACCTTGAAGAGCGCAGAGGGCAGGGATGGAGGCTAGGCTGTGTCAACACTTCAGTCACAGGCCAGAGACCCTCTGTGCCTCAGTCTCCTCCAGGATACAACGCTCCGAGGAGAAAATGGGCCCCAAACCGCCATGACTGCTCCCTCAGGTGCAAACATCCTGCCCCAACAGAGCCCGGGTCGGGAGTCGCTGGTGCCCGGTGCACGAAAGCACAGAGCACGGGTCATACATGCAACTCTAAGGGAGAGCGGGGCAGGTCCATCTAGCTGGAGGCTGCAACAGAGGGCAGGAAGTCGAATGTGCCAAGAGAATCCCCGCACTGCACCCCGGCGTCGACCACCAGCGAGGCGGCGACGCTGGGAGCCACGGGTCCTCGGGGGAGAACGGGGCACGGCCGCGAATGGACAATGGGGGGAAGCAGCGCCGGTGGCCACGGCCGCCCTCAACAAGGGACTAGCGGAGCGGGCCGCTTCCTCCAGCCAGAACCCCCTCGCACCTTCCTCTCGGCCCCCCAACTCCGGCGCCAGCCCCCGTCCCACTTCTAGGCCAGGACCCCCCGCTCCCATCCGCACAGCACCCTCCACGCCCCCCACCTCGACCCCGTCCCCGCGCGTCGCAGCCCCCGGCCCGCGCCGCCCCGCACACCCCTCCCGCGCCGCGCCCCCGGGAGGGAAGGGGGGAGGGACGGGACGCACCTGAGCGGGCGGAGCGGGGGGAGGGGGCGGCCGAGCCTGGGGGAGGGGTCGAGCGCCGGCCCGCGCGCGACACCTCCCACTTCCGGCGGCACGAGCGGAGGGGGAGAGGCTCGGCCGGGAGAGGAGAGGCCGCGGTGGCACCGGCCGCCCGCGACGGCGCCCTCTGGCGGCCAGAGCTGGCACCGTCGAGGGGACGTGGGCGCGGCGGAAGCCCCCTAAGATACAAGTGGACTCTCCGGGGACGCAGGGAAGAAAGGAGATGTGACCGCGAGAAGGAAGGAGACTTGGTGGAGGGAGGAGCTCCTCTAGGAAGGCTACAGAGAGAGTCGGGGCCATGGCGGTCAGAGGGAGAAGAAGAACGAGGTGTTTTTAAAGGTCGCAACCGAGATGCCCTCTCCAGAGGACGCCATGAAGAAGACGGTCCCTGGGGAGGGCTCCTTTAGAAGATGCCCCGAGAACTCGGGGCGCTGGGACCCCACGAGGAAAGACCACCACACCCGCACGCTCCTCTCCCGGCGGAGGATGCCCGGGGGAGCCGGCCCCCTAGCGCCGGTTGCTCCCGGCCCGTCGTGTCGGCCAGGGGACCCGCCGCTGATTGGCTGCGCCGCCGGGCGGAAGTGATGCTACTGTCACTGGCTCCTCGGGCTCCCGGGAAGCCGCGAGTTTCCGCAGGGAGGCGGCGGCAGCAGCTGCGGCCGGGCCGGTGAGTTGGGAACTCGGTGGGGGCGGGGCATTGGAAGTCCGAGTGGCCTAGAAGTGGGGGAAGCTGGTGTCTGAGAATGAGGGAGCTGCCCGGAGTGCGCCTTCAGTCCTGGCGTGGGGGTGCCCAGGGAGACGGGGCAACAGGGTCTTGGATTCCAGATAGTGTGGGTCCCTCTGAGGAGAGGCGCACATGCACGGGACAATCGAGGCGGGGGAGGGGGAAATCAATGAAGCTGACCCCTGGACGCAGCTTGGTTTCTAGGAGCAGGGTGTAGAGGCTGCGAGATGGACAGTCTCTTGGAAGCAGAATCTCAGACTCTGGTCTGCCCATAGGATTCCTCTTCTCCTTTGGCACCTGAGATCTGTAAAGATATGCCCAGCCCTTGGGTGAGGTTGAATCCACTTTCAAAGGGTATTTAAGGTTCCTTTCTCAGAAGCCTGGGGTGGGCGGGTGGGGGTAAGGTACTCTCTGCCAAAGGGAAAGGAGGAAGTGGTGGTCAGGTTTCTCTTCTCTTCCGGAAATCTGCGGGATCTGCTGAGACTGAAGGAGCCTGCCTAGAGGGGTCACTCTCTCTGGCTATCTAACAAGATTTTTTTTTACTTAACGAGGTATGCAGACTGGGAAAGACATCTGAATATCTTGTGACAGTCTAGGCTGCTGGAGGGCAGGGAAGAATTTGAGAGGGAATATGCCTGGGAACCTAAGAGGAAAAGAGAGAAAGTGAGGAATGCAGATTTTTGGAGGGAAATGTTAGGTGGTGTAAATTCCCTTCTCTCTTTCCAAAGAGACTTCGGTAAAATACCCATTTTTCTGTAATGTTTTCAGTTGGATCCATTTGGGCATGTGTGTGGGGACTAAGCCGTGCCTCAGGGTGACACCAGTAGAGAGCAGATGCTTCTAAAGGAGCCCAGCCACCAATAAGTACACACATATCTGCGACCCATTTACTTGCCCCTGTCGCCACAGTTGCCCATCAGTTCTGATTTGGCCCTTCTGTCAAACCAGGGCTGGCAGTGCCGGGTTTGGAGCCTGAGCCCTCACTTCCGAGCCAACCTCCTGAGCCAGTGACTAAAGGTAGTCCTTGAGCGCTGCATTCCAGTCATTTCTTCTCTCTCGGTTTGAGATCCCTGGAAATGATCCTTGGTCATTGGCCAGTTTCTTTGGTGGAAGGTCCTGGAGTTCCTGGCCAGCCTCTGCTTGCTCCACTGGGTTTGGGAGGACACATTTCTTCTTTTCTTGGGACCTACAGGTCTGCAGTCTGTGCTGAGCCAACACTACTCACAGTGAAAGTGATGCCTGTTCTCCATTGGCACAAAATGAGCGTGAGGTGGTTAGCCAGACCAGGAGCTCACCCTCACACAGAGTCCAGGTGGGAATGGGGCCCCACTGGGGGGAGTTAGCCCTGAGGACAACTGGACTGAGAAATCAGCTGGGGAGAGGTTTATGTCCCCTCTAAATAAGGGAGGAGGGTCTCTTCTAAAGAACAGTCATGATTCTGCCAGTAATTTGTGGGAGTGATATGACTTTTGAGCCCTTTTCATGGCAACAGTGGGAGAGAGCAGCATGGTGCCTGTTAGCAACTGGCCATTCTGCTTGATCATCTAGTGAGATGGGGATTGGCCCATTGTGCTGTGGAGGTATCCACTGGGGTTAGTACTGGCCCACACTCCACCTGGGGGCTTTCCCTGTTGGTCAGGGATACATGTGAATAAAAAGAGAGGATCAAATGTTTAATAATTTAAAAGGAGCAGATGGGGGGTTCCAGGAGTAATACATTAGTGGCTCGGTCTCCCCCTCAGATTCCTGCAGGTAACAGCTCTTATCTCTGGTGTCCTTTGTCTTTGCAGCCTACTGCTCTGATGCCGAAGGGGAGGCAGAAAGTGCCACACTTGGATGCCCCCCTGGGCCTATCCACCTGCCTCTGGCTTGAGTTAGCTGGGCTCTTCTTGCTGGTTCCCTGGGTCATGGGCCTGGCAGGGACAGGTGGGCCTGGGGCCCAGGGTCCAGGGGGGCTAAGCTGGGCCGTGCATCTGGACAGCCCGGAAGGCCAGGGGGAGGAAGAGACCCTGGAGCAGCGGGCAGACGCCTTGGCCCAAGCAGCAGGGCTGGTGAATGCTGGACGCATCGGGGAGCTCCAGGGACACTACCTCTTCGTCCAGCCGGCTGGGCACTGGCAGGAGCAGCAGGTGGAGGCCGTCCGGCAGCAGGCGGAGGCTGTGTTAGCCAGGCATGAAGCTGTGCGCTGGCACTCAGAGCAGAGGCTGCTAAAGCGGGCCAAGCGCAGCGTCCACTTCAATGACCCCAAGTACCCACAGCAGTGGCACCTGGTGAGTCCAGCTCTGTGGTTTTTAGCTTCAGATGGATAGGTTCTAGGTATCCAGTTCCTCAGTGGGCTTTTGACTGTATTACTCTTCAGTTGTCCCCATCCTTGGCTGAGGAGACCTTTCTGTGGGCCTCGGTGGTGTGTTTCATCCTGGGCTCCACCTTCCCTGTGCTCGCTTCTAGAGAGCCAGTGGACTGCAGCGGTTGGGGCCTGGGTGCTGGGGCCAGGCTGCCTGGGCTCAAATTCCAGCTCTGCCACTTACTAGCATGTGCCTTTGGGCAAGCTGCTTAACCTCTCTGTGCCTCAGTTTTCCCTTCTGTAAAATGGAGATTGTAATAGTACCTACGTTGTAGAATTATGGTTAGGATAAGTGAATTAATATATGTGTGCCTGAGACATGGTAAACACTTTACAATTGTTAACTACTAACATTATGTTATATAACGTTAATATATATTATGTGGCATATTAATTGTATTATCTGACCCTTACCCCTAGCCACCATTCCATCTTTATTGCCTGTGAGTGATGCCAGACTTTCCTGGAGACCTAGGCTGTGGCAAAGCTCTCACTTGTCCCTTCTCGGCTCCATCCCCTCCTAGACCTATTGGTCTACAACCTCTATCTGGCTCTTTGATGGCGGCCAAGAGTGAAAAGGGGCTGCTAGCTGCAGCTTGTCTCTCTATGGGCTATGCTGTGTGTCACTGGATTCTCGAGGCTTTGAGAGCAGTTCCTGACCCTGGCTCTCCTCCAGAATAACCGGCGGAGCCCTGGCAGGGACATCAACGTGACAGGTGTATGGGAGCGCAATGTAACCGGGCGAGGGGTGACCGTGGTGGTAGTGGATGACGGCGTGGAGCACACCATCCAGGACATTGCACCCAACTATGTGAGTGGCCCTGGAACCACCCCTCCCACCCCCATGTCTTACCTCCTTCTTGATATTCCTTCTGGCTTATCCCCCTTCTTAGAAGTCATTGGGCCAAAGAAAAGGGCCTGGGAGGTGGGATGATGTTCATCTTCTCCTTTTCCCCAGCCAGCATTCCAGACTGTCAGTTAAGACACGGGGAGTGGCTCCAGCCTCAGCAAGGAGAGGATCCCAGGTGGTACTTCCTGGTTCCTGTCGCCGCTCCCTGCCGTGGGGAGTAAGGAGTGGCCCCTGAAGGCAACTTCCCTCTCCACCCAAGTGCTGAGCAACTTCCTCTCTCTCCAGCCTGGCCTTTGGTACCCCTAAGTCTCTCTATCCCAGGTTTCCCAAGCCGTGGAGCAGGCTCCTGGGCACGTTTCTATAAAGGACAAGAGAGATGTTTGCTGAGAGCTGTGGCACTTCTCCGTTTTGCCCCAATGTGTCCTGTTCTCATTTCTTGTATCCCGCGTGGTTTGCAGAGAGAGATGGGCCTGCTGCCCTGGCTCGGAGCCCCAAACTCCCAGTTGCCCACTTTCCTTGAGCTCCAAGACCTGATCCCTCATAACAGGTGAGTGACTACATGTCATCCCCACAATGTTTCAGAGCCCTGAGGGCAGCTACGACCTCAACTCTAATGACCCTGACCCCATGCCCCACCCGGATGTGGAGAATGGCAACCACCACGGCACGCGATGTGCAGGAGAGATCGCCGCTGTGCCCAACAACAGCTTCTGTGCAGTGGGAGTGGCATATGGGAGCCGCATAGCAGGTACCTTCTGGTCTCACCTCAGTAGGCTTCTCCTGTGATGACAGTCATGATTCCCTGCCCCCCTCCCTGAATTCTGAACCCACCCTCAACACACTGCGCAGAGCAAAGGGTAAGCTTATAATAGGCATCTGTAGGACAAATCAGTTTGTTGATTTTTTTCAGTGCAGTGGTGTTTCAAACATGTTTTTAGTAGCAAACCCCACTATATAAAACAGATAAAAGTGGAAATGCTCTTGCTGTGGGGTGGAGGCCTCAAGCCCCGCCTGCTCAGTCTCCTCTTCCCGTTTTCTGACCATTATGCCCCATCAATGACCCAACTCGTTGTAATGATAACTCCTTTTACTTATTTACGTTAGATTTGTATTTTCATAATTTACCAGCTGTCTTCTCATCCACCCTTCTTCCTTGACCCCATGTGTCTGTGGAGACTCCTCTTCCATCTCCCAGCTCTCAAGTTCCCAGCCCTTCTGATGGTCACTGTCTGTACTCTATCCTTTCAAGAGAGCTGAGCAGCCCGGGCCCCCAGTGGGGGTGGTTCTGTGGCTCCTTTGCCTCTCAGTCTTTGTCCATTAAGGCAGAAGGTGAAGGGAATGAATGGGGAAGCACCCCCCCACGATTCCTCATATTCTTGGACCCTACACACTGAAAAGATTGCCTGTATTCCTCTTACACTCCAGCAGAGGTCAGCAGCCCTCTCTGTAAGTGAGGCTACAGAGGAGCCAGAAATCTTCAGGGCCCGAGTCCCTTCTGAAGGCTCCATTTGTCCTACATGGTCACCAGATGTGAGCCACCCCATTTTAGAGGGTGAAATTAGGCATCTGTGGGAGTAGTAATGGTAATGAGTACCATTTATTGAACACCTTCTATGTGTCAGGCACCACACCAGTGTTTCACATGATTAAAGATACAGATAAGAAGGGAACTTTGGCTACCTGCATTGTCACCTATGATTTAAAGTCTAAGATTTAGCATTACATTAAAAAATATTTCTGGACAGTTACATACACATGGTATAAAAATTCAAAAGATACAAGAGTGCTTAGAGGTTGAAAAGTAAGTCTCCACGTGTGGCTCCCCACCACCCAGTTCCCCATTAGGGGACCAGAATTATTGAGGAGCCGGTGTGGCCTTCACTGCCTAGGTATCCGGGTACTGGATGGACCCCTCACAGACAGCATGGAGGCTGTGGCATTCAACAAGCACTATCAGATCAATGACATCTACAGCTGCAGGTGAGGCAGACCCAGGAACAAGGTGAGAGGTCAGGAGGCTCGGGCCCCTGGAATGAATCCTCCAACACAAGAATAGCAAAGTGAGCTGACCCGGGCAGGTCCCAGCAGGGGTCTCCTCACTGGGTTCCACCTATAAGTCCATCGCCCTCATTTCTCCAGATCCCCAGCCACTGGGTTCTCAGTCTTAAGCCCCATGCCACCCAGTAATCAGGTTGCCACATGAGGAGTGCTCCAGCCTGCCCTCTGTTTATTTGTTTAATAAACTCATAAGGCTTCTGGGAGAAAGTGGACTTTCCTCTCCAACCTCGGCTGAGCTGAACGCTCAGCACCAATCCCCACCACCCAACACACAAAAATACGCCTGCAGCTTCAGCTCACAGTTAAGGTGGGGTGGATAAGGAGGAACTGAGATTAGGCTGCCCCTACGACGTTGATGGCACTTGTTCTTCCCCCTAACCAGCACCTCCCTCAAATCCAAGACATCATCCATGATGTACATTTCCTCTTAGAGAAAGACTAGAGAACGCCTCAGATCCAAGAACTTACGCAGATTGAATACTTCCTTTCATGGGTGCTCTGCCGTCAAGCCTACTATTAGATCCCTAGATCGGCACGGGGTAGACCCTGTCCCTGTCTACCACTGTGTACTGTCTCCTGCTCCCTGGGACCTGAGAAAGGATTTTTAGGGGCAAGTTAAAGTAGTCCTAAACTGGGAAAGTTTCCAAGGAAAAGAACCTTGGCACATATTTCTGTTTTCCACTTTGGAGTGAGGGCTGGACCCTTGAACTCTATGTCCTTTAATCATGGGAGTCCTGAACTGGACCCTTTGGGAGGAGAGTAGAGCCCAGGCAGAGGAGTGGCCAGCTCGGACTGGGAGGCCGGGGTGGGCAGCCATAGCCTGCCTCTCGCTCTTCCTTCTGGGTGTTTCTCAACAGCTGGGGACCAGATGATGATGGAAAGACAGTGGATGGCCCCCATCAGCTTGGAAAGGTAACTGTGAACTGCATGAAGACTTTAGGAGACCTAAGACACCATTCAGTTCCTAGAAGAACTACTACAAGTCGCTCCCTCTCCCATCCCACCCCCATCTGCAGTGGCAGACCTACCACCTCCTCTCAGAAGACTGCTCCTAACTTGGAGGTGGGGAGTGTGGGGGACCCTAGTTCTTAGAGAGAAGTGGAACGGTGCTTTGAGATGGTTTCCCTTTGATTTTGTGCTCGGCTCCCCATTTCTGGCCCCACCCTGTCTGATAAGCAGAGTACATCCGTCAAATGGTTGCTCAACTAACAGCCTCCTCCCCTTCTTGAGTCCATCATTAGGTCTCTCGCATGCCCGCTGCCTTTGGGCTTTTTTCCTCTTCTTTCTAGAAGGGGAGGAGAGGGCAACTGGTATGGAAGGTAGAGGTCTTTCTATGAGCATCTCAACTGATCCCCAATGTTTTTGCTCCTCAGGCTGCCTTGCAACATGGGGTGATGGCTGGCCGCCAGGGCTTTGGGAGCATCTTTGTGGTAGCCAGTGGCAATGGGGGCCAGCACAACGACAACTGCAACTACGATGGCTACGCCAACTCCATCTACACCGTCACCATAGGTAATGACCCGGGGGTGCTGTGTGTGTGTGTGTGTGTGTGTGTGTGTGTGTGTGTGTGTGTGTGTGTATGGGTGTGTGGGTGTGTGTCACTCACTGGTGAAATGTGAGCATGATCTTCTCTTCGGGCTCAGATAGTTAGGAGGGACTAGCCCTGCTCACACAGGATCTCAGGACTTCCTTAGAAGTCACCATACCCTGGGAACACTTTCCACCCATCATCTGGAGATACCCACCCGGCCTGCACCCCCACCACAACTGGTTAGGCCTCTGCTCCGGCCTGTCTCCCCATGGGCCACTTGCCTCCTGCTTGAAGCCTCCCTGACACCCTGCTAACCTAAATTAAATGCCCTTTACCTGTGCTCCCTAGCCTACCATTTGCCAGTTGTATTTATTTGCTTACCTAACTTCCTCCCTCACTATAGGCTCCTTGAGATCAGGACTGTGGCCGTTTCCATCTGGCCCCAATGCCTTACACAGTGTGTAACTCCCAGTAGATAATTAATAAATGTTGAGGAAAGTGAATGTGTGAATGGATGAGTGGGGATGGAGGTGGAATGCCCCCAGTTTTACCCTGGAGCCAGTTGAAAGAATGGGACTAGGGCACCTCTAACAGGGCACTTAGAATACCTCTGCCGTCTGAGGTCGCCCGTTCAGCAAGGAGTGTGGGCACTCTGAGGCACTTGGGCCACTGAGATCATTTTTTAAACTCAGAACAGCCTCCCAGACAATAACTCAAAGATGACTTCAATGTTCTCAAGCCCGTATCCCGGTTCTTTTCCCTACTCTGTGCCCAGGTGCTGTGGATGAGGAGGGACGGATGCCTTTCTATGCAGAGGAGTGTGCCTCCATGCTGGCAGTCACCTTCAGTGGTGGGGACAAGATGCTCCGGAGCATTGTGAGTGCCTCCCCAGCCCTCCACTCCCTGCCCCTGTCCCACAAGACTTCTGTCAGGCAGCACAACCGTGTTTCTGTTTGTTCCCTGCCTCCCGGTCCTGTCCCTCAAGTGCCTCTTCTCGAGCAGATCTGTATCTCTAAGGGTATGCCGTTGTTGGAAGAACAGAGCTGAGGACTCTAAATAAATCAGTGTGAATGGTTTTTGTCTTTAAAATTTTAAGAACTATTAAGCATCACGTTGGTTGAGGAACTTCTTTGAAATGTATTCCTTTGGTAGAATTTGGGCCTTGCCTAATTTCTGTGGGCTTAAAAAAATAATCATCATCATTCCATTGCTATTCAGCTCTTATGTAAATACTGTGAGTTCTGGTCATGTTCCTCATCAAGAGTAAAGCTAGTGGTTGTCTTTGTGGGTGGGGAGGGAAAAGGAGTCAGGGGAGTGTCTTCATCAGCCCAAGAAACAGCTCTTTCCTTGGAGCTAGAACGGGAGCCATAGCAAACAAGAGATTAGAGTGGAGAGTGGACCTTCTCAAGCTGTGAGAACCTTGTAAAGAATTCAGGGTCTGGTACCTGCACCCGGCTGGCTTACCTCCCTCCCAGCAGGTTCAAGCCAGGTCTCTGGACTATCGTCCTAGAGCTCCCTGCCTGTCCCTGCTGCCCATAAAAGAGTAAGACGGGGACCGGGGGCTCCAGGGAAGAGCTGGGCTGCAGCCAGATGGTATCAGATTTCTCTGGTGGCCCCATTTGAGAGGTCTCTCTGGGGCCTTTGGGAATTAGTCTGCTTTGTCTTCCTGCTGGCTCAAATTCATTTTCCAAAACTGAAATTTTGTTTTGCCAATAAATGTCTTCTGGTCAACACAATGTTCCGAGGCTCTGTGCCAGTTGACCCCAGCCCTCCTCGCACCCAGGGAGAAGAGAAAAGGGAGTGGACTAAGGTGAAAGGGCGAGAGGGGCTTCGCTCAGCAGGCAGGGGTCTGGGTGCAGGGGACGCCCACCCCAGGCCAGGCTGGGTTAGGAGGAGGAGCAGGAATAACTGTGTTCTGCAGGCCCTGGCAGACGTCTACAGAACCCGCTCAGCCCAGCCCATGCTGGGGACCAGGAAGGCTCCTAGCATAATTATTACTCTTGCTCTGCGGTGCCTGGCTTTCCCCTCTTAACCCAGCTCCACTCCCTACCCTCACCCCCACCTTCCATCTCAACGGTAATTAGTCCAGATATGAAAAGTGAGTCTGTTTAGCCAGGTTCCCATCTTTGGGATGTCCTGGCCTTAGAAACCTCCTGGTGCCAGTTTCTGTTCAGTGACAAGCTCGGTGGAGCTGTCTGCCTGAGGGCAGAGCGTGGAGGCGTATGCTGCCCACCATTTGCTGCCTGGGGCTCCTCCCACAACAGGCACGTTCACAGGCCTCACAGCTGCACACTAGGCTGTCACTGTGCGGCTGTTTCCTTAACAGGAAAAAAATCAATCTGCTCCCTGGCACACACCAGGTTTCCCACTCTCATTGAGGCTACAACTTGGAGAGTTTTTTTCCCTTTTCTTCTGGAGCGCACAGTGTCTGAGTGAAAATTACATCTCTTGGCAGCTGCTGTGACAGCTGGGAGGGAAGCAGTGAGTACAATGGGGAAAGGGCAGCTCTTGGCAGAAGTTAGCACCCTGGTATCTGACCCAGAAGAGAAGTTTGGAAGAAAAAATTCTCTGGTCTTAATATTGGCACCACATGCTAGATCCAAAGTGCCACAGAGTGGAGCAGATTTACGCAGGGCCCTCCTCACCTAAGCCCTTTGTGGCTCCAGGGTTGATGAGAGCATGAAAAGAACTCGATGTCCACAGATGCCATCTCTCCCGCAAGGCGACTCCCCTCTTCCCCCACCCCCACCTCCACCCTCCACTTCAGAACCACAGGTAGGTGGGGGCACCCATGGAAACTACACTGGGCTGCCAGGCCCAGAGCAATGAGGAAGCTTGTCCTGTCAATCACCACAGGCCAGGGTGGGCAGGCAGTGTAGACAGGAATCCCATGCTGAGCCTATGGGGTGGGCAAAGGACAGTTCCCTCTCCCTCAGAACACACTCCCTTTGTTCACACTGATGTCACTCCAGCTCCTATCACTGAGCTGCCGAGTTGGATTTCCTTGAATGGTGCCGTCACTGTTGTCCCAGCTCCAGCTGGGGCCAGGGAGCTCCCCTGGCCACTTCCTCCGTCTAGCATGGTTGCAGGAATTGGAGGGCTGGGGTGGAGAATTTGGGAACGGGTTATTAGAGGAGCAGGAATCGGGAAACTGTCCTCTGCTCATAGGGCATCTCCCGTGTCTCCGTCTCCTTCCCCCCACAACTAGACCCTCCTAAGTAATTCTTTCATATTTTTCTCCTTTTCTCAGTTTGCCAGAGATTCTCTGTGAGGCCTGGAAGGATGAAGGATCTCCTATGTCCTGACCTGCTGGTGGGCCTCCCTCTGGTCAAAGATTCAGCTCTCCCAAAGGAAGGGCCCACCTGAGAGGCTCGTTCTGAGGACCAGCGCACACCCCTCCCTCCACAGCACCTTTGAACTCAGTCTCTAATGCGGTCCCCTTCCCCTCCATTCCACTGCCCAGGTGACCACCGACTGGGACCTTCAGAAGGGCACAGGCTGCACTGAGGGCCACACAGGGACCTCAGCCGCAGCCCCTCTGGCAGCTGGCATGATAGCCCTAATGCTGCAGGTGCGGCCCTGCCTCACATGGCGTGATGTCCAGCACATCATTGTCTTCACAGCCACCCAGGTGAGATCCTAGCAGGTGGACAAATGGCCTGGCCCAGCCGGCCCCAGAGTTCTGGTTCCAAGGACTTGCAGGTATCAAGAGGCTTCAGGTTCTAAATGCCCCAAACATTAGATGCCAAATCTCTTTCAGAGTTGGGTGTGTATAGAACAGGTGTGGGGACCCCATCAAGACCACAAACCTAAATTCATTTGTACCTCTTCTGCTGATGCCATTTTACCGGCAAAGGAGAGCTCTGGCTGGGCTCCCCTGCTCTGGAGCCTGTGACTCCTGGCTCCCTCTCTAGAAGCAGGCCGCTGGGGTGGTAACGTCGTGGAGCTTTGACCTTTTGTCCCAGCTTTCCTTGGGGAGTCTGTTTCTAGTACCCTCAGTGGGAGACTCTGGACTGGATCAGCCAGCAGGAAGACAGGAAACCAGAGTTAGGTGTTGAGATTATTTTGGAAACGCAGGAGACTAACCAGGACCTCTGTCCTCTCAGTATGAGGATCGCCGTGCAGAGTGGGTCACCAATGAGGCAGGCTTCAGCCACAGCCACCAGCATGGATTCGGCCTCCTCAATGCCTGGAGACTCGTTAATGCAGCCAAGGTGAACAGGTGTTGGCAGGGCAGGGAGCCTATGTGGGGTGACCCAGGGAGGGGGCTGAGCAACGTTGCCTGGCACATCGTAGGTGCTTAATAAATGTTCGTCCATTTCATTTACCCTCATCCTGGCTGATACTCATTTACAAATGAAGACGCAGGCTCAACACTATAATTGAAGTTTCCAAACTACAGTAATCCCCCTTTATCCACAGTTTCACTTCACGCAGTTTCAGTTACCCGTGGTCAACCGCTGTTCCAAAGCAGATAACCTCCTTCTGACAGATTGTCAGAAGGTCAGTAGTAGCCTAACACTATGTCGCAATGCCTACGTCATTCACTCACTTCATCTTATCACGTAGGCACTTTATCATCTCACATCACAAGAGTACACTACAATAAGACGTTTTGAGAGAGAGAGACCACATTCACATAACTTTTATTACAGTATATTGTTATAATCGTCCTATTTTATTAGTTATTGTTGTTAATTTCTTACTGTGCCTAATGTATAAATTAAACTTTATCTTAGGTATGTATGTTTAAGAAAAAACATAGTATATATAGGGTTCCGTACTCTGCACAGTCTCAGGCATCCACTGGGGGTCTGGGGAGCTATGCCCCGAGGATAAGGGGGACTGCTGTATTGGTAGAGAGTAAATGGGACCTGAGTTAGCTTGGGGCTCTCGAGGTGCTCTGGTTCTCATCTCCCACCCTGGACACAGCCTTTTCCTCTGGTTCCTTGATTGGGTGCCACAGGGAGCACTGCAGGGTGTCAGCAGGAGCCTCAGGAGTGAAAGGAGGTGGTGACGGGAAGAAAAATAAGAGAGCTGGGCCCTCAGGATCAAGTTGATGAGGGAGACGGGAGGGGCTGTGTGGGATCAGTCTTGTTTGTTCACTTGCCATCCCCCCTTCCTTTAATAGATCTGGACATCTGTCCCTTACTTAGCTTCCTATGTCAGCCCCGTGTTAAAAGAGAACAAGGCAATTCCGCTGTCTCCCCGTTCCCTGGAGGTCCTGTGGAATGGTAAGTAGTCAGCAGAAAGGGGGTTAATCTTGGGGCTGAGGTTTGGGGCGGGGTCATGGGGAAGTTAAACCCGTCCTCCCTGCCCTCCCTGTGGGAGTCTACCCCCTTCCTTTAGGAGCTGAGCTCCAGCCAAACCTGCGGAGTTTTCTTTGACCATTTTAGGACATGTTGCTGCTTCTGAGTTGGCCGGTCCCCTGGCTGCTTAAACAAGACCATTCTCCTGAGTTACTGGTAGAGGAAAGGAGCTGCTGAGCAGCTGAGATTAGAGAGGCTGGTGGGAGGAGTGGGACTGGGGCTTGGGGAGACTCGGCAAAAGTTGAAAGACGTTCCTTTGAGTTGCATGCTAAGAACTTCCCAGACGATTCTCTTCAGCCCAGTGGCATTTGGATGAAGTAAGGGAGTTGATGATTTCTTCCTTTGATTCTCAGGCTTGTCTGATAGAGAGAGTCAGATAGGGTCTTTTGGGGGTGGGACAGAGGAGAATGTGGACGTCTCCCTGGACTGTAGTTGTCCATCCTCTGTCCCCGTCTCCATCACACCCAGGGTCACTGGGATTGTCTGAAGGTCTGTAAGTGAGAGCAGGTTTTGTGTGGAGCGCAGAGGTTGAACCGCTTCCAGAGAGGAGGGAAGCTGGATTGGGATACTTGTGCTACAGGATCATCTGTCTGCAGATTTCCCAGAGTTCCCACGTGAGGGTTTTCCCTACCTCCAGCTCCTTGGGGGATTTTTTTTCCCTTGAGGAATTTTGACAGGCAGAGTTATTCATATTTTTTGTGAAGATTGAAGCATGTCATGTTTTATGCCCAAACCAGAACTCCGTCCTCACTTTTCCCGGCCTCCTAGGATGTGATCAGACCAGAGTAGTGACAAGAGGAGGAATGGGCAAAGAAAGGAGCTCGGAAGGGAGGGGCAGGGCGGCTTCCCTTGGGTGGAGGTTTCACTGAGAAGAGTTCCGCTGTCTGTCTCCCTAACCACTTCCAGCACTTGCCCAATTTCCCTCTACATGGAAGGAAATCCATGGGCCCAGTTCATTGCATTTTCCGTAAAAGGAATGCTATCTTGGAAAGGGCATAAAGCATCAGCCAAGGCAGAGAAGTGCAGGAACATTCCCAGGAATGCAATTTGGTCAGAACCCCTGGGCTTTGCACTCACGTGTCTTGGAGATAGTGTGCCTTTTAATTTATACCTCCCACTCAGGACTGCTTCCTGTCATTTCAGTAACAAAGTAACCCACAGTCGCCTCTGCCAGATGAGGGGTTGACTTAGAAGAGGGCTAGGGTCCTTTCCAGCTTTGTCATCCTTTGCTTCCCACTGACCAGGGGACGTTGGCGCAGCATGTCTGACAAACTTCCTAGGTATAGAGGCATCTGGCAACTGCTTGTTTGTCACTAGGAAGCATGAGAAAATAGGACGAAGGGTCCTGGGCAGAGGAGAGCAGGAGGTGGGGTAGTGGAGAGAGGAGGGTGAAGCAGAGGGAGGTCAAGACTCCAGGGGTTTTGCTGGTGGAGCCCTTGTTGGGTTTGCAAGCAGGACCGCTGCTGATTTCTGCAGTCAGCAAAGGTGTCCTCCCTCTGTTCTGACTCCATCGACCCCCGAGCAGACAGAACAGAGGTACAAGCTTGTAGGCGTTCTTGGAGGTAGAAGGAAGGAAGTTCAATTAATACGGAATTGGGCAACTCAGTCTAGACAGTTAAGAAACCTCTCCCCCTGTAGCCAAGCTGTAGTCCTTCCACCAAGACCTGGGTGATTCAGTGTCTGAGGGCTGGAAAGAGAACTTTTTCTAAGGTGGAGGGAGCTGACATCACTGCAATAGAAGAGGAGGTGAAATACCACTAAGATCCCAGAGCAGTGGTGTCCAATTGGACTTTCTATGATGATGGAAATGTTCTCTGTCTGTGCTGCTCAGTTCAGTGGCCACTGCCCGTATGAGGCTATTGAACATTTAAAATGTGGCTAGTGTGACTCAGGCTAAATTTTAATTTTATTATGGTTAAGTTTACACAGCCACATGTGTCTTGTGGCTACCATATTGGGCAATGCAGCTCGAGAACAGGCTTTGATTTCTCCCATCAGCAGGAGATATGGGACAGAAGGGATTGGGGCCCCTCAGTCCCTTTAGGTCTGACTCTGGGTCTGAAATCTCTACCAGAGGGGAGGAGGGAAAGTGGGGTTTGGAGGAGTGTGTGAAACCCAAGAGAGTCCGTGTGTATTTACAGAAGATTCCTGAACACCACTCGCACCTCTCCTTTCATCCTTACTTGCATCCTTACACCCTTGCTGGCCAACCCCGGGCCTGTGTGATGGATCCTGTTCCTTTGCTTCCCCACATCTTCCCTCTCCAGCCCAGTCTTGCCCTCTCCGCTGATTCTTTCTTCTGCCTTCAAACATCCACGGTTCACCTATTAGGAAAGAAATTAAAGTCCCTGCCACCCTTCAACCTGTAACCTTTTCAAATGAATTAACTGAAGCAGTTGCTCACTTTTATCACACACTCTCTCTACCACTGAAGACTTCCGTCATTACTCACAGTGCCCTTCCCTGGCCAGACCCAGGGGCTAGTTCAGAGCTCACCCTTCTCAATCTTCTGGTTGCTCTGACCCTATTAATGAGGGCTTGGGGGCAGCCTTTCTCCTCCTCTAGTTTCTGTGACCTCCTTTGCTCCATCACCACCTCTGGCTTCTGTGCCCGAGGTCCTTGTTCCCTTTGTTTGCTTTTCCACTACTCCCAAACTACGAGTGTCTTCTAAGACTCAGTCCATGGTTCACAGTGCAGCTGTGTTTATAGCTTCAGCTACCGCCTCTCCACAAATGATTCCTAGATCAAAATCTCTTATTCTGATTCCTTACCAGTGAGAGGGATAGAGATTTTCATAGCTTCCACAAGATTATGGGCAAAGAAAGCCCTGGAATCTTCTGGCCAGAGGGCAAAAGTTGAAAAAGACTCCAGCTTACCAAAGGCCAAATAATAATAATAAGATGATTATCATCAACTAAACGAGTGCTTTTTATGTGCCAAGCACTGTTCTAAGGATTAACTCATTTAACGTATTAACTCATTTAATTCCAGTAAGATATTCGAGTGTTCTCGCATGCTTGGCCACCGAGTCTCTATGCACACCAGTAAGAAAATGCACGTGGCGTGCCACTGTGTGCACGTGCTAACACAGACCCACACTCACAGCGCTCTTTCTGGACTCAATTCTGTTGTATAATGTTCTATAACATGTCCTTTACTATCTGTAGGCCCTGTCTCTGCCGTGGTAATGCTCTCCTCCAACTATGCCATGAATATTTTCCTTCATCTTTCTATTCCTAAATCGTTGTGTGCTGTTGGATATTCCACCAATACATTACATTTAACATGTACAAAATTTTAAATTTCATTATCACCTCTCAAAAGCTAGCTTGCTTTCCACGTTTCTCCCATTTATATCAGTGCCATTACTATTCCCTAGGCTTCCAAACTTGAAACTCTGGAGTTTTCCATCCCTCTATATCCCTTGCCTCTCCCTGGGTCTTCCCCTATCCTTTCCCCTGCAATTTAGTCTTTTCATTTATTTCTCTGAAATGTCTCTTGATTGATTCACTCATTCATTCTACAAATATATGAGACCTACCTCTTCCCAGATACTGTATTAAGTTGTAGGGATTCAGAGATAAGACACGATTCCTGCCCTCAAAGAGCTCACAATCTGGTAGAGAAGACAGTCCAGTCTGGAGGTGGAGCACGGTCTTGTAAGCACTGTGACCGACATGACACAAGTGTCAGAGGAGAGACGCCTCCTGCCACCAGGGAAGACAGAAGAAGCTTCTCAAAGAAACTGGTGACTGACCTGAGCTTCACCATATAAGCTAGGCAGGAGAAGAGGTGAGGAGAGGGACATCCAGGCAGCAGGGGCAACGTGCAGAATCGATGGCGTCTTCAAGGAGCTGCAAGTCATGGGGTGTGGCTGGAGCATGGGGTGTGAGGGGCAGAGGAAGACCTGAAACTGCAGCTGGTAGGGCCAGATAGAACCGTATGAGCCATGGTGAGGAGTTTGGACTTTATCTTGCAAGTCTGTCTGGAGCATTCAAGATAAATTGTCACCATTTGATGTTAGCAGTAAGGGAGAAGGAGAGCAGTCAAAGAGATTCTCAAGGCCTTATCCTTTAGAGATAACATACTGAAATCTTTACTGATGAGATGATATGATGCCTGGGGATTCTGTCAAAAGAATCTGGGAAGGGGAAGAAGAGGGGATCATCAACGAAACAAGATTGGCTATGTATTGATAATTATTGAAGTTAGGTGTTGACAACATCTGTTCTCTCTACTGTTATATGTCTTAAGTTCTCTATAATAAAAGTTTATATATACAAGTGCACATATAAATATACATTATATTATGTATATATTTATATAAATAAATATTGTATATATTTTACATATAAAAGGATTTCCAAGTTTTTAGCTTGGGCAACTGATTAGATGGTGATGCCATCAGAAGAGATTAAGAACCCAGAAGGAAGAGCAGATTTGGGCAAGGGCCAAAGGGAGTATGAAGAACTGAGGAAGAGAATTTTGGCTGTGCTGTGTTTGAGGCTTCTGTGCAGCATCGAAAGGTTATATCCAGAAAGCAGTTGAATAAATAAGTTTGAAGGTCTAGACTAGAGGTAATGATTTGGGAGACACCAGCATAAAAATAGAAGAAAAAAGTCTGGGAAAGAATGAGATCACCAGGGTTGTGGGTAGACAAAGGATAAAAGAGGACCTAGGACATAGCCTAGCAGTAAAGGAGTAGACAGAGGAAAGGAGCCTCTGAAGAAAATTGAGAAGAGACGGCCTGAGAGGTGGGAGCAAAATCAGGAGGATGGAATTGCAGGCATCTAGGACAGTTTCGTTGAGAGAGGGCAAGTAGACAAGGACTGAAGGATGTCACTGGGTTTATCAAAGAGGCCATTGGTGACCTTGAGAAGAATACATTGTTTCAGTGTATATATAGGGGCAAAAGCTGGATTGCAGGTGGTTGAATAATTAATAGGGACAGGACAAGATTTCTGGCTAAAGATGGCAATTGAACACATGCTTTTTATCTCTGCTTTCTCCCAAAACCTCACCAAAATAAGAATAAAGGAATAAAAATGGTATAAGCACAGGGACAAAGAGAATGAGAGAGGAGACCACAGCAAAGGAGTGATTTCATCACATTTTTGGAAGACAGAAAATGAATGGAGAAGTGAGCAAGGCTAAGAAACTTGCATACCAGATACCTGCAGGGGCGGTAGTAAGAAACAAGCCCGTTCATGCCACAGAATCCCCAGGGCTCGGGACTTGGAGGCCCCATGTACTACAGAAGATAGAGAGAGGTATGAGACTAATAATAGGGATCCATTAAAAGGTAGACTCTCAGGTACCTTCTCCCATCATTAGCAGCCAGGTGATGGCCCCTTCCTTATCCGGGCAGGAGTTGGGAAATTTATTCTCCAGAGCCAAGGACCCCAGGTACAGCAGAAAACGAGAGACGGGGAGTATTCTGAGAGAGGGAGACCCACCCCACCAAGGCAGCTGCTCAAATCCCAAGGCACTGGCAGCCAGGAGATTGGAAGATCCTCTCTGGAGAAATGGAATGACCCCTCATTGAAAGAGAGAGATACTAGGGGCCAGCCCGGTGGCATAGTGGTTAAGTTCGCGCACTCCACTTCCGCGGCCTGGGGATCGCAGGTTCGGATCCTGGGCGTGGACCTACACACCGCTCATCAAGCCATGCTGTGGCGGCATCCCACATATAAAAAATAGAGGAAGATGGGCACAGATGTTAGCTCAGCAACAATCTTCCTCAAGCAGAAAGAGGAGGATTGGCAACAGATATTAGCTCAGGGCCAATATTCCTCACCAAAAAAAAAAAAGACAGAGGCCCTGATATGTAGGCGTCCTCTGTGAAACAGTCAGGTCCCAGGCCAATTAAAGGAAGGCAGGGAGGGAGGGAAGGGTGAGAGAGAGAGAGGAAGCCAAACCCCAAGTGAGAGGTAGAGGAAGGTCCAGCTCAGAGCAGTGCGGCAGATGGGAATGGGACGGCAGTTTCCAGAGATAGAATCTTCACGGAGCAAATGGCGTTAAGGGAGCCCCTGACTTGTTTGTTTGTTGAGAAAATAGTATTCAGAGAGGTTATGTGGTTCTTTTGTGCAGTTTGGGAAGAATTAGTGATAGGGACATGAATTTAAGTTAAACCAAAAAACAGGGCAGTTATTAACTCGAGGGGAAAACAGCAAATTGTTCAGAAAATGAAATATAATCATTGTACACTACTTGGCTAAATTCCATATAATATTTATAAGGTCATTGTAGGGTAAACAAAATATTGATCTAATCAAAATGTGCTGTGATTATTTTTGAGAAGATGGAAAGGAGGGCAAAGTAGGGAGAAGGTGTGGGCCTGGTGTTAAATCCTTGTCTGCTATAATTGGAAATCATGTCTAGAATTGATAAACCATGAAACAGCCATACATGTTTATTATTTAGGAACATGAAGGTAGATTCTGGAAGAAAACAACTAAAGGCAATAAAAAGTGCTTGCTTCTGGGGAGTGGATCAAAAAGGTGGTGACCCATCTGACCAGGGTAGGGAATTGCTCATTTACATTATAAGCACTCCAAAACCAACTTACTTTTAAAACCATGTATACTATACTATTTTGATAGAAAAAAAATATGTTAAGGATGAATGGGAGGGTAAGAAGAGAGAGTGGGCTGGCCCCGTGGCTTAGCGGTTAAGTGCACGCGCTCCGCTGCTGGCGGCCCAGGTTCGGATCCTGGGCGCGCACCGACGCACCGCTTGTCCGGCCATGCTGAGGCCACGTCCCACATACAGCAACTAGAAGGATGTGTGGCTATGACATACAACTATCTACTGGGGCTTTGGGGAAAAAAAGGAGGAGGATTGGCAATAGATGTTAGCTCAGAGCCGGTCGTCCTCAGCAAAAAGAGGAGGATTAGCACGGATGTTAGCTCAGGGCTGATCTTCCTTACAAAAAAAAAAAAAAAAGTAGTAGAGAGAGTGAATATAGACATCTTTTTTAAGAAGTTTAACAGTAAAGAAAAGGAATAATATCTAATGCTTATATAATCTTAATATTTACTAGGTACTATTCTAAGCATTTTACGTGTAGTAACTAATTTAATTCTCCTATCAACTCTCTGAAGTAGGTACTGTTACTATCCCCATTTTACAGATAAGGAAACTAATGCAATTGTCATAGCTAATAAATGGCAGAGCTGGTATTTGAACCCAGGCTGGATGGCTCCAGGGCCCATGCTGTTAACACTGGTAGGTGGAAGGAAGTGAAGAGTTGAGAAACGGTTTCTTTGTTTTTGTTTTTCATTTGTAGTAGGAAAGATGTAAGCAAGAAGATCCAGCCAAGAAGATGGATAATTGTACTGATCCAGTGTTGGACTTTTGCCAGATAGTTACTGTGAAAGAAAGGAAAGCAAAGGGAGCTTGCGAGTGTACAAGGGAGTGTTGGAGAGATGAGCTGTGGGGTCTTAGCCAGTGAGAAGGAGCAGCTTGATGGACTTCTTGAGGAGCAAGAAAGTGAAGGGGTCAAGAAGGGCGTGGGGAAAGTGGAAGGACAGGAGGTTGCTTTCAGAGAAGGTGGGACATTGGCTTGGAAGAGTTGACAGATGGAATTAAAGAAAATAGACACTTGCACACATACATGCACAGAGATAGGTCTAGGTGGATATTTACCAATGTTACCAGGAATTGTGGGGGCTTTCTTTCTTTCATTTTTGCTCAACTACTTTTCTAATTTGTCTTCAATTAATTTGCATTGCTTATATAATAAAACCCTCAATGAAAGTTATGAAATCATTCAGAAGTGAAGCAGTCCCAGATAATGACAAGGTCCAATGTCTGGTCATGGAAGTGAGTGCTGACATGGGATGGAGATAGGTCTTTGGAATTGAGGAGGTAAAGAAATGGGAAGTTAGGACATCGAAGAGGTAGTCCTCATGAACGCTGGTGTCCTTGTGGGTAATGGGGGTGGCACTCTTCTGTGGATGCGGGGAGAGGAGACCGAGCAGGAGGCCAGTTGGCACCGGGACAAGGAAGGACAGAAAGTGGTGTCACAGAGAGCCTTGTGCCTTTCCTTTTCTCTTTCTTCTTCAATCATAGTTACCACCACTCACACTGCCTCGCCCGAGAATAAGGCAGTGGCATTTTAGCTGGCCTTCTGTCACCTGTTTCTTCCTTCCTATTCCAATTCATCCTACCCAGAGCTGTTAAAAGTAACTCTCCTTCAGCACTTTTTTTTAACGCCATCCTTGCTGAATACTCTATAATAGCTCTCAGTTGCTTGCTTAAAGTAAAATTTGTAAAGCCTTTCCCATCCTAGGTGCCCTGCCCCTACTTTCAGCACCACTCGGAGCTTCTTCGTCTGCAAAATGAAGGCATTGTTCGCTCCTTTCCTGTTAGAATGAAGTAATGGAAGAAAAAGTGCTTTAGAGAGAACCATTTCTCATTGTAACCTAATTTCTTAATATTCCCCAATTGAGTCTTCTACTTCAGTAGTTTGGTGGGTTTTTTTTAACTTTTTATTTTGAAATAATTGTAGATTCACAGGAGGTTACAAAGAAATGTTCAGAGAAGTCCTGTGTACCCTTCTCCCGATGTTAATGTCTTAAACCATTATAGTACAATATCAAAACCAAGAAAATAACATTGTTACAATCCATAAGGCTTATTCAGATTTTAACAGACATGCACTCATATTTGTGTGTCTGTGTGTCTGACTGTGCAGTTTTACCACATGTGTAACCTTGCGTAACCACCACCACAACCAAGATCCAGAACCATACCATCCCCACAAGACTCTTCGTGTCACGCCTTTATGGCCACACCCATCCCCTCTGCCCCATCCCCAATGCCTAGCAACCACCGATGTGTTCTCCATCACTGTGGTTACGTTATTTGTGAATATTGCATAAATGAAATCGTGCATTATATATTCTTTTGATGTTGACTTTTTTCATTCAGCATAATTTCCTTGAAGTTTATTCACTTCGGGAGTTTTTTAAAAATTTTTGTATTGCCTTCAATATGAACATTGTTCATTTCCACAACTGCCTTTGAACTTGCCATTTCCCCATCTAGAATACCCTCTTCCAACCCTCTCTACCAGTCTGTTCATTTCCTTCTTCAGAGTGCGTCTCACTGCTGTGTGACTAAGCCCACCCAACTCATCTCTGTTCTAGTATCAGTTGTGTATACCTCATACCATATCATTTTCCACCTGCAGGTAGAAGGCAGAGCCCGTGTCCAACTAGTCTTTATATTCCCAGCGTCTAGTACAGTGCCTGAAATATAGGAGGTACTCAGGAAATTAGTTTTTGGATGAATGAATGATTGAAGCGGCCCTGTTTGGATCTGATATTGTGTCTTGGGTATGTGTTGTCTTCCCGACTAGACTCTAACTAGATTGTGAACTCCTTGAAAGCAGCAACTGCATTCCATTTACGAGTGTGCACTAGGTCCCTGTTAGGGTTGCCATAGATATTTGTATGTGGCCTCAATGGTATGTGCCTTTGTGTATATTGGCATGAAGTGAGGGCGTAAGTGTTTATGGGGCTGGTTTCCCAGCTGCCCAGCCTGACTTCCCACAGTCAGCAGGACGGACCTGGAGATGTCGGGGCTGAAGACCCTGGAGCATGTGGCAGTGACAGTCTCCATCACTCATCCACGACGTGGCAGCTTGGAACTGAAGCTGTTTTGCCCCAGTGGCATGATGTCCCTTATTGGCGCCCCCCGCAGCATGGACTCGTACGTACACCTGCCCATTCCTTCTGAGCTCTCTTTGCAACAAGGGCCTTTTTAAGGAAAAGATACAGAAGGGGACACGGGTACTAAGCTACCGTGGTTCTGGCTGACCTTGGCAGCTGGAAGCCATTATTATGTGCTGTGTTCAAGTGCTTACAATGTGCTAAGCACTGCACTTTATATATATTTTCTCTGATCCTTCTAAGAACCATGCAGAGTAGACTTTGTAAGTTCCTTCTACAAAGGAGGAAACAAGGCACAGAGCCAGTAAGTGCCTGAGAAAGTAACAGTAAACCTAGATCTGTCGGGCTCCCAAGCCTGTGCTCTCTCCCCATTTGCTTTTCCCACTGCAACACATTGACACAAGCCCTTATCCCGCTGTGAGATCCCAGGGGCAGGAGACAGCACTTGCAGACCCTTCATGGCACCCTCCCCAATGGCTGTAGCTCAGGCAACAACTGCTACATTTTCATGGCCACTACAGCAAGAAAACAATGTTTCTGGGCAAAGGAGTCCATTCCCTGCTCCCTGCCTTCCAAGTTTTCTCCTCCATTCTTTCCCCAGGGATCCCAACGGCTTCAATGATTGGACCTTCTCCACTGTGCGATGCTGGGGGGAAAGAGCTAAAGGCACTTACAGACTCGTTATCAGGGATGTAGGTGAGCCTGCCCACCCTTCCATCAGGGCCCTTCCTTTCATGATTGTCATCTGGTCCCTCTGCATCTCAGAGTCCCCACAAAAAATTGTCCCATGTGGAATACATAGGGTTGCCATTGGACCACGAGGTAGATGCCAAGAAATGGGCATTGAAATCTAAAATTGTGCATTTATACTACCTCTCATATTCCTTGGAGAAGTGACTGATCCATTTTTCCTCAGGATAGCAACAAAAATTCCTTGTTGAAACCACATTTCAAGTCCTTTCACATATAACCATCCTTCGGCCAGCCCTGGTAGGCAGGTAAGGGCAGGACTAATTTTCACCATTTTTTTGGAAAAACTGAGGCCCACCCAGAGGTTTGAAGTGACTTGCGTAAAGTCACACAGTATTTCAGTGAGAAAACTGGAGATTGAACCTAACCCTCCCAACTTCCAGTCAAATTAGGTATTCACTTGACGGATGGTTTTCAAACCTTTCTTTAATTTAGGAGAGGACATTTTTTTTTTCTCAAGCAAAACTCCAAATGAAACCCCGAAATATGAAGGAGATAAAGGCAAAACGTCTGTGCTGTGAAGTGCCACCTTTCAGCCTCCCCGTTTCCCTCCTAAGGGCACCCCGTGAGGCACGCCCACAGCACCTGGGGTCAGTGGGACACAGACAACTACTGCAGCAGACCGTGTGGTCCAGTCCCTGGGGGGCGGGGTGGGCAGGGTCCCTGCTCTGTGCATGGCCAGCAGAGGGGCCTGGCTCATGGACTGCCCCACTTGCCGCTCCAGGGGATGAGACGTTCCAGGCCGGCGTCCTCCGGCAATGGCAGCTGACCCTGTATGGCTCTGTGTGGAGTCCAGTAGACATCAGGGACAGACAAAGGTAGGTCTGCTACATGTGTCAGAGGGAAGGCAACTCATGGGGTGGGAGAAGAGGCCGCTTAGGGAGCTCCACCTCCCTGGGAACCCATGGTGCGCCCCTCCCCTTTTTTCTGAGAGGCTTCCCTCTCCTCAGCTGTAAGGCGGGAGGATGGGTGGGCAGGTGGTAGAGGAACCAAGTTCAGTGGGACGTGCTCTTCTCTCTTCTTCTCCACAGGCTATTGGAAAGTGCCATGAGTGGTAAATACCTGCACGATGGCTTCACTCTGCCCTGCCCCCCTGGACTGAAAATTCCTGAGGAAGATGGCTACACCATCACCCCTAACACCCTCAAGGTACTAGGGCCAAGACTCAAGCTACAGGCAGGCAGGAGTGTCCTGGGGGATTTAGTCCTTGGTGAGATACTCAAGGTGACTTGAGGAATGAGGGGTTGGGAAGACCTGGGTCCCAGTCTACTGGCTAACTCTTAGCATTCCTGTGTGTGCTGGGGAAGTGGTTTGGATGGGAGAGGCAGTCCCTAGAAGGAAAGGGACTTTCTGAGCTCATTGTTCTGGGCTGAGAAAGGCTGCAGGCTTTGGGAAACTGTCCCTAACATAGGTGTTTGACTTTTCCCCAGACCCTGGTGCTGGTAGGCTGTTTTACCATCTTCTGGACCATTTACTACATGCTGGAAGTATACTTGAGCCAGAGGAATGTGGCCTCTCATCCAATTTGTAGGAGTGGACCCTGCCACTGGCCCCAACGAAGCCGAAAAGCCAGGGAAGAGGGGACAGAACTAGAATCGGTGCCACTTTGCCACAGCAAGGATCCAGATGGAGTGGAGACAGAGCATGAGGGCCCTCCCACCACCTCTGGTCTCCTTACCCCAGACCTGCTGGATCAAGGGGACTGGAGCCAGTGCCAGATCAGAAGTGCCCTGGACTGCCCTCATCAGCACCTACCCCCAGACCTGTTGCAGGGGAAGGAGGAACAGATGTGTTGACCCAGGGCCTGACAGACTCAACATGGAACAGGCTCTTCCTTCCCAAATTTGGGGAAGCTTGGAAAACTGCTCCGAAGTCTTGGGAGCTCTGGGAAAAAAGCAGTCCTGATGCTTACATCTGGAATCCAGAGGGCTAAAGA
The DNA here is from genome assembly GCF_020826845.1 of Diceros bicornis minor. Classification (NCBI taxonomy): domain Eukaryota; kingdom Metazoa; phylum Chordata; class Mammalia; order Perissodactyla; family Rhinocerotidae; genus Diceros; species Diceros bicornis. The sequence goes on from NC_080746.1 coordinate 19,524,306, forward strand.
GCACCCTCTGAGTACACTCAGGGAAGGCAATGGCCTTCTTAAGGTGCAAGTGGCAGAACAATAGTGCCACAGAACAGTGTGGCAACTTCAGGATCTTCCTCCAACCAAACAGGAGCTTTTGGTGAGAAGGTCTTGGACAAGGGATTGCCTCCCCTCTTTGGGCAAGCCTCCATCCTCCTTTCTCCTGGGCAAGCCAGTGGGATGGATCATGGGGACCCTCACCCATGCATAGGTGAGAAGGTGCCTGCCATAGCCAGAAGAGCATCTCAACAGAAACATCACTGGGGCCGCTTGGGAAGAGGGCTAAGGGGTAGAGGCTGGGAACAGCCCCTGGCTATGCCTGTCCTTCTAATGACCCAGGGCCCAAAAACAGCAAACTTTTCTTCTCTCTCCCTCACCTTCCTGCCTAAGCTTTGGACCTTGGACATATTGGTATGGCAATCAGCTCTCAGCCCGGAATTCTTGCCCTAAAAGCAGCTGCCTCCATTATCCCTGATCCGAAGCCAACCTTGAACACACCCCTGACTCCTTCGCCATCACCACCCTCCTTCATCCTGAAGGATCGGTACGATGCTCCCGGCAAAGCTGGGGATGGGCGCGGCTCCTAGGGCCTGTGCTGCTTCACCAGGGGAGTCTGCGGCAGGACTGTGACAGCTGTCAGCCACTGCTGCTCCAGCTCTGCGACCACCCTGTCTTCCTCTGCAAAGCGCTCAGGGAAATGGCCTCACCCACCAGAGGCCAGCTGTCTGCCTGACAGGCTGACTCTTCCTCCCATTCTTGGCCTCCTCCCCTCTTCTGAGCTAGTTGTCGATTTGAATTTTTTTAACGCTTAAGATTTGGTTTTCTCTTTTCACAGCAACATTTTGTTGAATTTTTTTCTGCACAGCTTTTCCAAAATAAAAGCCTTCCACACAATGCTGCCACTCCCCATCTCCTTTCCTCTGCCTCCCCAAAGCTAATGCGAGGTGCCAGGTTGCTCCTCTTCCCCTTCAGTTCCCGAGTTCACGCTCCTCTTCCCCCACCTGGTCCTCTGAAAGCATCTGACCCCCTGGAATGCTGGGCTGTGCGGCGTCGTTCAGAGGACAGCAGCCAGGAGCACGCGTTAACCTGGGCTGCCCGCCTCTTCCCTGCTCACATTTCCTGGAACTACAACAGAAGCGACCAGGGCAAATCAAACTCTGCCAGCCAAGCCTGAGAAAAGACTGATGTATGTATTTTTTTCTTTTTTGAATTTCAACCCCCAAAATATTCCAGCAAAAAGTAGGGGGAGGTTGGGCTGGGTCTCCTTCAATGGGCATCTGCTGCCAAGGAGGACAGTGGACTTGCCCCACTCCCAGGCCACCCCCAGCCCACGTTCCCCCTGCTCAGCCCAGGAGGCAGAGACAGTAGAGGTGGGGGAGCTGGAAGGAGGGCCAGGCGAGCGGTGCTTTGGGGTAAGAAGTTGGGCTGAGGCTGAGGGGTGGAAAGAGCTGCCCAAGTGCAGTCATCTTTGCTCAGTGACGGAGCCTCGAAGCTTGGCCAGGGCTGAAGGAACTACACAGGTGTGGGTGAGGCAGGCAAGGCGGGATGGCTGCGGCCAATGAGCTGGGGAAGGGCAGGGCTGGGGGCTGGCCCTCCCCCTCTAACTGATGATCTGCCGAGGTCGTCCGTAGCCTGTCATGCCAGCCTGCGAGGCCCCTCTGTTGCTGCCCATCTGTAGGCCAATGACATGCTTTCCCTCCTGCAGTTGGCTCTCTGTGAATTCCCTCTTATGCTCCTGGGCTTTCCTGGAAGAGGAGGAACCAGGATAAAGACTTGCCAGGACTGCGTGTTTTCCACCTGTTGTCTGTTTCCTGTTCCTTCCTAGCCTGATGCCATTCCCTCCCTGTTTCACTCTCTTGTTCATTAATCTAGCTTGTCCCACAGGTTAGGGAGACTCGGTGAGCAGAAGAGGGTAGAAAGGGAGGAGTCAGGAAGTACTAGAGACCCACTTTCCCCCTCTCCTAGACATTCACTTTCCCCCTCTTCTCGTACCTTCCTGGCTACCTCCTTCCCCAAATCACTCGCCCTAACAGATTAGCCCAGGCCACCTCCCATCTCATGCAGAGAGCCAAGCTTAGAGTGCCCTAGTGGCCACGTACTTCATAAACCAGTTGGGATCTCCACGGTAGTGCCCATCGTTCTTGGTCACTGCCAAGCTTCCCAGAGCCATCAGGGTCCTCTGCACTGCTGCCAAGTCTTTGCCTGTGAGAAGAAAGAGGGGAGGGGGATGAATTACAGGACTGTGTAATAGGGACTCCAAGGCAGGACCTGCCCCACCTCAGAAAAATGGCCAACCCAGGGGCAAAATCTGTCCCAGAGTCAAAGGAGGCATGAGTAGACCCACAGCATGCCCTCGTGAGTGTGGTGTGGTACTCTCCCAGCATGGCCCATCCCTGCCATGCAGACCCGTCATGCCATGCCTTGATCATTCCTCGTCCCTGCCTCAGCCTCCCGTCCTCCACTGCCTCCTCCACCCCTTTCTCTCTGCACCTTCAAAGAGGTCAACAGTCTGGAACATGTCAGTCTTGGTGACCCCATAGTCCTCAGCTGCCTTCAGGAACTGAGCCACCTGCTCCATCTGCTTGAAGACCATGGAGGGTGGGTTCTCGGGCACCTTCACGGGCTTGGAGCCGTCGGGATACAGACTGTTCACCAGCTTGCTCAGAATCTGCCAGGCACAGAATGAACGCAGCCTGGCACTCAGCTCGGGGTGCCTGCCCCCACGACTCCAGCAGGGCGGCACAGCCCCATCCCCTTCCCAGGGTGCCACTCACCACGCCGTTCTTCAGCCAGACCTGGAAGCCCAGGCGCCCACGGTCTGGACGACCCACGTCGGGGCCACACTGCACTATGATCCACTCCACCAGCCGCTCCTCCAGCTCCTCGTCGTACTTCTTCTCAATTTTGGATTGCACTTCACGGCTCATGCCATAGGAAGGACCCTTGTTGGCCATGTTGGGGGAGAGCTAAGGAAGCAGGCCAGAGAAGGGAGAGGGTCAGGGGATCAGAGACAGCTCTGCTTTCACATGTGTCAGGCAGGTCTTCTGGCTTTGTGGGGGCACCCAACCATCCTGGCTGTTTATCTCCCGGCCCTTGCTTCCTGATTTTGTTTTCACGGCACTGCTAATCTGGGCCAGGCTCGTGGCCTCAGTCCAGGGAGCCTCTCTGAACTTGGAGACCAAAGCAACGGGAGACCAGATCTTTGGCAGTCTAGAGCAGGGGTCAGTAAACTTTTTGTAAATGACCAGACAGTATTTTAGGCTTTGCAGGCCATATGGTCTCTGCCGCTATAGCGTGAAGGCAGCCTTACACAATACATAAACAAATGAGTGTGTGTTTGTTGCAATAAAATTTGATTTACACAAATAGACAGCATTTAGCCCGTGGGCCATAGTTTGACAACACCTAGTCTAGACCATTTGTTCTTTGCCAGAATTGGCCACAAGAGCACTGGAGAGGCCTTCTGGAGGAGGCCACATTGCCTCCCAAAATAAAGCCAGCAGGTGTCTGTCCAGCTAGGTGTGAGGTGGTTTACTGGCTCTGCTTCAGGTTATGGAGTTAGTTCCAACTCTTACTTCTCCCCCACTTTATCCTCTGGAAGCTGGAACTCCAAAACTCTAGCTCTTGGCCAGGTCAGCTCAGCCTCTGGCCTGTAGCTGGAGAGGCTGAAACCTTTACCCACCCCTGGCAAGATCTAGGAAGCCATGAAAGCCCAAGAGCTTTTGGCCAAGAAGCTGCATTTCCTCAGGGGAGCCAGGTGAGAGACAGAGAACTGGTATACCCATCAACTCTCTCATGCCCTCCGGCTCCTAACACTGCGGTGGCTGAACGAACCAAGAAGCCAGAGTCCTCCAGGGATATCTCAGAGCCAAGAATCTGCCAGCCAGAGCATGAGAAGTCTTTCCCTGTCCAGACCAGCAGTAGCCGCTGCCCTGAGGTCCTGGGCAGGCACTGCAAAGGAGAGCTCCACTAATAGAGGAGGGCTGTAGGAGCAGGGCCAGGCAGGTAAGCCGCTGGGCAGATGTGGGTGTGGCTGGTCAAGAGGAACCTGACCTGGCCACAGGTATCCTGGGGTGGTATACCTTCTGGCCCAAGTTTGTCTGAAGAGCCCTCAGAACAAGGTACCAAATGAGGCCAAACTCATCCCCTGGCCTCAGAGAGGTCAGAGATCGGAAGAGAGAGAATGGCCTGAGGATGGAGGTAGTCAGTACGTTCCCTCAACTCCCTCTCTTGTCAGAGCTGAGACCCCCCGTACCCAGCCCCGTGGAAAGCAGAGTGAACATCATCCTCACACGGTCCCACGTCAGCTCCCTACCCTTCCTCTCCCCACTGCTGACAACATGTCTGTGCTCGAGTTCCCTGTCTGTGCAGGGAAGACAATGTTATCTACCTCAGAGGGCTGTGAACGTTCGATGAGACAATGTCTGTTACTACCTAACATACTGCCTGTCCCTCAGCAGAGCTCCTCAAAATGTCAGTCCCGTGCCCCCCTGCCCCCTAGCGCCGCTCTCCTGGTAGTGACCTAGGAGAGCCAGACCCAGACTGAGGGGTAAAAATAGTGTCCTTCCCACTCCAGCCTCCACAGCTTTTCAAATTCATTCACTGAGTGAGGGCACAGCAAAGTTGGAGAGAAAGAACACGAGATGGACTCATCTAAACTCCAGCCACTGGGCAACTCACCTCTCTCTGCGTCAGTTTCCTTATTTGTAGGTGAGGGCTGGGCTGCCTCTGAGGACGTGGTGCTCAGCACCACCACCCTCTCCCAGCCAGTGACGCCAGGGAACCCAAAGGCAGGGTGCTCGGCTCTGCTCAACCTCAAACAGCCGAGAGCCTCTCTTCCGCACCCTGCTTTGGGTCTCACCCTTGCCTCCCAGCCACCCACGGCCTCCTGGGCAACAAGCTGTGGCCAAAACCCACAAGTCAGCTGGGACCAGGTGATCTCAGCCAACCCCTCATCCTGGCTGCCACCCATCATTGCAGGCAGGCAGCAGGCATCCCTGCGGTCCAGGCACCCACCACATCCGTGCCCCGCCCTCCTTGTACTCCCCCACCCCGCCGGCCCTCCCAGACCATGTGCGGGTGTGTGAGGAACAGGATGGGAGCAGAGTGTGTGTCCCCCACGCCCCCCACACCCCGCTTTCAGTCTCAGGAGATTCCAAACAGTCAAGGTGTCGAGGCGCACGGTGACAAGTACACAAAGTTGCAGCCCCTAGGTCTAGAAACAACACTTGGATTTTGGTCAGAACAAGGGAGAGGAATGAAATGCCCCCAACCCCCACCCCCATCCTTCTCGTGTCTGGTGAAGAGTCTGAAAGGGGAGAGTTCCAAGAAATCCCTCAGTCCTCTGACGAAGACCTCCACAGTCCCACCTGGGGAGAGGGAGAGGGAGACGGCCACAGGGCAGCCCCCTTGGGGGGCATTTATAGACAAAGCCTTCTGGGCCAGGATGGACAGGACAGCCTAAAGCTCTGCTTTGGCCCTCCTGTCCTGTGGCTCCCGTCAGCCTCCCCTCCAGAGTGGCCCAGTGGGTGATGCTGAGCCCAGAAAACAGAATGAAGTCCAGCTGCAGAAGAGCAGGGGCACCTCCCACCAGCAGAACCCCGAAAACCCAGCAGAACCAGTGGTCTCTCCAGGACTGCTGTGCCCCCTCTTCAAAATAAAACGCAGCAAATAGGAGTGAGCCCATGTGGATCTCTGAGATGGCAAGAGAGGCAGCTCATCTAAACTTGGGGACACAGAAGAGCAGCCCTGCTCACTGCTACCTTTTGAATAGCAACCACTGAGGGGAACCAGCCACACCCTTCCGGAAGGGCCCAGGGTCCCAGGCCTGCCTGGCCCTGTCAGAGCCCCCAGGCCATCACTCCAAAACTCCTTCCTGGTGCCCACCCACACCGCCTCTGCCTGTAGTGGGGGTGGCCCCCCCCCAACTCTCAGAGCATGGAAGGAGCTGTGTGCCTGGAAAAGCAGCTCTCTCACCTGTCTCTGTACCCTGCCACCCCAGCCTGGTCCAGATTATGAGTTTTGTGACTCCCTCACACCCCCTCAGTGGCTACCCAGGGGCTCTCCTGGTGCTGCTCAGGCCCTGGGCACCCACCAGTGGGACACTGCTCTCCAGCATTAGTGTACCCACACACCTCCACACCTCCTCACCTCCCTGGACGTCCTCCTAGATGGACAACAGACGACAGAGCCTTGGGTCTAACCCGACAACACCTTCAGCCTAACACACACCCAGTGGATGTGACTGTGGCTGAAAATGGGGAGTGCCCCTCTCACCCGAGTTCCCAGGTTTCCACTATCAACCCCTCTGCACCTGCCAAGTCACCCTGCGCATTTCAATGAGCCCAGTGCCACCCAGTCTGAGCCAAAGGGTGCTCTAGCAAGCCCATCCCACCCATCAAGATAGCACCCCCCACCCCCATTTGGAGATGGGGAATGCAAGCTGACCGAGAGGATGGGCTTCCCCAGCTGGGGGGCTGGGGATCAGGACCTCCCTGGAGGCTTGCCTGCAATACACCCACTGCTACTGTCAAGCCCCAGCCCACTTCCCTCCAACCTCAGGACAAATGCACTTACAGGGGCTCCTCAGGACTCGCTGGAAGGAGTGAGCGCTCTCTGTCTGCACTTGGACAGACAGGATGGGGCGCTGGCTGGGTGAGGGGTTTAAAGGGCTTCTGCCGTGGTGATGTCAGCCTCCCCCGCTGGCTCACCGCTCGGTCCCCTCCCTGCTGGAGGAAACCGGCTCCTGTTCCCCACCCCCAGCCCCCCCAGTGACTCCACACAGGCTCCATATTTGGGGAAATACACCAAGTTGGAGCAGTCTGCCGGGGGCTGCCCGAGACATTCTCTGCGTGCTTTGGAGATGGAGCGGGCGGGGGCGGGGCCGCGCTGCCGGCAAGACCCAGCGGGACCCGGCGGGAAAAGCCTTTTATGGGCAGGACCATGAGGCTCTCCCTGCTGTCTGGACTTGGGGCTGCTCCTCCTTCACTGTTCCCTGCCCTCAAGTTTGAAGGGAGGGAGAATTCAAGAGGGTCTAGCCAGAGAGAGAGGAAAGGGATGAGGGGGATGCCACTCCTGAGGTTTGTGGGGGACTAACCAGCCACCCTCTCCTTTGGGAGATTTGGCTCTAGCTGGAGATAGGAACTAACCTTTCCTGGGGACCCACTGCACGCCAGGCACTTCACAAATGCTCTCATTTTATACTCAGCTATACCGTGAGAGCATACTTACTACCCCCATTTTACAGATGAGGAAACTGAGGCTCAGAGTGCATCCTACCCAAGACCACATGGTGAGTGGTGAGTGGCAGAACCTGGGCATCCCTGCCGACCCCACCCACTCTTTCAGCGGTACCACCCTGCTCAGGTTGAGGAGAGCTTTCAGTTGGGGTGGGTCTTGAGTTATAAGCGTTAGCGGGAGGTGGGATTCGAGGGTTCACCCTGGCCCTCACTCAGAGGGCAGTGACGGTAAGAGAGTCTCTAAGGCCTGGCAGGGCCTGAGACACCAACACTGGGGTAGGAGGCTCAGAGGCTGCTGTCATCCCTTCCTCCCCACCCTGGAAAACAGACTGGACTCTATCACCCAGTGGTGAAGGAGTCCCACTTGTGTCTTGCTTGTACCTGGCTTCAGCAGTCTCAGGAAGGGATAGGAGGTTAAGAAGGTGAGAGACTTCCAGTGGTGTCTCTGAGCTGCCCGCTGTGGCACCCCGCCCCCCGCCCCCAAATCCTAGGGCAACCTGGCAGGAAGGAGCTAACACTGCACCACACACTCAACACGCACACACCCAGCACTATCAAGAGAGGGGCGGCCAGGCACGGCAGTCAGGGGAGGTGCGAGCACACCACAGACAGCCGCCTACCTCCAGAGCCTACTGGCACATAGAGCTATAGTGCCCCCCAGTGGCGCATGCGGGGAAGAGCAGGGAGAGGAGCTGGGGATCAGCTAAGAGCAGCCCACAGACCTTTGGTTCTGTCCTGAATGCACTAGCTTCCTTGCCCCCCAAATCTTGGCCTCCTTAGGCTGCTGAAATCTAAATCAACCTTCCAGGGCCATTTCAAAACTCCCTCCTCTTGGAGGCTGCCTGTCATCCATGCGCCCACTCGCGCACCATCCATCACCATCTTGAGTTCCCCAAGCACCACTCCGGCCTCAGCCTGCATGCTCGTCCATTAAACCCATGTCAGGGAGCACCGCCCGCGCCTGGAGCCTGCTGAGCCGGGGGAGGCTCAGGTCAGAAGTGAAGCTGGCCTGTCTGGTGGGTGGGGACCAGGTGAGCAAAAGGCCACTCATTTGCCAGGTAAGGGGGGATCTCAGAGGTGAGATGGCACAGCTAAGGCTTTTTCACACTATCCTCCCCTCCTGGCACAGTGCCTGGCACTGAGCAGGCCCTGGTAGATGGTTACTGAATTGATGCCACTGCCCAAGGAGAGGAAAAACATGGAGGAATCAAGGAATTGTTGTTCCCGATATGACAGGCTCGGAAAAGAGAAAGGTAGACCAGAAGAACTAGAAAACGGAGTACCCCTGCCCCAGCCCTCATTCCCAACATCTCCACCCAGAAAGGGGGAGCAAACAGGGGCCCAAGAACTGCGTCTGGTTGTTTCTTTAATTGAATGCAGACTCATTCATAGTAAACAGAAATGCAACCATAGCATGGAAACAGACATTACACGGAGCTCTGAAAAAAAAATCCAGAACCACCTCCTCTCCCAGCCCAAGGGAGAGCTATAAAAACAAAGTGGAGAGAATAAAACACATTCCCATCCTGAGGCCGAGGCCCGACTGGCCTCCCCCAACCTTGGCAGCTGGAGTGAACCAGGTAGGACAAAGGGGAGCCAGGGACCAGAGCAGCCAGGGCGCCCAGAGCTGGGCAACCTCGTGTCATCCCCAAGGTTTCACATGTATGCATGTGTGTGACTAACAGAACTTGGCTGAAGACTGGACGGAAACTTAAGAGCCAGCCCTGGGTCCTAGAGTGAGGCTGGGACCGGAGACACAGAGGGAAATATGTCCCTTTCTTGAGCCCCTTTCTAAGATAGGCACTGGGGCTCCCACGGCTATGGAGGAGGTCGGATGGGCTGGGCCCTTTGTATCCGCCCTCCTTTGTCCCTGGACATTCCTGGGCAGTGTCAATGGCACTGAAAGGCCCCCAGCTGGGGCTTGGCAGGAGTAAGAGCCTGGAAAGAAAAAGGAAGGAAAGGGATGAGTTGCTTCTTCCCTCCAATCCTGGTGCCAGCATCAGTCTGGGGGCTGATGGGATAGGAAAGTGACCTCTGAACTCAAGCCCTCAGATCAAAGGCGGTTCTCACATGTGGGCTGACTCTCATTGCTAAAGAGCCAGCCAGGGCCCCTCGCAGGCCTTAGCACCAAAAGCCTGGCACCAGCTGGCCAGAGCCCAAAATCCTACACCCCCATCCATCGTGGCTGACAGGAGTAGGCAGTGATGGCAGCCAGGTACAGGCCCAAAGAGAAGTGGGGCTCCTAGTGCAGGACAGAGACTCAGGGACCAGATCAGGGCCCTGGGGGTGGGGGGGGGAGCATGGGAGGCAGAAAGGGCTTTGGGTCCCAGGCCGGTGGGGAGGGGAAGGACCGGCAGAATGCAAGGCGTGAGATGCGCAGGGCAACACTTCCCTCCTTCCTCCTGCAGAGGGACAAATGGAGAGCCAACGGACAGGGGATTGTGGAAGGCCCAAACACTGAGAAGAAAGCAGCAATTTGGCCAACGTCTGGGGTTTCAGGGGAGCAGGCCTCCTCCCCGGCAGGGGGCAGCTGCGAGGCTCAAGGCCACCCCCATGACTGTGCTGGGCCAAGCCCGGGCTAGACCTCGCTGTCCTGCCGCCACCCAGCACTGGGCAGCAGGGCTGGGACTCACACCCCTGAGCTACCGAGGCTCTGGGCAGTGAGGCTGAGGCACTCAAGGCCCCGTGAGTAAAGCAAGGGGCCCAGCTCCCCCTAAAAGACATAGATCTTGTCCCGCTGCACCGTGTCCAGGTCGTCGTCCAGTGTCAGCAACACCTGGGGGGTGGACGCTGAGTCACGTACAGGAAAGGAGGGGTCCTCTACCCCTACTCCACCCTCCCGGCTCGGGCCAGAAGAGTCTCACGTACCAGGAATGACCCAAACATGGCAATGGAGGAGAGGAAGTGCCAGATGTCATGGTCGTCAAAGAAGTCAAGGAGGATGCAGTCTCGGTTGTGCTCCCGCGACTCGGCGGGGGTTTTCTGGGGAGGAACAGGGAGAGCTGCCTGCTGATACTGCCCTTCGAGGCTGGGCCTGACCCCTCCCGTCTCCCTCCAGGGCACTCCCTGTTCCCAGCCTGGAAGGAGAGCACCCTCCTGACTCGTTCCTCGCCCTCGTCTCCCACATCTGAGAGCTGGCCTTTCCTTACAGACGTCTCCCTGATGACGCTCGCTTCTGCCCTTTCCCTTCCTCCCACTCTCACCCTCCTCCCCTTACATTCTCCTTCTTGATCTAAGAACAGAGGGTTGTGATTACCTTGAGAAGCTAGAAGGCCACAAACCTCCTAACTCAGTTCCCTGCCTTGGACTCTGTGTCCTGCCCTAATCAGTCCTCCATGGCTCCTCCAGGCCCATTTTTGCTGCAAAGCACTATTGTCAGATCACACACCCCAGCCCAAGGACGACGCGGGCCATGACCCGAGCCACTCAAGGTCCTCCACGCTCTACCCATAACCTCCATCCAACACTGGCTAAACATCACACCGTGTCTGGGAGCTCTCTGTGCCACATGCTGACGCCACAGAGATGACCAAGAAAGACCTGCCCTGCCCGCAAAGAGCTCACAGTCATCACTCGGCTCCACTCACTACATTCGCTGATCCCCAAATCTGCCCCATCTGGTTCTGCCTCTGTATCGGCACTCAGCTCACAGCATCTCTGGGCCACAGGGCTCTTCCTGGGTGATGACCCAGGGCCTTTAAGACCAAGAGCCAGGCCTGCCTCCTCCAGGAAGCTTTCCTGGACCTCCTAACTCACAGAGGCCTCTCTGTCCTCTGCCCTCCTGTACATGCCCTCTGCCCGTCTTGCCTATACCCTTCATCTCGTGTATTATATTGTAAACAGCAAGCCAGGAACTAACAGTCTCTCTCCTGAAATAGATTATAAGTACCTCAAAGGCAGAGACCATGAGAGACTTAGTTGTGATCACAGAATTCCATGGTAGGTGCCCTATGAGGCAGAGGATAGAGCCCGACATCTCTGGCTTCAAACCCCAGCTGTGCTACTCACTGGCTGTGTGGCCTTGGGCAGGTCACTTGACCTCCCTGAGCCTCAGCTGCCTCATAAATGAAATGGGGATACCTCCATGTGGGCATGTTGAACGTTAGGAGGATTCAATCAGAAAGCAGCTGTGAAAGGGCTGGCCCATGGTAGGTGCTCACAAACGATGTTCAAGAAGAGAATTGACCAGTTGTTGGCTCATGATGAGCCTGTGGGCAACTCCCCCACCCCTTTGGCAGGACAACTACCCACCTGCCAGGTGCTGAGCCCCTGGAAGAAGAAGAAGAGTGCGAAGCCCCAGACCACCGAGGTGCAGATGATGCAGAGCAGGGGAATGAGCTTGATCCTCTCCCCGCTCCGGAGCTGGGGGTGGGAGGTGGGGAGCGAAGAGCAGCCTGAGGGCCAGGCCTCGCCCCGGCCCATTTCCGGGCCTGCCCCTGAGGCTGCTTTCCTGGTGTCTTCCCAGGCTTTCAGGACGGATCCCTCAGGAAGCCTTTTCAGATTCACACCATCAGCTCACCTAGCTACCCAGCTCAGCTTGTCCCACGTTAGCGGCCGGGTGTCCTCACCCGTGATGTCCGCCTTGGCTGGGCCTCCATGTGCCCAGAACCCTGTGCTGGCAGGGTGTGCTGGCCAGGGGTCTCTCCCTGTGCAGGGGGCTCCTCTCACACTGGTTGGCCTGAGGGGCCCTTGGGAAGCACCTGGCCCTTGGAGGCCCAAAACTCAGTGAGCCCCCCTCTTCAAGCCCTTCTGCACTGAACCCCTTCAACTCTTACAAACTGTGGCCTCAAGTGCTACCAGTTTCAAGGGCCATTCTTAGAATATGGAAGGGGCTCAGTAAATGGGTCTTAGGATGCAGCTGGCTCCCAGGGGGTACATGAAAGAGACTTTAGCCTCTCCCCTCCTCAAACGTCACTGGCATAGACAGATGGACAGAAAAAGTGTCACTCCCTCTCAGTGCTACCCCAGACAGGCTGTGCCCATCTCCCTCCCAAAAGGCAGAGCAGCAGGCAGAGGAGGCTCAGCCATCCCCACTCACCTTCATAATAATGTAGAAGGCAAAGTAAAGAAGCAGGTTGCAGATGCCAATGGCCAACAAGTAGGAGGCGAAATCGTTGGGGCGCATGATGAGCCCGTAGGCAGCCCTGGCAAGAGGGAGGAAGGGCTGGTGAAGCAGGGGAGGGCCAAGAGGAAGAAAAGGGCTCTCCCTTGCTCCTACTCTGTTTTATTATGATATGGGGTTGGGTTCAGAGGCCCACAGAAGATTCTAGAACCTCAGGTGCCAACACCTCTCTCGTCAGCCCTCATTTCTCATGCCCAAAGCTTAGAATTTGTCCGTGGCCCCCAAGGCAGCCAGTGGCTGGCCAAGTCCCCAGCTGCCCGACAACCAGCCAAGCTACCACCGACAACAGCCAAACTCACAGTGACCAGTTGATAATGTTGCCCATAACCAGCAGCACCATGCGGTCCTGCAGGGAAGCAGAGACACAGGGACTGAGAGAGGGGAAGAGAGACAGGGAGAGAAGTAGAAGAAGCCCCAAGTCAGCTGGTCCTCCCCTCCCCACCACTGGAGGGAAGATTGCAGAGGGAGGAGGAGGGGCCGGGGAGCCGGGAGGTACCACGTAGAGGGGCCCGCTGCACTGCTGGATGCAGTCTGTGTAGAGCACGTGGAAGATGCGACGGCAGATTCCAGAGTCTGCAAGGAGAAGGGAAGGTGCTGAAAGGCATGGGGACCCTTCTCTCCTGGCCCCCTGGCCTATGCCAGCTGAGAGGGTCCAGGGCCTTCGGAGCACACAGCTATGCCAAGGCCTCATCTGAGGCCAGCGATTCCTCCAGGCCCCCCGTGAGAGGGCAGAACCTGAAGGTCTCCTGTGAGTCCAGGTCCCCGAGGCCACCAACCCCTCATTCCATGGGGCCCGGCAGGCCCCCGCCCTCATGTCCCCCTCTGGGGATGCCCTCACCCAGCTTCCAGCGGCCCATGTAATAGAGCTGTGTGCTGAGGAGCAGGGTGGCAATGATGTGAATGATCGAGAAGATGATCCAGAATGCTGTGTTTCCTTTGCCGAAGACCTGTCAGGGGGCCGCCGAGGGCGGGGTGAGGAGGGACTGAGGAAGGCGGCTCCCACAGTCGCCCTTCCTCACTGCTCAGCCCAGCTGGGACTCTCCAAGGGGCCCAGGGAGGGGACCCGAGGGAAGGAGCAGGGATCTGTCCTGCAGGAGGTGGAGAGGGCGCACGTGCACGCGCACGTGTGTGTGAATGCGCGTGCACCTTTCCTACGGGGTGAGCAGAGCAGGTGTGGGCCTCACCACGCCCAGCACAGAGAAGAAGATGACGATGGCCAGGCAGGCGTAGGCACTGTAGGCGCTGGCGTTGATGTCCGGGTGCCGCTTCTGGTAGAGCTTCAGCATGCAGAGGCCGGCGATCATGTACATGAACGACGTGTCTAGGGTGGAGGAAGCAGACGTGAGCTGCAGAAACATCCGCCGAGCCTCAGCATGGACCTCCCAGCCCGGACGGTCAGAGTGCAAGAGGGACCCCCACACCTCACCTCAGCCACAGAGCGAGCTGGTGGCGGGCTGGCGCTGCAACTCCAGTCCCTTAACTGTCCCTGCCACACCACACTGCCACCCCACTGGCCATCCCCCACAGTCTGACTTCCCCTGACAAGGACAACTTAGTCTGAGCACCCTGAGATCAGAGACTATATCTTCATTATCTTTGTTTTCCCAGCATTGGCACATACTCCGTAGCATGAAACACCGTCCAGATGCCTATTTCCTATAAACTAGGACGTGTGCACACAGCACCCAGCTCTGGAGTCTCCTACAAAGCTGAGTCTTGGGGATCCCTGTGGGTGACTTGGGGATGACGGAAGACTCAGGCAGGTCACCTCTCTAGGTTCTAGATTCAGCCAGGGAAGAGGGTGGCCCCGCTCACCAAACTGGAAATTGGTATAGTTGGGGCAGACGTGATAGCAGGCGCTCAGCAGCCCCTCCATCATCAGGGCTGTGCCCATGGCATAGAACAGGCCGAAGTGTTTCGGGATCCCACATTCCTGTGGAGGAGAAAGAGAAGGGAAGGGAGAGAGGAGGTGAGGTGGGAAGGGAGGAAGGAAGGAAGGGATCCAAAAGAGGGAGACCACGAGAAGAGCGGAGGAGGAGTGGGATGTGGGTAGAGTGGGCGTGGGGGCTGGGAAGGGCAGGGCTGAGCACAGCAGGGCAGGGCGGAGCAGGGCCACGCCTGCTAGAAAGGGTGTGGAGCCAAGGCCTGGGCGGCGGGCAGGTGCTCCCTCACCAGGGCGTAGAGGTCGTTGCGCAGCAGGGCCCGGTTGTGGTTGATCTCCCGCTGCAGGATGATGAGCAGGAAGAGAAGCCCCAGCAGGATGTACCCCAGGTTGCTGAGGATGTTGTTGAAAGCGCTAGAAAAGGCAACACAGGGCACACCGGCTTAGCCTCTACCCTGGCCTCTTCCCCACTAGAGATGGGCACTCGCAGGGCCCCTGCCCCTGCCCTGGTACACTGTGCGTCCGGGGAAGGGGCATCCCAAGCCGATCCCCACCTGAGGTTGCCAAGCGGGTGGGCACAGAGGAAGTTGTAGTAGCAGATGTCCTGATTCCCTGTGACATTCACCACCTGCAGCAGGGGGCAGGCACAGGGAGGGGGACTGCTAACACACGGGCTCAGCCCACTGCCCAGGGGAGGGGGGCCAGGCCCCAGGCCCGCCACACCACTAGGTCCCAATTCTGCCCTGGAGAGGAAGTGCCCCTACGGTCAGCATGTGTGCCCATGTCCACCAGGCAAGTCCTCCTTTTGCACAGTTACTGTCCCCCTCCCTAGGAGTGGCTGAAAACCCTGGGGCATGACCGTGACTGAGGTTCCTGCCCCACAGTACAGAGAAAAGGGAAGGGAAACCAGGCTTCAGAAAGTCCCAGGACTTCCTGCAACAAGCTGGGGAAGGTGCTGTCATTGGTATCGTGCTGCCCTCATTTTGCAGATGAGAAAACTGATGCTCAAGGAGGTTAAGTGACTTGCTCAAGGTCACCCAGCTGGTAAGGCAGAGTTGGGATTTGAACCCAGGGCCTGTGACCTAAGACCTGTGCTCGCTCTAGAGCCCCAGGCTGGGAGGCTCTGCACTTTGGGGCAGCATCCCAGACTGCGGCCAAGGCAAGGCTGCAGCTCTGTAAGGGTGCTCAGCACAGGCCCAGGGGAGCCGGCCCCGGCCTCTCACCGTCTGGTAGGTGATCACCAGCTGCACCACAGGAAGCGCATAGAAGACAGCAATGGTGGCGATGTTCCTAAGGGGTGGGAGGGCAGTGGTGAGGCAGGAGGACCCAGGAAACCGCAACCTTGCCCTGCCAATAACAGGAAGCCCCACGTGCTCCGCCGACTCACCAGAAGTAGATCTGGTACTTTTTCCGCAGAACGCGTTTGTCCTTGCGTGCCAGGTCGGCCACAGAGAGGTATTGCTGGGGAGAAGCTGGAGTGAGCCCCACTGTCCCACTGCCTGGGAGAAGCCTCTCTTGCCCAGGTTAGAAGAGAACAAGAGAAGCCGCCGTCACGCAGCCAGGATTGTGGTGCCAGCCCATTGCTGCTGACCAATCAGCCTGGAAGGGCTGGGAGTTGAGTCAGTTCCCCTGGAATCCATCCTGCCACAGCTGAGCTCTTTCCCTTTGCTTCCCTAACATGCCACCCCAGAGGGAGACGTGCTGGGGCCTGAACACAGAGTCTCCCTCCTTGGGAGACCCCATGCTGGGCCAGCCTGCGCAACGACAGACCTTGGTGCGAATGACATTCTTGTCCGAATCAATGTCAGTCAGTGTGTCATAGTCGTCCTCCTCCACAGAGCTCATGGAGTCCAGTCGCGGCCGAGTGCCCACGGGATCAAGGGGGCGTTCTAGGGGGGACAAGGGGGAAGGGTTGCCCGGTGGGCACAGAATCTGAGGTCTGTCCCTGCCCACCTGGGGCAACTGTGGAAAGACAAACTGTGGGCACAGAGCACGGGTGGAGGTAGGCTCAGGCCCTGGGAGGAGGTATCAGGTGCTCCTAAGTCCTTGAGGAGAGCAAGGATCAGCTCTGCGAAGAGGCCACCAAACAGGAACCACTCCAGCCCTGCCCTCTCACTGAGCCAGGGTTTCCAGGCCAGGACACTGAGCAGATCCCAGGCCCCAGACACAAGCAACAGGACTGAATTGGACAGAAGTCATGCTGATTAGGACATGCCCAGCTGCGTGTGTTCTGAGAAGACACTGCCTTGGCCCCCCTGGGTAAAGACCCAGCAGGCCCTCGGGTGCAGGCAATGATGAGAGGCTGCCTCTAGGAAGAGCACCTGCTCCTTTATCTGTTCTTTCCTTGTCTTCAGAAGCTTCCTGCTGTGACCTTGCCTGACCAAAGCCCCCAGAGGCCAGGACATGACACCCCTACCCATGAGCCCTACCCCAGCAGGCCAGGGAGTGCAGGTGCTGGCAAACATGACAGCCCACCAGCATCAGGGGCCAGTGCCTGCTGATCTCAGAAGACACAAGAGCTGGCTATCATTGGTATTAGATGGGGAAGCCATGCAAAAAGCATCTTCCTGGCCCTGGAGAGAGGCTCCAGTCAACGGCCCTGGCAGGAGCTGATTGGCAGAGCAGCCCCCCACATCTACCCATGGCAATGCACAGCTGCTGCATCTGGCCAGAGCGGAGACGCTGCTTGAACTGGTCCTGCCCTTCAAAGGAAAGGGAAAGTTACCGGGGACGTGGGGCCAAGGAGGAAAGGAGGGGGAGGAAAGGGGCAGGGAGACGGCAGGTCCTTCCCTGGTTCCAGCGTCAGGCAGAAGAGGCAACTGCCCACCATCAAGTTTCATCCAGCCAGCACCAGCCCGGCACTGCACAGCCCTGCCCTGCCTGGGCCACTCACCCTGGTAACCGTAGGAGAGGTCCCCCGTGCCCGCACTGTCAACCAGGGCGTCGGTGGATCCAGAACCGTTATCTGCAGGGAACGGCAAGTGGTCAGGCAGGTAGGAGAGACCTCGGGAAGGAGATGCTGGACCCATCCCCAAGGGGCTCTGAGAAGGCCAGCTGCCACTGCCATCTCAGAGGTGGAGGCCTGAGACTAGGTTGTGAGCGGGCAAGCACAACCTCTGGCGTTGACACGTACCAAAGGAGCCATAGTTGTAACCCTCGTAAGGGGGGTTGCCAGGGAAGGAGTCTGCCAGGACTCGAGGGTGACCTGCAACAAGAAGTCAAGCTCCCCTTAGGCCTGGGAGCAGAGAGGTCGAGAGCCAGGGAGAAGAGTGAGGAAGAATCCAGAGAAGAGAGACACAGAGGGGCCATGGCAGCAGCCAAGAAGAGCACCTATCGCGGCAAACAGCTCGCTCCCACCACCACCATCTGCCCGACCTCCCGTGTGCGTCCCCAACGGGAACACTCACCACCCTTTGTCTTCTCTAAAGAGACAGAAAGGTCAAGGAATAGATGCATCTAAATTACAAGCAGCAAGGACAGACAGCATGGGCCGGCCCAGGTCCCACCAGACACCCCTGTGATTCCACCCCACACCCCCACTCTGGACTCCAGCTCCTCTGCCCACAGCGCCAGGAGCTTACCAAGGAGAGAAGCTGAGAGAGAAGGTCCCAAGCAGGAGGGAAGACAGAAAGAGAGGGAGGGTGGAACAAAGAGAGAGAGAAGGAGAGGTTAATAATCCCAGGGACTGTGAGCCACATCATCTGAGGCGGACACTGTAGCTAGACCCAGAGAACGAATCAAGTGGCAGACTTTAAGACGGGCATGTAGGGACAGACAGGCACAATATTCTGGCCCCATTTCCATCTGTAGAGTGTTACTCCCAATCTGAATAGCCAGAAGCCCCAAGTCAGCCCTTCCTCCTCCAACCTCTCGAGGGAACCATCCACCACCACCCCCTCCAAAACAGAGCAAACTCTGCCCGCCCACCCAGGCCCTCTGGAGGTACCGCTTTCTGGGCAGGCACAGTCCATGGCCACCAGAAGGGTCTTCTTCCTCTGCCTGGAGGGACAGAATCCAGAGGCAAACCAGAGGGACAGGACGAAGATCCCTCTTACACCAGGCCAGCCTGCCTTCCACCCTCTCCACCCCTGTCCTGCATCCATGATGGCAGGGTTCCTTCCAGGCTGAGAAGCAATATGGGGTCTCCCAGCTTGGGAAAGAAAGCTGGGGGGAGGGGCTGATTCCAGAGGAAGGGCCCATGGACCACAGACTCTAACAGGGAGCTGCCTTCCTATGCCCCGTGGATGGTGTGGAAGATTGCTCTGGGCCAGCTCAGATCCTGCCAGGCCATCTCCCCCACAACCCCTACCCAACCCACCGCAGAACAGGGGAGGGCCCCGCACTTCCACTTTACCTCCAGTTCTCCCAACAGGCCAGGAGGATGGTCAGCAGGTAGAAGGAGAGAAATATGCCCAGGCAGAAGAGCATACCATCAACGTAGGCCTGAGCTGTGGGCAGAGAAGCAGGAAGGTGAACACACCGATACCCTCCACGACCGCCCATCACAGCACACAAGGGCCCAGCCTAACCTCTCACCACTGCTCCCCTCAAATGTAGTGACCCCACCAGCGTGAACAATGGCAGTTCTCCAAATAGGCCAAACTCTGACAACATTCCTGTCTTTGCTCGTGTTGCTCCCTCTGTTAGAACTTTCTCCTCTACTTCTTTCTTGAAAACTCCATCTTGACTGAACCTTCAAAACAGAGCTCAGGGACTGTGTCCTCTAGGAAGCCTTCTCCGTCCTGTGCTCCCAGGGGCCTGGCCTTTGCTCGGTACTGGCGCAGGAACAGGCTCCTGTCCCTCTAGAGACGATCTCCATAAGGACTGCAGCCGGAACCCAGCACCCGGCACACAGAAGGTGCTGAATAAACATGTGCTGAATAAATAATCCACATAAGAGAGGCAGCTTCGATCTCCTCCCCTCACAATCTCATTTTTATCTTATACTTTCCAGTTTAAAAAGGGCTCCATTCAATCCCTCAGTAAATATTTATTGAGCAGGACGAAGGGGCCTGGCACTTCCTACTAATTTTGTGCTCAACTTCCCAACTTAGTGAGACTATTGGGACAGACTCTATGAGCCCTGTTACAGAGATGGGGAAACTGAGGCTCGAGGAGATTACACTGTTCATAAGTGGCAGAGAGAGAACTAAAACTCAGTACTTCAGTCCTTAGTCACTGACTCTGTATTGCACCACACTGGGACTCACCTCCCGGGCCTCCCAGCGTGAACCCAGCCAAGAACACTCCCCTCCTCCCCCTGCAGCCTGGGCGAGTAGCTCCTCATCATCCTTCCCGTTCCGAGAGCCCTCCCTACCACAGGTCTGAAAGGAAGAGCCAGAGACCGGTCCACCCCTCCTCAGCCACCCACACTCACACGTGACTGCTTGAGATACCAGCACCGACAGGGTTTTCTGGCGGTGCCCTTGATCAACCGGTTCATCTGGAAGCAAAATGTCAAACTGGTAAACAAGTGGCTGCCTGGAGCGTGGCTAGAGTTGGTGGGGCCAGGCCTGGGAGAGTCTGGGGGCCAAACCCATATCCCATCAGGTCCACCAATCAGTCACACAGGCTCTTCTACCTCCCAGGAAGTGACCAGGCCCTCCCCATCCACAGCCAGACCCAGGGCAAAAAATGTACCTTCTACAAAGGGGTAGAAAGGCAAGGACCCTCCACAGGCCTGGTCTTCAGTCTTCACCACCACCACCACATAGAAGCTGTTGCTGGGGAAGTCTTTGCGCTGCAGGATGGTGATGATGATGACAATCATCACCATCATCATCACCACCACCATCATCACCACCACCACCATCATCATCATCACCATCCTTTCCTGAATACCTACTTTGAGCCCGACACTATGCTAAACTCTTTCCATATGTGTTATTTTACATAATCCTCACAAAGATCCTTATGAGACAAGTACTATCATTATCTCTGTTGGACAGGCTCAGAAGTGAGCTTAGGGCCACACTGCCAGTAAGTGGCAGAGCCAGGATTATCTGAGCCAGAGCCCAAACTTTGAACCTACACTACAGCCAGATGAGCAAATGTGTGTGTGCCCCACCACCATGAAACCCACGGGTGCCCTATTACAGGCCGAGCATCAGCCAGGAGAAAAAGCAGAGGAGCCACGTGGCCTCCTCCATTAGGTGCCGCCTGGATGCTGTGAGGTGAACACATGGCTTCCCCTCCCTGCCTCCAGCAGAGGTTTCAGCCTTTGCCAAGAGCAACACAAAGCATCAGCCAGGCCCCCTTTCCTCTCCCTGCTAGCATTACAGTGGATGAAGTAGATACGACAGCCAGAGAGGGTACTCTGCTCTCTCCTGTCCCCAAAGGTGATTGGGATTATGATTCAATTCTCACATATATCAGGGGACCCAAAGTCTCAGGGACTGGTGGGCCAAGACTCAGTCATGTGGGTAGGGTAGGAATGGGGCAAAGGAAAAGAAGCAAGGGTTTGGAAAGCTAATCACCAGGCCCCACCTCCCACAGGGCCACACGCATTTCCTACCTGCACAGTGATGGCTGCCTTCTTGGTCATAGTCTGGTACATGCCGATGAAGGCTACGTTGTTGTCTAGGTCATAGACAGGACACTACAGGGGAAGAAGGGGAGAGGCAGAAGGCAGGGACCTGGGCCCTGTCCCCTCTCTTTAGCAGCCCTGCCACCCGCTGGTGGAGAGTAAAAGGGCAGGCAACTTACCAGGACATCCTGGATGGAGATGACTGAGCAGGGGAAGGCCTTGCTGGAGGTCACCTTGACAATCACGGAATCCACTCCTTCCGGGAACTCATACTTGAAGTACTGAGGGCATAGGGAGGGCGGGGAGAGCTTCATCTCATGAGGATGCTCTCTTTGCCCCTCTAGAATGGAACAGTGTGAATCTTCTCAGGGTTAGGCAGTGGAAGCTCTCTGGGGAGATAGGCCTTGACCATAAGCAGCCCCATTTTCTGTATACCACTCTCCTCAACCTCATCTGGGCACTCAGGACAGTGCCCAAGAGGCAAGTAGGAAAGATGGCAGCGAGACCCCAAGTCTCTGCACTTCTCATGCTGTCTGCCCCTTACCACCTCAGGGCCAGAGCCTCTGTGTCCAGAGAGGCCCTTCATGGAAAGTACAGCCAACTTGAAACTCCTGGCAAAGACCACCGACCACTCCCACTCCCACGTTCACGCTTCCCCGTCTCCTCTTGAAGGGCAGGTCAACAGGGAGATCTTACCTGAGGCTGGGCTGCTGTGGTATTGAAACTAAACTGCTCCCCGGTCCTGCAGGGCAAAGAGCCCCCCACGGTCACTCCCAGAGCTTGGGAAGGAGGCCAGTCTTGTGGTCCCCTCGCTCTCCCCTGCAGACCTGAGCACAAAGTCGTCCATTCTGCTGACACGGAGCTGGTACGTGGTGTTGACTGGTGACAGGGTGGACACATCCACGTAGAAGAACTGGATCTCGGACTCATTCTTGGTGGGGGGCTGACACAGCGTTCGTTCCACCTTTTGGTAGAGGTACTTGCGCTGATATCTATGGCCCGAAGCAGAGAGTCAGGACGAGACCACTGTCCCCACCAGCATGCCACTCCAGGGAAGCAAAGCCACAGTTCCTGCACTCTGGTCTCCACCCCTTCCCTCCCCTCCCCGCACTAAGCTGACAAGCTCCAGCCTGGCCGGCTTGGCCCTCATGCTGTTGACCAGCCTTCTGGTTCAGGGAATGGGGACAAGAAACAGAGGGGCTCTGGGTGGTCTGAGGCCCTGGCCTGGGCCTCCCCGCCGCCCTGATCCCCGGGTCCTACTCACAGCCCTCGCAGGATTAGGGGCACCTGGAACGACACCACAGCCTCCTTCTGGCGGACCACGAACAGCAATGGAGCCCCCTTCTGCTTGTTCAGGACATTCACAGACACACGTACACCTTCCGTCTGCAGAATGACATGGAAACGCCCCTCAGTCAAGCCTGTGGTGACTCTAGCTCTGCCACCCAGGACACGTGGCTCCAGACACTGTGAGCCTTGCCCTCCCTCATGCCAACCGCTTTGTTCTTTCCCCATCCTGGTCAGCCTGGGAAGCTATCTACACTTCTCCTGCCAGGGCAGCCCCCAGTCTCTGGGAGGCACTTGTGCTGAGTTAGAGGAGAGGCTTATGGGAGAGGCCAGCTCCTGGATGGCAGGTGTGTGCAGGGTACCAGGACCCAAGCAACTGTAGGGCATCACTGGCCAACAGGAAACACAGTGGAGACCTCAGGTGTCTCCAGGAGGCCCCATTCCCATCCACGTTCATGGGATGCACATGCCTGCACACACACGTGCACACACACACGCGGACACAGGACAGCAAAAAGTGCTCCTCAGTTTTCTTCCTTATGAGCCAGGAAGCTCCTATTCAACAATTGATCTGGAGACCAGAGACCAGCGTGGGGACAGGGTGGCCACCACAGGGATTGTGGAAAGCCAAGAAAGTCAAATTCTGTCCTTAGCTCTGACCAAGGTACAGGGCTGTGGAGAAGTCACTTCACATCTCTGAGCCTCAAATCCCCCTCCTATAAAACAGAGACACTCTCACCCTTGGTGCTATGGAGGACAGTATATAGGACAGCGTGAGCTTAAAGAAAAAAATAAAACTAAATAAATCCTGGGGAGGCTTGTTATTAGGCTGCTGAAACCAAAGCCCTAGGGCAGCATTCCCAGAGGGATAGAGGCCACAGCTCTCAGGGTGACCCCAGATATGAGGAAAAAGGTAGAAAGGACTCTAAGCAGGAGATCAAACTTCAGAGAACCAGGCACCAAAAGCAGATCCTGGCCCGCCACAGAAACTAAATCCCTCCTCTCTTGAAAAAAAATCAGATTCCCACTCTCAACTCCACTGCTCCCCAGTAAATCCAGTCATGGAGAGAGCTGGGCAGGAGACCATACAGCCAGGCTCCAAGAATTCTCCAAATCTCAGCTCTGCCTGGGGTCTAGACTTCCCAGACCCAGCTTTGCCCATGTTCAACTCACGGCTGGGAAAGAAAGGAAAAAAAAAATCAGGGTGAGGTAGATTTCCCCCTCTCCTCCCACCCAATTTGAGGTTGGCCTTATCTCCACCAACTTACACGGCCAACTGGCTTTCTAAGGCAGAAAGAGGGCTGGGAAGGTCCCAGCAGTTACCACAGCCTAGGGAAGTCCTGCTTCACCTCCCTGGGGAGTCTCGGCTGTGACTGGTTTGGGCAGAGCCTTCAGTTCAGGCCTGCTCACGTCCCTGGGGTTTTCTGGGCCAAGGATAGCAGCAAGCCTGCTTTCCCTTGCACCCAGACCCCACAGAGCTGTCAGGTTCTGCGTGTGGGGTAGGCGGCAGGCCAGTCCTGCTCAGACCACTGATGGTGGAAAGGAGGGGAAGAGAAAATGGGAATGAGACAACTTCAGAAACTGCCCGGTGGGAGCTTCAGAGAAACACTGGTGGCAAAGCAAAGAGGACTGGTCGAGAGGGTCCAGTGTGGTTCTGGGAAACCGGAATCCAGTGCGGTGGCTGGTACATGGGGCCTCCTAAAAGCGTAGGGGATTGACAGACTCGCCTAGCCCTTGCCTGTTCACCCACTCACCCCCAGCCCAGCCCTATCCCTCACCCGGTTGCGGATCACAGTATGGTTGAAGGTGTAGATGTTGACCAGCTCGCTGTTGACCTCATCCAGGTAGGTGCGCTCAAACTCCGCGTCTTTCTGCGAGACGTTCTTGGGTCCCAGAACCCCCAGATGACTGTCGACCGAGGCCACCAAGAGCGCCAAGAAGGGCAAGACCAGAGCGAACATGGCCCTGGCAGGGCGGCAGGGGCGGCGGTAGCGGTGGTGGCGGCGGCGGCGGCGACAGGAGACAGGACACCTCCGGGACGGGTTGCAGCTCTGGCCGCAGCTTCCAGCATCTCACCAGGACCAGAACTTTAACCCCGGCCTGAGATTAGGAAACGTCCCCTCCCCGGAGCCGCAGAGACGCTCCCAGGGGCCCTGGAGGGGAGGGGGTGGCGCGGAGGGGGAGGGAACGGTGTCGGGTACGGGCCACGGGAAGGGACCCCAGCTCGCAAGGGGCTGAGCACGGCCCGGAGCCCCCGAGGCCGCCGGCCGGGGCCGAGAGAGAGAAGGGCGGCTGGTTGCCGGGAGCCTGGAAACGCCGGGAAAGGGGAGGAGGGAAGGAGGGGAAGCCGGCGGGAGGGGCAGCTGCGAAGGGAGGAGAGTCTGAGGGTGAGGGGCGCGATAGGCGGTAGCGACCGGACGCCGCGGGGCGCGGCGAGTTTTCAGGGGCGCGGGCCCTTTAAGGCGGGCGGACGCGGAGGCTCCGGCGCGGGGAACTCGGCACCGTGTGCTGCGCCGCGAGGCGGTAAACAGCAGGGCGCCCGGCCCGCCCGCTGACGTCAGGGAAAACTGACACAGATTTAAAGGCCCAGGACCGGGATTGGCCTTAAAGGGGCCGCAGCCCTCTAGCTGGAAGCCTTCTCCTGCTCCTATGCCGCCACTGCCTCTTCTTTCGTTATATTGCCCGTCTCAGGAAGCTCACTTTGGAATAGATGGATGTTCCCGTGAAGAATCTCTAAATGTTGAATTCTTATTGTCAGACTCTCTTTGCTCAAGCTTACGGATCCCCCCACCCCCAGCCCCACTGCCATTACCACTAACATCCTTCACCCCTGGGCCATTTTTTCTCCTGGGATCTTAAGAAACGGAGAACTCCAAGAATTGGGAAACAACGCTGTCGCCCTGCCAGGGGAGGGGGAGCTGAGGCAGAACTACAGAGGGAGCTGCAGCGGCCTCATGGCGTCAGGGATGCCTTCATGCTTGCGGGGCTGTTTCTCCTCTTCTCTGCAGAGGCACCTACGAAGCTCATTGAAAGATAGTGACTTTCAGTGTAAATTGGTGAAAACTTTTCTACAAAATATTTTGGCACTGTGTTTCAAGAAGCTTAAAGAGCTTTATACTCTTTGACCCAGTAATTCCACTTCTGGGACTCTATCCTAAGGAATTTAGAAAAACAGATAAGAATGTGTGGGCAGCTATGCTTATCACTGTGACATTTATTATATAAAGTGTAAAGGAAACAGCTTAAATGTCCATAATGAGGGAGTGGTTAAATGCACTATTATCATGAAGCCATCGAAAATGATGCTTAAGACTTAAAAGGACATGTAAGCAGAGAAGTCAGGATAGGACAGTATATAAACAGTATATTTTCCAAATATACAGACATACATAGAAAAACATTGAAAAAAATGCATAAAAATTTAGTGATGATTTTCCTTGAATTACAGATGATGTTTAAAATAACCTGTATAGTATCATTTTCCTCCAATTCCAAAAGTATAGAAAAGTACCAAAAAAAAAGAAGAAAAATCACTAGATTGTGGGTAGTTTTTAAATTTTTTATACCTTTTACAAATTTATAAATTTTCTACAATGTACACAAATTCCTTTCATAAGATAAATTTGATATGTTTAAAAGAAAAGAAATGTAATGTGGCCACTTCTGAAGTTGTCAGACACAGTGATGGAGCCACCCAAGCCAATGGCTTGTCAGCATTCTCTTGCTGGCAAGATTCCAGCAGCCTCAGCCCCTGCCTTACTACCTGGGCACTGTTCCAATGAGGACTCTTTTACCTTATAACCAATTATAAATATTGATTCATTTCATTCCTGCAATAACAATACTATGTGCCTGGTACTATTCTAGTTATACTGGGCAAGTGGCATGTGGGGGAATGAGACCTGGACCCTGCCGGGCACTCATACTTGAGGATAAAGATGAGAAGCGAGCTGCAGGGGCTGGAGAATCCCAGAAAGTCAGACCCACAAGAACGTATGCGGATGCCTGGGCCAACCTCTCATTTCACAAAGAGGCAGAGTGAAGCCCGGGAGAGGTCAGTTTGGGAGGACTCACTAGAATCAACGCCTTGGTCCAGAACTCTTTCCAGCACATCTAGACAAACGTGAATGGGAGGACTCTCAGGATAACAAGAGGTGTCCTCATAATGAGCCCTCTGTGCATTCAGCAGCCCAGTTTGGAGAGTCAGTGTAGGATTTCCATATGCCAACTCTCTCATCGTGACCCCCTCCTCATCTTGCCAGTAAATCTGGAACTCTAAGAAATACTCCCACCCTGAGTGTGAGCGCCCCACTGAGCCTGATGTAATTTAACTGGTCTACCAAGTACCAGGAACTTGCCTGGGTGCTGTGTGAACCACAAGCTGAGGATCACAGAGTCTTGGCTATAGGCTGTCCTGGCTGGTGCTGTGGCTGTAAATAAGCCCAGACTTGGGGCCGGTGGGGGAGGCTGGGGAGAAGCGTGTCACGTCTGCCACTTAGGCTTTGGGGCAAAATATGCCTCTAGGCCTGTTTAAAATGCACATCTGGACACTACTTACAGTTACTGAATCACAGTCTTTGGAGGTAGAGACCAGAAATCTGCGTTTTTTTGTTTTGTGTGTGTGCGTGTGTGTGTGTGTGTGTGTGTGTGTGTGAGGAAGATCAGCCCTGAGCTAACATCTGACAATCTTCCTCTTTTTGCTGAGGAAGACTGGCCATGGGCTAACATCCATGCCCGTCTTCCTCCACTTTATATGGGACACCGCCACAGCATGGCTTGACAAGCAGTGCGTCGGTGTGTGCCCGGGTTCCGAACGGGCGAACCCCGGGCCGCCACAGCGGAGTGCGCGCACTTAACCACTTGTGCCACCGGGCAGTCCCCAAGTAGGTGGCAATGCCTTAACCATATGCATGTTGTCAGGCCCGAGGTCCTCTTCCGTCCTTGTCAAGGGGAGTGCTAACCTTCTCTCCTTTCATACAACACAGAAATCTGTGTTTTAACAAGCTCTCCAGAAGTTTGCTAGGCACAGTGAATTTTGAGAACCATTGCTCTGGGGCCAAACAACTGTGGACTATCAATATTTCGGTTTTCCCCTGGCAATATCTTGGGAGAAATCTATTCAAATAAACCCAGAGGGGATCCTTCCCTTTTGCAAGTTCTCAAGGGCTTAATCTTTGAATTCTCAGCACCCTGAGTGTTCAGACAGGAGGGCAGCAGCTCCAGGTTTTCTTGCTGTTCTCAAGTCTGCAGAACTTTCCTCAGACCTTCTGCCCCACCCCGCAGGGAGGGAACAGCCCAATACAGTTATGAATAGGCCCTTTCTGAGATCTGGCAGCCCTGAGAGGAGAGAAAGCTTTTTGTTGGCCCCAGCAGTCAGCATAAAATAAGGGCAGTGCTGGGTCTCAAAGCCAGACTTGTGAGCGCAAAGAGGAGACGTCAAGGCCTCCCAGCAGCCCCCTTGGCCTTCTACGCAGGTCCAGCTACTGCATTCTCTGCCTTGTTATATAAAACGCCTCGCCCTGGCGATGAAGGGGGCAGAGTGGGGTCACAAGGCTCAGATGACTTCCTTCTGTTTCCCTGTGAGCTAACCTTCAGAGCCTGAGTGCAGAAAGGACCTAGGACATGGGACCATTCACCAGGCAGCTGACAAGCTTCCCAGCTTTCCAGGGGGCCAGCTCCATTTTAAGTCACTGGATTTTTGAGGTTTGGAGCAAGAATATAGGAAGGAAGCTTCAGCTGGCTCAGGCATATTGTTTATTTATTTATTTATTTATTTTGTGAGGAAGATCAGCCCTGAGCTAACATCCATGCTAATCCTCCTCTTTTTGCTGAGGAAGACCAGCTCTGAGCTAACATCTATTGCCAATCCTCCTCCTTTTTTTTTTTTCCCCAAAGCCCCAGTAGATAGTTGTATGTCATAGTTGCAGATCCTTCTAGTTGCTGTATATGGGACGCAGCCTCATCATGGCCGGAGAGGCGGGGCATCAGTGCACGCCCGGGATGCGAACCCGGGCCAACCGGGCCGCCAGTAGCAGAGCGAGCGCACTTAACCGCTAAGCCACAGGGCCGGCCCAGGCGTGTTGTTAAAATGACCTTAAGACTGCACCAAGAACAGGACACTGGGGCTGGCCCGGTGGCATACCGGTTAAGTTCATGTGCTCCACTTCAGCATCCCAGGGTTCTCGGGTTCGAATCCCAGGCGCGCACCAATGCACCGCTCATCAAGCCATGTGTGGCAGCGTCCCATATACAAAATGGAGGAAGATGGGCACAGATGTTAGCTCAGAGCCAATCTTCCTCAGCAAAAAGAGGAGGATTGGCAACAGATGTTAGCTCAGAGCCAATCTTCCTCACACACCACACCAAAAAAAACAGGACACTGCAAGAAGCACAGTAAAATGGATTAGATGAACAAAATCAAGTAATTTAGGAACCTAGTGGTTAGGGCGTAGCCATACCTGTGGGTGGGGGCAGAATCAAATTGGACTTGAGCATTATGTAATGGTGTAACTTTAACCCAGAAAAAAAAGGTTGCAAAACCAACCCCTCTGAAGAAAATGGACGTAAAGTTCCCTGTTTTCATCATGACCATAAAAAGGGTCAGTGGAGCCAGCCCTGAGGGCCTAGTGGTTAAAGTTCGGCACTCACTGCTTCAGCAGCTGGAGGTTTGCTTTCTGGTCATGGAACCACACCAGCCATCTGTCAGTTGCCATGCTGTGGCAGCAGCTCACTTAGAACTAGAATGACTTAAAACTATGATATACAACTAACTACTGGGGCTTTGGAGAGGAAAAAAAAATTTTTTTTTAAAAGGGTCAGTGTATATACTTGGAGCTCAAATAGAATAGTCCTGGACATAGGCAGCCCTGGCAGCAGGAAATACAGCACTTCTTTCCATCATGCAAGTTCTGGTCTTTCCTAGGGCTGTCCTTGTGTCTGGTCCTTGTGTCTCCTTCAAGGACTGTGAAAACTGGATGCACATCAGGTTGGGAATCAGTTAAAGATATAGTATTTACTCTGTCATTCTGGGGATAAAGTCTCAAACCTGTCACATTGCTTCGTGGTATTATGGAAAAAGCAAGGACTTTGACGTCAGAAAGTTCTACACTGAAACCTCTGCATTGTGCATCCTAGGCATATTAAACTTTCCGAGCCTTCAGGAGTCATGTCTTATCTCCACTGTCCTCCTAAATGGCACACAGTGGAGCTGGGCTTGGCCACATTCATCATCCTGAACTATGGCTAAAGAGTAGGAAGGGAGTTGAGAGAGAGCAGCTTTGACCAAGTGGGCAGGACTTCCTGCCAGAGATGGATCAGCCACTTTCCATTTCCTAAACCTGGGCTTTCACCATTCAGACTGGGAAACGTGTGCAATACATTCAGGCCCTGCATCTGGTTCCCTGTGGCCATGTGATGGAACCAACATCAGAGCTTTCCAGGAAATGAGATTGGTAGTCAGATTGCTGAAAACAAGCAGATAAATAATTGATCAACTCAAATCTGTGTCTCCAAAGATCACTGATAAAAATGAGCCAGCCATCCTCCTGTTTCAAGAAAGCTTGGGTCTCTGGCTGAGAAATCAGAAAATGCAACTGAAGAACGTTACTCCTCTCTGGTTGTATCTTAAGATCAAGGGCGGCTACCCAGGCCTTATTCCGAGTTGTTCTCAATAATAGAAAGGGTCCCCTCTCTTCACACTCTGGCTATAGCCCACTCCCAGATCTTCTTGTATTACTTCATTGGTCCTCGGAGCCTTCACGAAGGTGGTTTCTCATTCACAGTACCTTTGTTCCTCTGAGCCAGTCTAGCTTTTTCCTCTAGCTTCACTTTTCCTATAAAAACTGTCTTTATTAATTCCATCTAGTTCCAATCAAACAATTCCAGAAAATGTCTCAAAAATTTTTGTAATAGGTATGTACTGCCTTTTTCTGTTTTTCTTGTTCTTAAGTGAATTCTGTTTGCTCTCGTGTATCACTAGCAGGAATAATGTCTATTGTTTCTCACAAGCAGTAGCATGATACCATTGAAAGCACAGGAATTGAAGTTAAAAGATTTGTATTCCAGTTCCATTTCTTTTGTGTGTGTGTGTGTGTGAGCAAGATCAGCCCTGAGCTAACATCCGTGCCAATCCTCCTCCTTTTGCTGAGGAAGACCGGCCCTGAGCTAACATCCATTGCCAATCCTCCTCCCTTTTTTTCTTTCCCCTTTTTCTCCCCAAAGCCCCAGTAGATAGTTGTATGTCATAGTTGCACATCCTTCTAGTTTCTGTATGTGGGACGCCGCCCCAGCATGGCCAGACAAGCGGTGCGTTGGTGCGCACCGGGATCCGAACCTGGCCCGCCAGTAGCAGAGCGCGCGCACTCAACCGCTAAGCCATGGGGCCGGCCCCTCCAGTTCCCTTTCTGACAGTTACTGGCTAGATGACCATGAACAGATCACTCAATCTCCTATTCATTCATTCCTTCATTTGTTCAGTGCCTAGTTTGTACTAGTCACTAAGCGAGGTGCTGGGAACAAAGACACTTAAAACACATTCTCTGTTCTTAAGGAATTCATACTCTAGCAGTGTAGACAAATAGGTAAGCATACCATACAGAGCAATAAGTGCAATGATAAAAGATTTACACAGGGGATTGTGGGAACTCAGAGATGAGAGACCTAGTATAGACCAGAGCTGGAAATGGGAGAAATCAGAAAACACTCCAGGAGGTGTCCCTGAGGGGTTCTTAAAAGATGAAGAAGAGCCAGCCTAGCAACAGGGCAGGAGCATATTCCAGACAGGGGGTCTCAACTCGGGGCAAAGGCATAGACGCAAAGTTCAATGCTATCGGCATGACAGTGGAACAGTTAGCCATTGATGATTAAGCAGCTAGTAACTATGGGGATGGGAATTGGCCACCTCAAAATATGTCTCTGCCTGAAAAACACTTTGACCCCCACCTCCACTAACTGACCAAAAGAGTCTGGGATGGGAGGCCTGACCCCAGAACAGGTCATCACCATAGACATCTCCAGGTATCTGGGAGGGTCCTTACTAAGCCCATTCTTAGTTCTGGTTACTCTTTGTAAGAGACATTTACATTTGCAAAGGAAATCTCCATTTGTAAAGGTATCTTCTTCCTTGTACCAGGAAGAAGGGGGGGGGGGTAGCCTTACCTAGAAACTTATCAGAACAGAGGCGAGAACTTAAATCTGCATGATAAACTTACCCATTGTTAACTGTGTTGTTTAGGAAATATGCTCTCTGACTCCCACTAGGTTCCTATAGATAACATCTCCCTAGAAGCCTGGGACACCATGGTAATGGGTGTTTGAGCTTTTTTCAGGAATTGGAACCCCTTGTCCACTTTAGGCTGGTTGAGACCACCAAGCCATCAACTGGGACCGCGCAGACATATGTCTGATAAGAGACCTTTGGACGTCAAGAGATTAAGACTTCACCTTCAGGGCATGCTAAGGCCACCATTCTGTGAACATGCATCCTACGAAGAGGCACGAAGCCTGACTAGGTTTGCACAGATCATCAATTACCTCACCTCTCCTCATGTCCAATCATTTCAGACACCTTGCCCCTACCCCATAAATATCCGAGTCCCTTTTTTCAGGGAAGCGGATTTGAGATTCATTCTCTCCTTTCCTCACTTGGCTGCCTTGTGATTAATAAATCCTCTCTCTCTGCTGCAATCTTGTCGTCTTGGTGATTGGCTTTTTGGGTGGCGGGCAAAAATGGACCTGGTGCGGTAACAAAAGTTCAAAGTAAGGGGTGAGAGGGTATGAATTGAAGAGGGCTAGGTCACAGAGAGCACTGGATGTTCTATTTAATAGCTTGGAGTCTCAGTGGTTATCAAGGAGCATGGTGCAGTACACTGATGTGTCATGAATTCTTTACAGGTGTGCTGTCAAAACTTGATCAGTGCGTAAAATGATATATATTTTTTGGTGTGATGAGTTAAGCTAAAATAAGGCAGTGAATAATCAAAAGGCAAGAGGCATAGCATAACATCAGGCCAGACTCAAAGAAAGACTATGTGTTTAGCAAAACATTTAAGATCTTTGCTTCATGGCCATGTAAAAATATGTAGCCAAGTTATGATTTCACCCCTGCCATGGCTGGAGAAAAGTAAGAGATGGATTCTCCTGCTGGTTTTGTCCAGTTTTTCCCCAAGTAGATACTGGTGAGGGAGCTTTCCCCTCTCCCACACTACTGTCTCTTCCACTTCTCCTGGGCCACTGAAGAGGTTCACATGGGGTAGTTTGGCTACTGTCAACAAAGCCTCAGGACCCAGGCTGCTGTCACTGCTGCTCTGTGATCTAAGGGGAACCTGCAAGCAGCTGACAAAGGCATGGTCTCTGCGGGGGTGGATGGAGAGGAACTTGGTGTGATTAGATATGGGGGGAGGGAGTAAAACAAAAATACCTCAGTTTAAAATCTCCAAATTTTATCCTCTTGTAGGAGTAAACCATTTTAATCCAATAGCATCACTGTGGTGAAGAGTGATAAAGTGAATGTTACAAAAACCATAGAAACTATTAGCAGCAAAGGAACATTATGTTGGCATATCAATTTGCTGTAATTACTGAAGTGGTTGGTGGTCTCAGCCATCAGGATAGACCCTGATGGGCCAGTTGGGTAACTGACCCTTGTTCTGGTCACATAGCTCTAAAGAGGTTGTGCTTGGGGCAGGCTGTTTTAGTGTGGGGAGGCAGGGGTGATAAATGAGAACTATGTCCATGCCCAAGGTCCCTGTCCTGGACTCCACGGTCACCTCGTGTTATACTGAGACTGATGCCACTGACCTGGTTCGGAGGAGGTGGACCATAGCATACACCCAGACTAACTGATTTGCCATGAGTTCCGGATTCATGTACCAGCGGACGTGAAGGGAGGTGACTGTGCTCTCTGATGGTCTGATATGAACCCTCACTCAAAGTTTTCATCTGCAATTGCAGTCCCCACACCCACCCCTCAGCATATGGAAGCTGGCAACTCCTGTCTATTTTAAAGTTATCTTTCCGCAATTTATTTTGATTGTACTTATACTTTGCTGGTTCCTTCAGATTTTTAATCTTATTTCATTTACCCTGGTAGTGTCTTCCTGTCCATCTGAACTTACTGACATGCTAATATAGTAGCCAGGCAGTCTTTAAACCCTTCATGTGTACCACCAAAAATTCTGGCTCCATAAACACAATGTAATTCTACTGCTGGTTTTGAGGTGGGAAACAAGATGGCCAGGTAATGCACTTTAAATCAATTCTAATTCTGTGGCCACATAGAGGATGGAATTGAAAAAGAGCAGACTGGCTACAGACTGAAGGAAGCTGTTGCCTTGGTCCAGAGGAGATTGTCACTTCATTCCCAGGGCTTTCAACTGAAAGGGAACTAGGGATGTACCTCTAATGAATTCAATGAATCGGAATCTAGAGCTAAAAAGATAGCCCAAGCTGAATGAGTAGTAGCAAAGGCAAGGACTTTGAAGTCAGGTAAAGCCGGATTCAACTCTCTGGCTCAACCATTTAAATTACATGACTCACCCTGGATAAGATACACCACGTCCCTGGCCTCTCAGCTAACAGCGAAATGGGGATGCACCTACATGAAGTGCTTAGGTGGTTAATAGATGGGAAATACCATCCTGAGGCTTTTCTTCCTCGATGGCACAGGAACTCTGAACAGTTCACTCAATTTGAAGCACTCAAGTTCAAGCTGGGGCAATTGTAGAAAGAGATATTTTAAAGTATAAAAAAGAAAAACTGGTAATTATTAGTGTAAGGAATGGAGAAACAGTGGAAACTGGGCCATTTAGTGTGAATAAATTCTAAAGACTGAAATCAGGGCCGGCCCTGTGGCTTGGCAGTTAAGTGCGTGCGCTCTGATGCTGGTGGCCCGGGTTCGGATCCCAGGCGAGCATCGAGGCACCACTTCTCCGGCCATCCTGAGGCCGAGTCCCACATACAGCAACTAGAAGGATGTGCAGCTATGACATAAAACTATCTTGGGGCTTTTGGGGGGAAAAAATAAATAAAATCTTTAATAAATAAAGAAATAAAGAAATAAAGAAATACTGAAATCAGGAAAAAGGTCAAAAGGTCACTTCAATGGTTTAAGAGTTAATTCTGTTTTTAACTGCCACATATTCTTAACCAATCTGAAACATTTCCTTTGACAATTTTCTCATTTATCTACTTAGGATTCCTTATGTCTGCTCATCCCACCCTACCATCCTACACCCCAAGGAGATAAGTGATGAGAGTCAGCTTGGTACCTTCAGTTCCACAGAAAAGAAGCAAAAAGATTTAAGTATCCAATTTGCTTGTGATAAGGTAGGAAGAAAACCCCATCCCTTCTTTTCTCTATTGGAATTCAAACTGTGATAAAGGAGACAGAAAGACAGCGAGTTTGAGTG
Source organism: Diceros bicornis minor (assembly GCF_020826845.1). Lineage (NCBI taxonomy): Eukaryota > Metazoa > Chordata > Mammalia > Perissodactyla > Rhinocerotidae > Diceros > Diceros bicornis. The sequence continues at coordinate 19,558,789 of NC_080746.1, forward strand.
AAATGGTTACATTTATATTGAAATATGCACTAAAACAGAATGAGTTCTACTAGTCAATGAAACTTTGCCGAAGCAGAATCACAAACTTCTGTTGGGGAAGTCCAGTCAGCTAGCAGCAGTGCTCCCCAAGCAGGAACATGGAGGAAAAGCCCGGGAGACTCCACTCCAAAAAGCCTCCTTTCGAGAGACCCCAACTCACTCCTCCCACATGCACCCACACAGATTTAGGAGCGTGGACATGCTCCTCATTTTCATATATTTTTAGCTTCTTCACTGCAATAAATATATAATTGGCAATGCTCATACACTACGGCACAGATAGTATTTCAGGCTTTTAGCATACAACTGTAAACAGTGACTAAGTTAAAAAAACTAAAAAGAAAGTTGGAATTTTTTTTAACAAGGAGACACAGAATTCTTAAGAGCAGGGCATGAGCTACTCAAGGTTTTGTTGAGTTAAGGTTTTAGACAAAAGATTCAGGTTTAGACAGATGCCCTCAACAGGCCAAACAGACCCAAGGTGGTAGCCGGAGTACTGCCCAAGCAAAACAACATGCTGTAGGTCACTCTTGGCAGTACATCTCAACCTGCCACATTTGAGATGTGATCACAAAATCTTTATAGTGCCATCATCGGCTGTCATTTAGTATAGTGGGAATGGGTGGGCAAAGGAATTACAGTTTGCTGGGAGAAGAACAGAATACCTCTGCTAGCTGCCTGGAAAGTTGGCCCCTTAATCACAATGACAACTAGGACATTTCACTTGAACAATGCATTAAATTTTTATATACATACATATATGTGTGTGTGTGTGTGTAGATATATATATACATATATATGTGTATATATATATATGAGAAATCCAAAGATTAAGCATTAAGTTCTGTCACTGTAGCAAACTGGGATGTCAAAGAAAAACAGATGAACACTTTCCCTAAAGCAGTGTAAAGAAAGCTGGCAAGAAATGAAAGTGGACTCCATACCTGCACATTAGCAATGGGGCAGACTTTTATTTAAAAGGCTAGTGGTTCAAATACTATTGCTTGAATAGCTCTGGTAGATATAAAATGTAGTAACATCCGAGGTTTATACACATAAGCAAAGGAGCTGAAGGCCAGCTCACAAGGGATATTTGATCCTTAGTCAAGAGAGAAGCTAAAAGCGCATGCTGCAGGAGTAACTTAATGGGTTTTTTTGGACCCTACTCCCACCTTCTGACAAACAGAGAAAGACCTGGATAGGATACTGTCTTTTCACACACAAAATTGTGACTTAATTAATTCTCCTCCCTAGAACTATTACACTTCAGCTAAGAAAAAAGTCTGTCTTGAAAAACTCAAGAACCTGGGCTACTAAAAAGGAAATTTTAATATAGTAAACAAGTTTAGTAAACACCTTGTGTATTTTCTGTTGTTAATGAAGACATGATACATTCAGAAATGTATTTTTTTTAAAGACAAAAACACAAACAAAAAGTTCCTAGGAAGAGGCTTGACAAGAAAAAAAATCAGCCCAAGTTCTATCGCTCTCAATCAGAAGTGGCTCTTAGCACAAATCAGCAACCCCGCTCTGATACACAAAAGCACTGCCAGTTGCCTTGCAAGCAGAACATAAAACAAGTACCTTGGTTACTGAACTTGAATGTTAAGCAGAATCACTGCAGAGCACACTTTGGCAGATGACTTCAATACCCACCTGGTCCAGTTTAAAATCTTTGTTTGTAGATCCAGTTTGTACATATTCCTTAGGTATACTGAACAATAAACCATCTAGTGTCCCATTATTTTTTAAAATGGCAGTTCTTGTAGCTCAAGCAAACCATTAAGATTACAAAAAACTCTCTTGAAAGAAATTACAGATGAAGATACATTATGGGGAAATCTTGAAAGTTACATAAACCTAGTTCTTTTTTACTAAAATGGTGGGATCAAGCAGACCGTCTATTCTAAAGAGCAGCTTCACTTGTTTCCCATGAGAAAAGGCCAAATTTTTCTGGACTGATATAATTGAAAAGCTAAGCCAATAAAAAAATAAAATATACACCTTAAGACACTATAAAACTTGAAATAATGTCAGGGCCTATGAAATGGGAAATAGAGTTCTGATTTTTTTTTTCCTAAAAAAGGAAACTGTAACAGGTTTTAAGGGAAAAACAAAGAAAACAAACCAGAACTCTGAATACAGAGAGCACTACACCGACTCTATAGCACAGAACACCACACAAGAATGAGTTACACATCAATTATATCATCATGAGAGTAACTGGCTGGGGACTTATACTTCCAGCAACAGAGCTCCTAGGTCAAAAATGTGTTCCAAGCTTGTAATGTCAACAAGGACCAAAAAAGAAGAGGGATGAGGGGGAAGAGGGAGGAAAGGCTGCATGCATGGGTCTATTATAGACATGATAATCAGCAGCATAAAAATAATACCCTCCTTACAGTTCCCCAAACGGGGCAAAACCTATTTTTCACTGCTAAGCATGGAAAAGATTTAGAGTGGAACAAATTCACTTGTAACTATAGCATCTCCTATATCTGAAGGACAAGCATGTCCAATCTGACGCTATATGTTAAGAAAACACTGAGAATACAGATGAGTGAAGCAAAATAAAAACAAAAGGCTAAATTATGAAACTTAAAAACTGGAAAAAAAATCTTTTAAAGCCAAGTAGGTACAATTCTGATCATTATTATATATGACATAATCCATAGAAAGAAAGGCCAAGAAAAGAATCTTCATTTTGTTCAGTACTTAGGCTTGATGTTGTCCTAGGAAAAACAGTGATAATTCAATGAATGTGTCACACATACAACTAAAAAGTCCCCTTCTGGTTTCAAATGAATTTAAACACAAATCTTCCTTGGCTAATTTTTCTCCTGTGTCAAACAAACCTATGTACAGGACCAGTTTAAATCCCTCCTCCCCTTCAAACACTAGATATGAACATCCATGAACATTCTACAATGCAAAGTGCCTTAAGAAAGAGAAGGATTCTGTAGTGCCAGTGATATAACTGATCTGAGGAAGCTGGGATGCTATTAATACTGCTGGGAGCCGGTCAGGCAATGGTGGTTTGTTTCTCCTCAGGTGTTTCCTCCAACAACTGCATGATCAGTTCATGGAGAGGTTTGCAGATCTTTGCGTAGCCCCCTCCTGTGAGATGCAGGAAATCAAACATGTCGTGGCAGGAGATGGCACCGTCCGAGTGCACGAAGCCCCCATCTGTATCCAGGAGCTGAACATTGGCAAGCTTCGGCAGGGAAACCTTGAGGAGCTGGTTCACCTTGGCATTCTTTTGCCTCAAAGGGTTGGGCTTCTCACCTCGAGGTAACAAACCCTGGGGCAGAGCAGAGAACAACATAAGATGAGAACGTGTTTTTCTCTACTTATTTATTTGTGATTTCAGATATTCCTGTAACAACTGCTCCATTTGGCACTTTTTACATCTTTGATTTCTGAAACACTGGACTAGACTGGTTTTAATCAAAGTTCTCTGACCATTCCTTGTTTGTTCATGCGTTCCTCTCCCTTCTCCTGTCCCTTAATTCTTGCTATTCTTCAGGTCTTGTCCTTGGCCCACTACTCTCCGCACTCTAAACACTTGAGCCCAGATCTCTTCTAGAGCTTCAGAACTGCACACTGAACATCCAGCTATAGAACCAAACTTGAGTGTTCTGAGGCACTCCCAACTTAACATGTCAAAAAGCAATTCACCATCTTCCCCCCAAGCTATGATCCTCTTACATTCTATCAATTGGTCATTCCAACATCCCTGAGTCTTTCACCCTACATACCTTACCTATTTATCAACTTACTCAGCTTTTACATCTTAAATATTTTTCTAATCCATTCTTTTTTCTCTATTCTGATTATATACTTATATATATAGTATATTCCCTGCTATGGCTAGGGAACTTATCACTATTCACCTTAATTAACGTAAATCTCCTGACTGGTCTTCCTACCTCCAGTGTTGCCTTCCCTTTAATTCATTCTCCATATAGCGATCAGAACAATCTGGCTCAAACACACATCTATTTATTAACGCCACATGAAACCTACGCTACTAAACATGAGAAAGAAAGCTGGAACAAATGCTGTCTTGATGAATCAGAGCCATATAACATCTGGTAGGAAAAAACAGAGATGTGTCCTAAATTCCTTTTTAACTTATATGTTAATGATCTAATATAATTTTCAGACAAATCAGATGTCTGTCCTTCTACTATAGTAAATAAAAGCCTGCTCTTATATGGCAAGAGCAAGGTTTTATCATCTCAAACTGGAAATAGCTTTTACAGATAATTGATCCTATTATAAAATTACTGTCAGACATCCCAACCTTTTAGTTGGTTTATAGCTAATGACGCCACACAGCAAATTATTGTTATTCAGGCAAAAATTTTGACACTCATTTCTCCTACAGGGTATGGTAAGAGGTCTTATTTCACAAAAACAGATTGCTGTAGGTCCTCTACTAAACTACTATTAAAAGAAAAAAAATTTATGCCCAAAGAAAGAACTTGTTCATATCTGCTTTAAATTTTTTTCAGCAAAATATTGGGGAGCCTTGATTACCAATTTATAGTGTGACTGTATCATTACAAAAGAGAATTATGACTCTGCTACCCTAGTCCATCTCCTTCTATCCTTGTTAAGTGTCTCAAAAATTTCATAGATGAGGTCAATCCTAAACTCTAGTTTATATGACTGTTAAAAGTATAAGACTCTGCATCTAATAGTTAATAAAGAGCAGCCCTCCATGCTGACATATCAAAGTCTGGTTGAGATATACTGAGCAACCATGAACGATGGCCAGTGAACAGTAAATATATACTTTGCTTTGACTTACAAAGAATACCACAGCAACAAAGCAATAAAGAATAAGTAAGCCTCAAGAACAGGGAACCACACCTATGGGATTTTCAAGCAAGGATGAGAAAAGTAGCTTATGTATTTGCATAGCATTTTCTTTAATATATTAGTATCAAGGGTATACCATGTTATTTTTTTCCTATAATAATTACTAATTCTAAAATATTATGTTAAAGAAAATAAAAGAAAAACATTAAGCTCCTAATCCCTTCACCATGTAACAACTATTTTTCTTTTTTTTTTTTTTTGTGAGGAGATCAGCCCTGTGCTAACATCTGCCAATTCTCCTTTTTTTTTTTTTTGCTGAGGAAGACTGGCCCTGGGCTAACATCTATGCCCATCTTCCTCCACAGAATGGCTTGCCAAGCAGCGCGTTGGTGCGTGCCCAAGATCCGAACCGTCGAGCCCTGGGCTGCCGCAGTGGAGCGCGCGCACTTAACCACTTGCGCCACTGGGCTGGCCCCTTAATTTTCTTTTCTGATGGCATATATGCTTTTAAGTAATTCTACATAAAATATACATATTGTTTAGTATTTCAACTTTTCATTTAAATACATCATAAATTCTGTTTTCACGTCTGCATAATTGTCATACGATTAGTGCTATTACAGTCAATGACTTATGCAATCCTTCCCCCATGGGGCTGACTATTTTAGGTTACTGCCAATGTTTTAGTGTTGTAGATAACACCGTTGTATATCAAATTAAAAAGTCTGGTTGAAACAAAGAATATTTACGGAGGATTTATTCAGCAACATTCGTGCAACAAACATGTCCTAAGCAACTACTATGTACAGCCACTGTACTTCAGAGGTGGACTCTTAACCGCAATGTAATCCTTTCTGGCAAGAGGAAAGATATAAACAACTAAATTAATACCATGTACTAAAAAGATAAGACGTGGCTCCCCAGCACCTGTAAGATAAAATCCAAACTCCTAACATGGCATACAAATTCCCACATGACCTGGCTGTGTACTTGTTCTCCTAACCATGCCAGCCTCAAACTTTATTCAATGACAATCCTAAAATTCTTCTAGCACCTTCCTTCACTCACCCAACAAACACATACATATATAAGTCTTAGATGATTTTCCTTTGTCATGCTTTCTCTTCTTTCCTTTCCCCATTTGTCTGGAGACCAATGAATTCTTTAAAACAAAACTCAGATGTTCAACTAGAAGTCCCCTTACTCCCATCAGCATACAGTATAATAATTCTCTCTTTATCCTGTTGTGTCCATCCACTAGACTGTGAGTTCCTTGAGAGGGACTCTGTCTTACTCATTTCTGTATGCTCAGGACAGTGCCTTGTACGTGGTGATCCTCACATGCTTGCTGTATAAATGACTACCTTCTTATCAATATCTCGTTCAAGAACTGAATACATATCAGATTTTGCTAAAACATACATTTTTAGCTGGGCTAAGAATATCTACAGGTAATCTTTTACATTGAAATAGACAGCTGCTTACCTCTGAGACCATGAAGACTTAATGCTTTAATTCTACAAAGGGTGGCACTTTCCATTAGGGGTAACAGAAAAGTACCCATTTTCTTGCTCATGGAATCTCTAATGTTTTAGAGAATTCAGAGATTCTAATAAATACACCACCTTTAACATATTAACAGCGGAACAGAACAACACATCTAAGCTAATCCAAACCCAAGTCTAATAAAGAGAGACCCAGGACTATGAGTCTCACAGCAATTTTAAAAATTATCAGAAGGCAGTCAAAAAAAAGGGCTACCTGAGGCAACAAAGAGGATTTCCACTTCTAAACAAGGATGAGCAGATAAAAGACGACCCCACAGCTGGTCTGGGAAATGATGAGACCGGTAAGAAAACGGGATATATCAGAGAAGAGCTTCTCAGGAGTATTATAAACTGTCTCCACCTAAAGATTCTGTACCTTCATGAGCGATCACATTGCTAAAAGATTCCTCACCTGACCTAATGATATCAAGGTCTCCGCCACCCAAAGACTACATACCAATACAATGATTTTGGCCTGTGGCTGCCTTGTGTTGATAAGCTGTACTATGGCCTCGATTCCACCTGCTATTTCTTCTGCCGTATTTTCATGGTTGTTTGTTCCTACCCAGACAACAATGACCTATAATTGAGGGAAGGAAAAAAAGGGAAAAAAGATAAATACCCAGGAATAAAGGAATGTCCAATATTTACTTGTTTACTTTTTTTTGAGGAAGATTGGCCCTGAGCAACATCTCTTGCCAATCTTCCTTTTTCTTTTTTCTCACCAAAGCCCCAGTACCTAGTTGTATATCCTAGTTGTAGGTCCTTCTAGTTCTTCTCTGTGGGACACCGCCTCAGCATGGCTTTATGAGCAATGAGTAGGTCTGCACCCCAGATCTGAACCAGCAAACCCTGGCTGCCGAAGCGGAATGTGTGAACTTAACCACTACACCACCAGGCTGGCCCCAGGAATGTCCAATTATTTAGAGGAAAATCTTATTTCAAAAATCAAAGAAGGAAAGATGAACTTCTCAAATGGTGTTGGATAACTTCAACTGGGAACCGTCTTAAAACACTGATTTATGCCTCATACACATCAGGATAAATTCTAGGGAGATTAATACTTAAGTGGCAAAACTGTACCAGGAGGAAATGAGAGAGTTCTTTCACCATCATGGAGTTGGAAGCTAATCTCTGAAAATCCGGAAACTATATAAAAAAGACAGTAAATTCAACTGTATAAAAATAAAATCTCTGTATGTAAAAAAAAAAAAATTAAAATAAAATGAAATCTAAAAAATCTGGCAAAAAATATTTGCAACTCATGTCATCAAGACTCCCTGACTACAAGCATCTTCCAGAAAAAAATAACAAAAATACCCAAGGAAGTGTAATAGGTATAAATACATAGTTGTATTCAAGGAAGAGTCACTGGGGTGGAGGCTGCACTTTTAACAAGTTTTTCTCTTTATTTTTTTATTTTTTGAGGAAGATCAGCCCTGAGCTAACATCCATGCCAATCCTCCTCTTTTTGCTGATGAAGACTGGCTCTGAGCTAACATCTATTGCCAATCCTCCTCTTTTTTTCCCCAAAGCCCCAGTAGATAGTTGTATGTCATAGTTGCACATCCTGCTAGTTGCTGTACGTGGGACGCCGCCTAAGCATGGCTGGACAAGCAGTGCATCTGTGCGCACCCGGGATCCGAACCTGGGCCGCCAACAGCAGAGCACGCACACTTAACCGCTAAGCCACGGGGCCGGCCCCAGCAATTTTTTTTTTTTTGGTGATGAAGATCAGTCCTGAGCTAACATAACATCCTTTGCCAATCTTCCTCTTTGTTTTGCTGAGGAAGATTAGCCCTGATCTAACATCTGTGCCCATCCTTCTCTATTTCGTATATGGGATGCCGCCACAGCACGGCTTGATGAGCAGTGCACAGGTCCGTGCCCGGGATCCAAACCTGCGAACCCCAGGCCAGCCCCAGAAGAAGCAATTTTTCTTTTCACTACCCGTTTCAGACAGTTTATCTGAAAAGACTCAAGATTAATGATATTCTTTAAAAAATAAGCATTTCACCTTAGGTTTAATATTCTCCAGTTCTCCATTCTTTAGTCTCCATAAAACATGTCTCGTTGTATCTCCCCCAATTCCAAAATTCAGTGCATGAAGTGGGGAAAAAAGCTCTCGCCATATCTAAAAACAGAAAAACTTGATTTATTTAAGCCAAAATTAGTGAGAAGTAAAATCCCTCAATTGCAATGTGTTGTGAAGCATCTGAAATGACAATATTCAAACATAACACTGCAAATGGTGTGCCACTCACTGTTTAAAGAACTCTGAAGATGCCACTGTATAACTCAGTTCTTAAAGCAGCATTAGGTCTCAGCTCAAGAACTGAGTCCCAACTCAACCTGATGCCCCTTAAGAGGTACCAACATTTATATTTAAATTGCCAACTCAATAAACCCTCCTTTCGCTTTATTCAACCATTTAAAGGAATCGGGTAAGGCAGAAACACGAGATGAAGAAATTTAGAGTGCTGAAGCCAAAAAGAAATAAAGCTATCTTTTCTTTAAAGTCTCCCTTGGAAGAATGCCTAATTTTAACAAAGGATTCAGAACAGCTCACTACAAAAATACATAAAATAAGAAAATGGTAAAACACAAACAATAAGAATTGAGAATCATGACTAGGACAAACATAAATGAGCAAATACAAGAGAATAGTAAAATACAAAAAAGAAGAATTGAAAACCACGAGGACAAATACAAACAAATATAATGTGACGCTTCTTGGAAGCCAAGGCAACAAAAGGAGTTTAGTTACAAGCAATGCTAATTTTTTTTTGCCTCATAGTGCTCGGTGGCACAAAGAACCCCATTACGTAGGTCTGATTTCCCTTATACTTTGAACTTGAGCTTCTCTAAAGTGTTAGGAATGAGTCTAGAGGTTCAGCCCAGAATGAAAGTCTGTTAGCAATGAACGGATTTTCATTAGTAGCCAAGAAGCATGCTCGCCCCTTACACCTTTACCTCATATTGCTGCATTAACTGCACCATGGAGTCCCCCACGAACAGCACATCAGGCTCTTTGTCTTTACAGTCCAGAACAAATCTGTTGTGCTGGTTTGAAGAAGAAAGAAAAATCAGAAACTGGCATTTCTTTTCCTGTGAGACTTCTTGGCTCAGACAGAACAGTTGTCCAACCAGTTACTCTGTTGTTGAACATTCTATTTGGTCTGTTCCTAAAGCTGATTCCTCTCGATCCGCAATTAACTGTTGGAACTTTCTTCCCACCCTTACCATACTGATCATTCTAGTATGCTCAAGAAAACTGGAATGCAACTGAAACCAGAACAGAAAAATACGTTTAATGTGTTTTTTTAAAAGTTTATATCTTTTCCTCAAACCTTTTTAAAGAAAATTTCAGAGAGAAAAGTTACAGTAGTACAATGAACACCTGTACGTCCTCCACCTATCTTCAACAGTAACATTTTCCCGTATCTGCTTTATCTGTGTGTATGTGTGCTGAACCACCTGAAGGTAAGCTGCAAACACTGTGATTCTTCACCCTTAAATATTTCAGCGTGCATCTTCTAAGTGTAATAACAGTGTCCTATAAAACCACAAAACCATTATGACATCTAAGAAAATGAACAATAATCCCATAACACCTAATATTCAGTCCATATTCAATCTTTCCAGTTGTTCTAAGAGTTGGATAAAGTATTAGATATCTATTTTTTGAACTAGGATCTAATCAAGAGGCATGTATTTTATTTGGATATTTTTAATATGGCCTTTGAAAATGTCTGTTAACCTCCAAACGTGAGACATTGGCAAACTAGGACTCAAGCCTTTTCAGTCTAATCCAAATTTATAAGCATTGGTGGCCTAGTCCTGAAATGCTTCTCTCTGCTCTAAAGGCACAAGACGCTTATTTACTTTTTACTGAAGAAGATTCGCCCTGAGCTAACATTGGTTGCCAATCCTCCTCTTTTTTGGCTCGACGAAGATTAGCCCTGAGCTAACAACTGTGCCAATCTTCCTCTACTTTATATGTGGGACACTGCTACAACATGGCTGGTGAGTGGGGCAGGTCTGCGTCCGGGGTCCGAACCCGTGAACCTGGGCCGCCGAAGTGGAGAGCACGCAACTTTAACCACTCGGCCATGGGGCCGGGCCCACAACTTTTTAAAATGGATTTTACCCATCGATGCTAAAGGATGTAGTTTAAATTTTTATATTCATCTCTGAAACAAATTTACATGATGCTTTAGGTAACAGGTTTCTAACCCAGTTCTAGGGAAAAGTCTGAACCTTGTTTCTTTTTCTCAAACTCTATATTCAATTATGCTTCCCCTAGGAATTAAGATAGAGTTAACTATTTAAGTATTTCTACTGGTAATAGCAGTGCAGATGACACTGGTGAAACTGAGATATTCATCTGCTATAGGTGAAAATACAAAAATACTTCTAGAAATAATCTGACAATTTACTAAAAGAGCTCCTCTTGGGGTGATAGAATTTGAGATAGCTTTTTCTTTTTTCTTACATCCATGTCTTTTGTAAATAAATTTTTTGAAAAACTGCCGTTGTTTCAGTTTTTAACTGAAGGGATAAGATGAGCAAGAATAAAACTTAAGCTAATGAGTATGTGCACTTTCACATCATATTAACTCTCTACTGTGTGTCCTACAGTACCAACTACCTCCCAATACCAGAAAAATAGCTCATGTTTATAGAATGTCTTGGAATTTAAGCTCTGCTGTTCTAAAGATTCGAGTACTCTACATTTTCTTTTTAAGTATAACAGTAGTTGCAATAAGGTTGGAAAAATAGAAAAGAGCAAAACAAAACACCTATAATCCTACCATCTTAACTCAGTACCTGTTACCATTTGGGGGTATTTTCTCGCTATTTTTTCACATGCCCCCCCCCCCCTTTTAACATAGTTGAATCATTATGTACACCTCCTTCTGGCACAATGGTTCTGGGGACAGAAAAACCTATGTTCAAATTCTAGCTTGTCCTAGAATTCTTCCTAGTCCAGTGACCTTAAGCAAGCACATAATCTGTGTCTTGCTTTTCACATCTGCTGGCAGCTCTGCTCTCGAGTTGTGAAGATGAGAGTCCTATGAAAGGGGCCCAGCTTTTGGATGGCACCCAGTAGGTACTCAATAACCAGCAGCCATTATAACTGCACTTAACATTATACTAGAAATATTTTTCTATGCAGCTACATAATTTTCATAACCATAATTAACAGCCATATAATATCCTACTGAATGCACCTGTTGACACACCCTTTATTTTAGCTCTTTTTCCTATTGATAGCCTTGCCAGTAGCCTATTTACTGTGATGAAGAAATTCACGCATAATTTATTTTTTACATGTTGGAAATTCTTAGGTCAAAGGGAATTAACACTTTCATGGATCTTGGATATACTTTCAAATTCTTAACAAAAGGGCTATACCTATACTGACTCCAGCAATGCATCAGAACTGGTTTTACTGTACTTGCAACTGCACTGAATATTAATACTTCTCTCTCCCTCTCCCTCCTTTCTCTTCCCATTGTTTTAATCTGTACTTTTTGGAAACAAAAAGTTGAACACTTCCTGTCATGTTTGAGATACTTATCTAGTGGTAACTTGAGGATATTTTTATTGATAATATAACAAAAAATATCAATACTTCATCTGTAATATTTACTGCAAATATTTTCGTCACTCTGCTGCTGAGCTTTCTTTTTCTGATTAATATGTTTTGATGCGTTTTTTTTTTTTTTGTGAGGAAGATCAGCCCTGAGCTAACATCCATTGCCAATCCTCCTCCTTTTTTTCCCTTTTTCTCCCCAAAGCCCCAGTAGATAGTTGTATGTCATAGCTGCACATCCTTCTAGTTGCTGTATGTGGGACCCGGCCTCAGCATGGCCGGACGAGTGGTGCGTCGGTGCGCGCCCGGGATCAGAACCTGGGCCCCCAGCAGCAGAGCTGGAGCACTTAACTGCTAAGCCACGGGGCCGGCCCCTGATGCGATTGGTATTAAATTTGTCTATAGTCAAGTCTCTCAATTATCACCCTTAAAAAAAACTTTTTCTTATGAGAAATATCAAACACACAAAAGTAGAGATTAACAATGAATCTCCACATACCCATCACTAGCTACAGCAATCATCTAACTGATGGCCACTATTACTTCAGTCATTCCCCAAACTATGGCCCCCCATCCTCAGATTATTTTAAAGCAAATTGAGGATTTAACATTTCATGTATAAATATTTCAGTATGTAACTCTTTAAAAAGCCTTTAAAAAAATATAACCACAGTACCAATTCTATTCCCTCAAAATTAATAGCAATTCTTTAATATCAACAAATAACCAGTGTTCAAATTCAATGTTGTAAAACTTTTACGTTTTAAAATTAGTGAGGTAACATTGGTTTAAAACATTATATAAATTTTAGGTGTACAATATTATATTTCGACTTCTGTATAGTCTACGTGGTGTTCACCATCAAAAGCATAGTTTTTTTTTTAAATCAGGATCCACACAATCTGTCTCTTAAATTTCTTTTAATCTACAGGTTCCCCCTCCCTCTGCCACCACCTCCCAAACTTATTTTTTAAGGAATATGACTGTTTGACCTACAGAATCTCCACAGTCTGGATTTTGTTGATTGCATCCCTGAGGTAGTGGTCAACATGTTCATCTGTTCCAAGTGTTTCCTGATACGTGGTAGTCAAGTCTAGATTAGGGTTTGATATTTTGGCAATACTTCATGGGTAGTATTGAGTGTCACTTCAATACTTGTTTTAATCATGATTGTTTTTTTATTTTAATGTTTTGTTTTGAAATAATTTTAGATGTACAAAAGAGCTGCAAAAATAGTAAAGTATTCCCATGTATGCTTCACTCAGCTCTCTCCAGCGGTAACATCTTACGTAAGCATGGTACATTTGTCAGAACTAAGACATTAACATTGGTAAATACTATCAACTAAAACACAGTTTATTCAGATCTCGGCAGCTTTTCCACTAATGTCCTTTTTCTGTTCCCAGAACCAGTCCAGGATATCACGTTGCGTTTGCTCTACGTGTCTCCTTAGTCTCTTCCAAATGGGACAGTTTCTTGGTCTTTCCTTGTCTTTCATGACCTTGACACGTTTAACTGTGGTCAAGTGTTCTGGAGAATGTCCCGCTATTTGGGTTTGTCTGATGTTTTCTCATGAGTAGACAGAGGTTATGGATCTTTTTGAAAGACCACCACAGAGGTGATGTGCCCTCGTTGTATCATATCAGGGGGTACATGACATCAACATGACTTATTACTGGTGATGTTAACATTGATCACTTAGTTAGGGTGGTGCTGGCCAGGTTCTCCACCATAAAGTTATTATTTTTCCTTTCCATACTCTATTTGTTAGAAGCGAGACACTAAGGCCAGTCCTGTGGCGTAGCTGTTAAGTGTGCACGCTCCGCCGCTGGTGGCCCGGGGTTCAGATCCCAGGCGCACACCAAGGCACTGCTTGTCAGGCCATGCTGTGGCAGCGTCCCATATAAAGTGGAGGAAGATGGGCACAGATGTTAGCCCAGGGCCAATCTTCCTCAGCAAAAAGAGGAGGATTGGCATGGATGTTAGCTCAGGGCTGATCTTCCTCACAAAAAAGAAAAAGAAGCGACACACTAAATCCAGCCCACACTAAGAGTGGGGGGAATTAAGCTCCACCTCCTGGAGGGAGGGGGTATCAAAAAATATGGGGTCGCATGTAAAATCACCAAAGTAATTCACAGGGAGATATTTGGAGGCTAGGCAAATATACTGTTTCTCCTTAAAGTTGTGGCCACTAATTTTAGTATTCAGCAATGGATCTTGCCTGCAGTAATTATTACTGTGGTATTCTAATCATGAGTTTCTTTTCCCTCCTTCCTTTTACATTTATTAACTAAAATTATTCTCTAAGGAAGATTTCTCCCTTCTCCTCTATTTATGTAATTCATCCAATCACTTATTTAAAGCAGAAGGGATTCATGAATATTTATTTTACTCTTTGACTTATAAACCAATATCATCATTTATTGCACTGCTCAAATTTTCCAACCTTGCACTTTGGGTGCAGGTGGTCAAAGTTAACATCATCAATGAGACAAACCAATATCACATGTCTTCTATGTGATGCACTGAGGACACATCACTTCAGCGATATTCTTGCCATCCATTTTTTTTTCCTTTTCTTTTTTGAGTACTTCTTTGCTTCTTGCACTACAAGATGCTCCAGGCTCATCTTTTATTTTCTTTGTTCCAGATGTAGACTCAATCATTTCTCCAAGGAACCCTGGTTCCTTTCACTGGAGAAACGTATTTAAAAACCAAGATCTGGGCATGTAATACATTTTAATATTTAGTAAAGTTAGTCGGTCCTTCCATATCATCCAAGTTTTAAAAAACATTTTAAATAGTCGTATCTGTTTTTCTTCCGTTTGACGAATTTTTTTCCAGTCAGTGCTAATTATTTAAAGCTTGCTAAATTACGCTAGGAACAACAAACGCATCTAGTTTTAGTTACTAATTTTAATAAAGTTATAAATGACCTAAATGTCCATCAATGAGAAAACGGACAAATCCACTGTGGTATTATCATATAGAGCAGGAGAATACTATTTAAAAACTACAGCTACACTTTTAACACATATGATATACTGCAGAAAAATACATTCAGAAAGACACTATTTACATAAACTTTAAAAATATGCAAAAATTCTATATATATTGTTTAGAGATTATATGTGTAAGTATGTCAATTCATGAAAAAAAATTTAGGATACTGGCTTGGGGGAGGGAGGTAGGAAAGAAAGAAATGTGATCAATGAGACTTGTATAGGGAACACCAATTCTATTAGCAATGTTTTATTTTTTTAGGGTGAGTGGCAAATACACAGATGCTCAAAATATTTCATAATATTTTTAAAAGATATAAACAAATGAGAAAGATTAAGTAAAAATAACCAAGTAGCTGATCCATATGGCTACAGTTGAAAAAAAACTACCTACCACTCAAAATAAGCTAGTTGGTAGACTGCTCTTTAAGTCTGGGGAGAGAGAAACAGAAAGAGAACACTATACAATTATGAAGAGTATAAATAGACTAAATACTAAAACACGAAACTTGGGGGACTTAAAATCACATAGAACTTATTACTTCAAAGAGGTAATATGGTTGGAAACAAATAGACAAAGGTTAAATAGAGTTATTTTTAAGTGATAACAGTTTATTAAAAGGAAGCTGAAAATATAGAAAAGAAAATAAAAGGCTAAAAAAACAATGAGAGACATCAAGAAGACAAAGGGGCCAGCATGAAGGGATTCCTACTTGCTAAATCTGGGCAATCTGAGCTTCAAAATTACAACGGACTATACCCCACTGAATAAAATAAGAACCCATGAGTCCATTCTATGATAACTAAATAAGAACTGGTTTAGGCCAACACCATTGTTAACCAAGTGATCCAAGTTAACATTAGCAACGAGACAAACCAAAATCACGTGCCTTCTACGTGATGCACTGAAGACATCACTCACTGATATTCCTGCCAAAAACACACAATCTGAAAAATGAGTATGAGGAAAAAGACAAACTCAAACTGAGGGACATTCTATAAAATAAATGGCCCATACTATTTTAAACTGTCGATGTCAACAGTCAAAGGCTGAGAAACGTTTCAGATTAAAGGAGAATAAAGAGATACGACAACTGAATGCAATGTGTGATCCTAGACTGGGCAGAACATTATGGGGACAACTGGAGAAATGTGAATATGGTTTTTGGGTTAGGTAACAGTATATCAATGTCAAATTTCTTGATTTTAATAACTATACTGTAGTTATGTAAGAAAACGTCTCTGTTCTTAGAAAACACAGAAATATTTAGGGGTGAAGGGGCATGATAACTGCAACTTACTCTCAAATGGTTCATAAAATACATTATGTTGCTATATACATATACAAATAGATACAAACGTAATAATTAGGTAGATGTGGCAAATGTTAACAATTGATAAGTCTAGATGAAGAATAGATGTTCTTTCTCAAATTTTTGTAATATTTGTATAATTTTGAAATTACTTCAAAATTAAAAAAACTTAAAAAAGAATACTGTAGAGACATTGTTATCTTTTAAAATTAACAGAAGGCAATTATCATGCTTTGAAAATAGTCCTCAAGTTCCAACATTAGATGGTGACTAGGCATGACGTTCCAATGTTAGATTTTTATTTACAGTAATAAATTCTTGTTGACCATTAAAAACACCCCTTTGCAGCTTTGGTCAAAAGACTCTCAAAATTGAAGAGACTCATCTCATGTGAATAATATACGTGTACTTCCTTTTACCTGAGACATCCACCTGTCATCTCCTTGAATATCTTCCGCTGCATGTGGAATGGCTGCTGGGTTTGAGTCTCCCTGGCTCATTCTATACCTGAGGAAAAAAATGCCTATGTCATGTTTCATTCATTACCAGGAATATTTATTTGTTACCACTTACTTAAATCTTACATGTCAGGTTTTAAATAATAATTTAAGTTCCACTGTGGTTTTGCCTAGAAACAAACAACTAGAGTTTATTTTCAGCAGAGAAGAGTTCCAGGACATGACTGCTTAAGTCCCAAAAATACCTAGCATCATTGAATATCATTTAGGAACAGTGCATTCCATTTAAAAAATCTGCTCTAAGTATACACTCCACATCTATATTAATTTGTCATGATTACATGTTACTGTAAGGACCAAATGACACAAGGAATCAGACACATAGTTCAATAAAATCTGTACTAGAGTCTTTTAGGCTGCTAGAGTTACACTGAAGAATTACTACAGCAATGATTAGAATCCACTGGTTACTACACATCACACAAACAACTGTACCACAGATTATGATAAAACTAGTCATGGGCTTTGGCACTGGTTTCTCACAAACATTTACTATTTTTTTTCCTGTGTGTGTGAGGAAGATCAGCCCTGAGCTAACATCCAATGTCAATCCTCCTCTTTTTGCTGAGGAAGATTTGGCCCTGGTCTAACGACCGTGCCCATCTTCCTCTACTTTATACGGGACGACGCTACAGCAAGGCTTGACAAGCAGTGTGCATCAGTGCACCCCCAGGATCCGAACCTTTGAGCTCCAGGCTGCCGAAGCGGAGCATGTGCATTTAACAGCTGTGCTAAAGAGCCAGCCCCAAGTATTTTTATTTTTGACAGGTCTCTACTAAGAAAATGTGATTAGTGATGAGCCCAAATACTGCACTGGATAGTGGAGAAGGAGGAATAAGTGAAATTCAGAAAAGTCAAAAATGCCAACCTTCTAGAAAGACAAGTAAGAAACCAGACTGTTTTCATCCAACTCTGGAGAATACATACTAGAGATATCAGGCTCAAGACATCACTTGGCAAATGCAAAGGATGACGAAAATGAGAAAAACTTGCAGTTTTGTGGCTTATAGAAAAGGAGGCCATACTCTGTATCTTTTTCCTTCCTTTGCCATCCTCAAGCACAGCTAAGCTTTCTCGGAAAGAGGATTGAGTTATACTCATCAATAAGCATTTACTGAGTAAACAAGACATGCTGGATTGCCAAGGTAGTAGTTTTTGAGAATCAGAACTTAACAAGCCCTAAGCATGAAAGCATACCTTCATTCATGAAAAATAACTTACAGAAGCAAACAATTTTATCACTAATTATGAAAACAAATTAGCTCAGTTCTAAAAGACATTAGCTCTAAAGAAAAAGTTAGGCTTTGGGTTAAGCCCATATCTGACAAAAGACGTAAAATACCATCCACATCCTGTGTATATATTTCTTTAGATTACTAAAATTTGCAACTATCAGAAAATAATAGCTATTTATGAATGACTATAGATGCTATGTTTTATATATACCACCTCCAATCCTCACAAAAGTACTGCAAAATGAGGAAAACGAGCATCAGACAATTTGGGTAATTTGTGCAGTGAGTGACTGAAATTAGATTTGCCTGACCCCAATAATGTCACATCTGTCTCACTGATCACAAACCAGTTCATGCTGACTCCCTAAAGTGGGCCTTATATCTAACCATTCCACCCAAAAGACATACTACATGGAGCTAAAGACATCAATGTAAAATGCAACAACTGGGAAGAACTGTAAGATGAATCTGTATAGCTCCAAGCAGACTATGGTATCTGTTTGGGGTTTCATTGTCTAAGACAGCTATGGAAAAATTAAAAGATGCATAAAGGAAAAAGAAAAAATGATTAAAGGGGTTAAAACAAATAGCCATACAGAAACATTTAATTTTGGGGTTTTGCTTTTGTTTTTGAACCAATAAAACATTCTATACCTTCTACATAAAAGTTTCTTCGGGTCTAAGTTCAATTCTAGATTTACTCTGGCTATTCAGGTTAAATCTGACATGGTGCTTAATAAAAGTGTTAATTTAAAAAGCACCTTTCTTCCCTGCTAATCAACCAGCTCTATTGGCCTTAAGACAGGCAAGGGGCAACCAACTTTCCCATCTTAAGGATTTCAGAATTAGACATACAATAGAAAGAAATATAGCAACAAACAGCTCCATTTTCCACTCACTAATTGAAAAAGTCTATTTCCTAACTTTTTAAATAGATTTTAAAAACCCAACCATCTCATTAGTTTATTTTCATTTCTTTTCCCACCTGGAAAAACATAACGTTAGGTATTTTTGACGCAAAAGTTAAGACAGACTTGGGGCCGGCCCGGTGGCGCAAGCGGTTAAGTGCGCACGCTCCGCTGCGGTGGCCCGGGGTTCGCCAGTTCGGATCCCGGGCGCGCATTGACGCAACGCTTGTCAAGCCAAGCTGTGGCGGCGTCCCATATAAAGTGGAGAAGATGGGCATGGATGTTAGCCCAGGGCCAGTCTTCCTCAGCAAAAAGAGTAGGACTGGCAGATGTTAGCTCAGGGCTGATCTTCCTCACCAAAAAAAAAAAAAAAAAAAAAAAGTTAAGACAGACTTAATTGAGAGATCACTACTGAAAAGGAGAGAAATAATCTGTCCGACTCTTACTATATGGAAAGTGGAAAGTACTTTTCCCGGGGATTGTTTCAAGAACAAGGGTGACAAACCGAACATGAGACGCCTTCATAATATATGTATTCAAATACATCCCTCACCACTTAAAGACTAAATGCAGACACTTCAACCTCATTTCAGTTCTTGGGATATCATGTCCAGATCTTGCTGAAAAACTTAAAAAGAATTCTGACAAACTGGAGAGCGTGTAGAGGAAAGGAGCCAAGATTGTGAGAAATTTGAAAACCTGTCATATTAGACATGGTTGAAAGAAATGGGCATGTTTCTAATCTGTAGAAAAACTGGTTGGAGAAGAGGAAGACAGGGACATAAATAGCTGTCCAAGTATTCAAAGATTACAAGGAAGAGATGTCAGGCTTATTTTGCATGTCCCCAAATAGGAAGACAGGGCCACTGGATGGAATGTACAGTGAGACAAATTTCTAGCGAATATGACTACAGAATGACATGGTCTGTCTCACAAGGTAGATTCCTCCAATGGAGATTCAGAGAGGCTAGGTGAACACCTAACAGGAAAGCAAAATGTGAACTAAAGCATATGAGTAAAGACTGGTCCAGATTAGTGGGGTTCAAACATTTTTTAAGGTTTCAAAATCTTTTTGAAATGCACCCCAATATACGTATATTTTTTTAAATTTTATTTATTATTATTCCCCACCCCCCAAAGCCCCAGTAGATAGTTGTACGTCATAGCTGCACATCCTTCTAGTTGCTGTACGTGGGACGCGGCCTCAGCATGGCCGGAGAAGCGGTGCATCGGTGCGCGCCTGGGATCTGGACCCGGGCCGCCAGCAGCAGAGCGTGTGCACTTAACCACTAAGCCACGGGGCCGGCCCCAATATACGTATATTTATTTATAAATTAAACATGTAAATTATTGTTGATCTGTATATTAAATATAAGTTGAGGTTTTTTTTCTTTTTTTACATAAAAAATAAATTTAAAAGGTAGTTCTAAATTTTTTCCTGTATTCCAATGGATCATCTTATCCACCACCCCTGGGGGGTGCACATACTCTACTTTCAAGACCAATGGTCTCATAAGCTATAAGATCTCTTTAGATCTATGATTCAATTTTCAGACATGAATTTTCACAGTTTGCCCAACAGGTAAACAACTGATCTAAAATAATAATTGCTATTAAGATTTATTAAGAACTTACTATTTGCAAGACACTGTGCTAAAACTGAAGCTCAGTGAGATTTAAGGAAGCTGCTCCGTGATATGGAGAGCTGGGATTTGAACTCGAAGTGACACACTCCAAAGCCTACTACTCTTGAGCAAAGGCCATTAGGCTCTATACAGAATGCTCTATATATGAAACAATGATAAATTCTAATTTACTAAGTCAATTCACTTATATCTTCTACTAGTAAGACCCTAATTTAATGGCATTCTGATACCCTGAGCAAAATACTTCCATCTCAGTCCTAAATTTCTTCCCGGGCAAAATAAAAAAGCTATATATAGAGAGAAACTGAGGAACAAAATGTCATTGATCTGAAGCTACCAGGTAGGCAGAACCGGGAGAAGATTGCAAAATATTCCTAATCAGTTGGTCTTTTTTTTCCTCTTTATGAATATAAGGTCATCCTTCTTCCTCTACAAGAGCAAAGCATCTGCGCAAAAGTTTGTTTCTTTGTGCCTTCAGACACTTGGATTTTGTATTATTTTGCCAAATCAAAATCTTACAATACAAAGTAGCTTTCAGTTTTACTGATGGCTGTGGCTTGGTAACATTTTTAAACAGCAGGAAAAGAAACATTGAGCCACAAACCCATGTAATCTCCTCTAAGAAGCAGGCTGGAAATATACAACTGAGAGGACTATGCATTTTGAAGATTCAAATAATTTGGGAGTCAGATAAACTGTTGTATTCTTTACAATAAAAATGAAGAATGAATAAGGAACTATCATAGGTCACAAAATTCTGAGTAATTCTGACTTCCTCTCAGGTAAAGAGCAATACTGTAACATAGCAGTATTCAGAATGGTGAAGCTGTAGTCAGGAACACGACAAAAAAAAGTACCAACAGGGAGGGAATTGACTCCCATCTCACTTTATTCATAATAATCTCCCCCATGTAGCAAGTCATTAACTTTTTGTGTGTGTGTGTGTGTGAGGAAGATCGGCCCTGAGCTAACATCTGCCAATCCTCCTCTTTTTTTTGCTGAGGAAGACTGGACCTGGGCTAACATCCATGCCCATCTTCCCCTATTTTATATGGGACGCCGCCACAGCATGGCTTGACAAGCGGTGCGTCGGTGTGTGCCCGGGATCCGAACCGGCGAACCCTGGGCCGCCGCAGCTGAGAGCGCACACTTAACCGCTTGCGCCACCAGGCCGGACCCTCATTCACTTCTTAGATCACAAACAGCAGGTTCGGTGAGAAAAACCCAGCAGAACGGAGATAAAGGTCCCAAGAACAAACGTTTTGTTAATATACCAGGAGAGATTCTATTTGAGGGAAGCTTAACTGTCCATTAAAATGAGTTCTTTGGGAAGATGAGGAATAAGCGACTTGCACAGCATTTCCTGCTTTAACTGCATTTTCTATCTTCTGTACGTAACCCGGACTATGACAGTATAACACCAGAATTTCCAGATGCTTATACCAGCATGGTGTAGCATGTCTAATCAGAAGCCAATTCCAAAAACAACGAATTATAAACTCTCAAGCTGGGCTGGATGTTTCTCTAGTTTAACCAGGAAACAGACAAAAGGGAAAAGTTGCACTAAGAATGAAAAGATTTAGAGTGTTTTCACTCTGACCTGAGACTTCATTTTGCTTCAGAGGGAGTTGGCAGGGTTATTCTGAAGAGGAAGGCGGGCCCCATCCTAATACCCTGCCTCAGCGGGCTGGTGGCTGGGTCCCTGGGTTCCAGCACAGCCATAACTTATCAAATACCCAAGCCAACAAATTAAAGCACAATGATTTCCTACTCCTCCTTTGCTCCCCCACAAGGAGGCAACCTTTATATCAGAACAACGTGCCCAGGAGCAGAATCGCAAGACACGAGGCATATCAAAGACAAAGAGTACTCAATTGCTCAGGGGAGACAAGCATCCCCATTTTCCCCTTCCTCTTTCTCCACACCTTTACCCACCCCCCAATTTAAAGCTGTACAAAATGAGGTCCTAAGGTGGGTCCAAGCGGTCTTCCCTTTCTCCGTGGATAAGCTCTAAAAAGAGGCTAAAGCTTCAACTGTTTGGCTTTCTTAAGGTGTGTAAACAGATTATGAAAAGCCACGCTGGCCTGGGAGCTATGGAAAGCAGAACAGTGAGTCACCATGGAACGGGTCTATCACAAACCTGCAGGCCAGAAGGTCCTGATCTGGTAAGTAAAGGGACATGGACCAGGTAAAAGCACCTAAGAAAACCTGCCCACCGGCAGGCTGAACTAGCTGGTTAACCTTGGGCACATCACCAACTTCGTTGGGCCTCATCTCTAAAATGAGGTGCTGGACCGGACAGCCCGCTAAGAAATAATCCCGTTCGAGTCGTGACAGTCCATGGATTTTTGAATACTTTAGGGGAGGAAACAGAGAAGTTCCTAAAGAGTTGAAATTCTTCAACAAAAGGAGGAGAAAGTGCTCAGTCAAAACACAACAGAGTAACTGGGCCCGCGTTAAAGGCCTCAGACAACAGGAATGGGGAGAGGAGGGTCAGACGGTCAACGTCGGGGATGGAGGGAAAAGGTCACAGCTGAGACTGGAGGCAGACGAGCTGCTACAAACGGCGCCTGCAGCGCGAACCACCGGCCGAAGGGGCTGGGGTGCGGGAGGCCTGCTCCGGGGGGTGGCAGGGGCGGGCGGCCCGCCCCGCCACGGCATTCCTCCACCGGGAAAGGCGGGGTGGAGCAGGCGGCCAGCGCAGAGGAGGCGACAGGTTTGGGGGTGGGGTGCCGGGGAAAGGCTCTCGGGGGACGCCGAGCGGCCTGGAGGCCCGGGGCAGTGCTGTCGGCTGGGAAACCAACGCCGGGTGCGCAGAGAAAGCGCGCGCGCACGAGGCCCCCCAAGGTCGGCAGGGGGTGGCGGCGCGGGGGCAGGGGCCCGGCGGGTGGGGGAGGGGAGGTCGCGGGCCTCTCACAATAACACATCGCAGCCCGTCCAACCCCACTTCTGAGCCACCGGGTCCCCGCGACCCTGGATGCACTCACTCAGGCAGAGGGTCCGTGCGGGCCCCAAGCGGCTGCGGCGTCGGCGGGTGGCGCGTCTGTCGCTCGCTCAGTCCCGGCGGCCCCGCTCCGGCGCGTCCCTCCTCCGGCCCCAGCACCAGCGGCAGCACCCCCACTTCCGGTTCCCCTGCCACTCAGGCAAATGGCTTCCGGAAGTCCCGCCCCATCCTGCCGGCCTCGGCGTGGCTCCCCCCTCCCCACTTTCCCTCTCTGCGGGCGCTGGCTGCTGGCGCTCAGGTGTCCTGTCACGCCTGGCGAGGTTCCCCGCTTTGTTCTCTATCCTGCCCTCTTTTTTGCGTGTAGACTGCGCGACTTGGGTCTCTATCTTTCCTCCAGCTGCATCCCTCGATCCTGAGTTAATGTCCCTGCGGCGTGGAGATGGCATTCGGGACAATGTGGCGTGACCTCACACTGACGCCATTCCCTTCCCACCCAGCCAGCCTGGCTTCCTTCTCCACCCCATGGAATAAACCGATTGCTGCGAGTGGGAGGGAAATAGGGCCCCAAGGTTAATGAGGCAATTCCCTACATTTACGAGTGGAATTTGTTTCTCTGATGAATGTACGGATTTTAGGTGACCGCCTCTTAAGGTGATAGCATCGGGGAATGGCGATTCACAGTCTTTTCCTTAACGATCCATCTAGGTTAGGGAAAGACTTACATAAACAAAGTCAATATTGAAAACTTTATATGCTAAACGCTATATAAATGCATGATCTGTAAGGGAAGAGAGGAGGGGCGAAAGATGTACGCGGAAACGTTCAGGGTGCAGCGCTCTGAGCTGGCGCTTTTAAGGATGGATAGGATTCATTCAGATCTCTGCTGGGGAATCGGTGGAGCCTTCCAGCGCTCTGCAAATGATCAGGGGGTTCTGATCTTGCTGACAAAAGCAGTTAAGAATACTATAAAAACCTGGGAGCCTAAAGTTTCAAGATATATCAAATTATTTTTCCACATCATCTGTGCTGTCAAGTGGTACTAAATTTATCAGGCATATGTAATCCGAAATAACTTTGTCCTCGTTTAGAATGATGTTTAAATTGCTAATTTACCTTGGAGTTCTCTTGCAGATGTTCACACAATATAGGGCACACCAGTAGGTGCTCAGTAAATGTTTCTTGTTTTATTGAAAAGAATTCGTGTTTGGGGAACTCAAATGACGGTATAAGGAGACAGCCCAGAAATATGTTGATAACAGAAGAGAAATAGCTTTAATTATTCTCCAGGGATAAATCCATGGAATGTGGTATTTCCTCGATTTTTACACTCAACACACTTTACCATAATTACTGCTTTAGCACACTGTCTTTCCTGCTATACTGTAAGCTCTGAGCGAGCAGGAACCTTGTCCCACGGATTCCCCGCACCTGGCATGGTGCCTGATCCATAGCAGATGCTCATCAAATACTGCTGAATGAGGAATGAATGATCAAGAGCTGAATGTGTGTCTATGTGGAACCCATGGCCTATCTTTATACTTTCTTGTTTTTCAACTTTTTAATTAAGACACATAAACGAGAGAGGTGTGCCCCAGGAAATACTAGACCTAGTGAAACTGGCCTCTGCAAATATTTAAATACCTTTATGGCTCAGGCGGTTTTTAGTGTTTTGGCAAAATCTCAATGTCACTGAACCCTGAAATTTATTAAGAGCTTATATCCTGAATTCGTCTGTTTCAGCTTTCTAAATAATTCATTTTCAAAAATACATAGGTGGTATAGAGGAAAGGACACTAAAATAGGCTTCAAGGTGCCCTGCGTCCTTGTCTGAGGGCTACGACTCATTTAACTTCTTCTACCCTTTGTTTCTTAGTCTGTAAAATAAAAGGGATGGACTAGATCATTGCTAAGGTCTTTTCTAGCTCTAAATTTCCACCCTTCCCTGAGTTACATGCAGGAACATAATTCTGGTAGCATACACACCTATCTCCCTCCCCACTTCCCACACACAACCTCTCTTCCTGCTAGGCCCCACTCAGAGTCTCTGTTTCCATACAGTCCAAGTTGGTGACAGGTAAAAATAACTTTTCTGACTATAAGACACATAGATTGAAAATTATCAGGAGAGCTTGCCCTTCAAGTTGTTTTTCCATTGATGATAGATTTTATGAATCCATGCAGATTCTTTAGTGTTTTCTCTGGTGACTAAATGCCAACCTAAAGGGAGGAAATATATAAGCCCTGGCGAAATTTGACTAATTGGAGTCCTCAAATGGGCTTGAGTAAACATGATCCAATGTAAACCTAGGACTTTGAAAATAAGCATCAAAATATTACCCAAGTGACCCGGAATTCAGGAGACTGCTTGGCATTTCATTACTTACAGTAATAAAACTGGGAGATTTCAGAGGACTTGGCATTCCAGATGTGAAAAGAGGGAAGAAAAGCTATGTGGACTGAGAATGGACACACGGTGTGAATTTAGCAAATTTCTGTGGGTAGAACACAAGGTCAGATGGTTTACAGAAAAAGACTTTCAAAGTTTTGTTTATTGTTTTTTGTGAGGAAGATCAGCCCTGAGCTAACATCCGATGCCAATCATCCTCTTTTTGCTGAGGAAGACTGGCCCTGAGCTAACATCCGTGCCTATCTTCCTTTACTTTAAGCCACAGCATGGCTTGACAAGCGGTGTGTTGGTGTGTGCCCAGGATCCGAACCTGCGAACCCTGGGGCCACTGAAGCAGAGCACACTCACACTTAACCACCATGCCACCGGGCCGGCCCCTGGTTTATTGTTAAGACAATACTAAGAAATGTTTCCACAGGAAAAAAAATTTCACTCACGTCCTTAGCAATTAACACATTTTCATTTGCCTCAATTCCTTTCATTCAGTAGGCATATATTCAGTAAATACTATATTTCTCAATTTTTTTTTTTGCTGAGGAACCTTCACCCTGAGCTAATATCTGTTGCTAATCTTCCTCTTTTTGCTTGAGGAAGATTCACCCTAAGCTAACATCTGCGCCAGTCTTCCTCTATTTTGTATGTGGGTGGCTGTTGCCGATGGGTGGTGTAGGTCCACGCCCGGAGACCGAACCCGGGTAGCCGAAGCGGAGCGTATGGAACTTAACCACTAGGCTATGGGGCCAGCCCCTATATTTCTCAAATTTAAGATCTTTGGGATCAGGCCAAGATGTTGTTAGAAATATAGTAAAGAAGATGTTATAACAACATTTTTGTTTCCACAACTGATAAGTGTTAATGTATCATATTCTTATTTTTTTAACAACGTGTGTGTGTGCACACGTGTATGTTTTAGTATATGTTTTAGTATCGTTACAAACTCATGGATTGAAACACACTTGATGTGTTTCATTCCGTTGCAATTATTAAGCTTATTGATAACCAGATTGCCCCATCCTTAGTTAGTGAGACCCTATTCAAGTTGGCTCCTGAGTCATTTTTACATGACAGAACATTGATCTGCTTTCTCCCGCTTTAGTTTTTGCCTTTTCTACAATTTCATATAAATGGAATCATACAGTTGTTTCTAGTTTTGCTTATAGTGAATAAAACTAAGATGAAAGTTCATGTAGAAATCTTTGTGTGGACATGTGTTTTCATTTCTGTTGGATAAATATCTAGGAATGGAATTGCTGAGTCAAATGGCAAGTGTATGTTTAGCATTATAATAAACTACCCAACTATTTTCCAAAGTGGTTTATTATTTTACACCCCCACAAGCAGTGTGTGCAAGTTCCAGTTGTTCTGCATCCTCAAAAACACATAATATTGTCAATCTTTTTAATTTTAGCCAGTCTAGTGAGTATGTAGTGATATCTCATTATAGTTTTAATTTGCATTTCCCTAATGATTAATAATATTAAGCATCTTCTCATGTTCTTTTGGCCACTTATATATCTTCTTTTGTGAAGTGCCTGTTCAACTCTTTTGCCCATTAAAAAAAATACTAGATTGTATGTCTCCTTATTACTGAGTTATAAAAATTATTTTATATTCTGAATAAAAGTCCTTTGTCATATTTCAAACATTTTTCTCCCCATCTGTAGCTTGTGTTTTCATTTTCTTAACAGTATCTTTTTTTTTTTTTTTGGTGTGGAAGATCAGCCCTGAGCTAACATCCATGCCAATCCTCCTCTTTTTGCTGAGGAAGACTGGCCCTGAGCTAACATCCGTGCCCACCTTCCTCCACTTTATATGGGATGCCGCCACAGCATGGCCGGACAAGCAGTGCGTCGGTGCACGCCTGGGATCCGAATCTGGGCCACCAGCAGCGGAGCACGTGCACCTAACCGCTACACCATGGGGCTGGCCCCGCATTTTCATATAAATTTTAGAATGAACTTGTTGATTCCTACAAAAAGGCTTTTTGAAATTTTGATTGGGATGCATTAAATCTATACATCAGTTTAGGGAGAATTGACACCTTAACAACTCTGAGTCCTGATTCACGAATACTGTTTATTGTGCCATTATTTTAGATCTTCTTTAATTTCTCTCAGCAACATTTTGTAGCTTTCCTTGTACAGGTCTATATATATGATAAATTTATCCTTAAGTATATCTAATATGTCCTTCACATTCATAAGAACATTTTCTTGAGGACTTTGAGAACTCCCCATTTTTGAGAACCGCACAGCAGCATATAATTTTCTGATGAAATGTACCTGAAAATTTTAAGCAATCACGTGATGTCTGTAATGAGTGTAACAATTTGCTTGAGGAGGAATGAAGAACCCCAATCCCAGCAAAATATGCATCCTATCTAGGCATCTGGGCCTCACTCACTGGGTAGTGATTTGCTTTCATTGTCACCAACCTTGAAAGTAGTTTCATTCACATTTCCACCTCATTAAAATTACAAATCTTTATATCATAGATTTGCAGGGTCTCTCAAAATAAAACCCTGAATTCTGAATGCCAAGAGTCCATGGATGTTTTTATTTTAGTATGTATCTCTCTCTTAACCTTTTGTTTACAAATCTCTTTCCCTGACTGAATATGAGTTCTTCTAGGGCAGGAGCCTTGTCTCCTTGTAACCACAGTGCCAGGAAGTGCCTGGCATAATGAATATTTTTTGGTAAAGGTTTGATTGATAAATAAAGTTGAGGTCAATTTTCAGGTCTCAAGAAAAAAGACCACGAAAGCTGAGGGGAGCTGATGCTGGAATCAAAGTCAAGAAAGGGAATCACCAACAGGAATCCTAAAAGGTGGCAATGCAGTGGGAAGTTGGAACTCCGGAGATAACCTGGCCTAGTCCAGTTTAATTCTGGCAGACAGTTTCTTGCATCTTCTCCTATGCTTTAAAAAGCCGGATATTCTTAAAGGCAATGGCCAAGTAATTGACCAAGTGATCTTAGGCCCATTAAATTTCTGTTCATTTCGGTACATATTTACTGCATTCTTACTACTTGCCAAGCACTCTGCTAAACCATGAGGAGAAAAGATGAGTAAGGTAACATTCCTTTCCTCAAGAAACTCACAATCTAGTGACAGAGACACAAGGACAAATGATTCTAATATAATATGCAGTGATAGAGGAGAGCATTGAATACTCTAAAAAATGAAAGGAGGAGTATTTAACCCAACTTGGACGTGGGGTGGTCAGAAAAGACTTCTAGGAAAAAATGATGCCTTTAACTGAAATTTTTTTTTTTAAGACAATTCTTTTGTGTACGTGTTAGGAAGATTAGCCTTGAGCTAACATCTGTTGCCAATCCTTCTCTTTTTGCTGAGGAAAATTGGACCTGGGCTAACAACCGTGCCCATCTTCCTCTACTTTATATGGGATGCCACCACAGCATGGTTTGACAAGTGGTGCATCAGTCCACGCCTGGTATCCGAACCTGCAAACCCCGGACCGCCTAAGTGGAGCACGCAAACCTAACCACTGCACCACCAGGCCGGCCCCTAAAGACAATTTTTTTAAGAGCAGTTTTATGTTCATAGCAAAATGAGAAGAAGGTACAGAGATTTAATATATACCTCCTGCCCCCACACATGCATACCCTCCCCAATTATCAACATCCCCCACCAGAGTGGTACATTTGTTACAACTGATGAACCCACACTGATACTTTAATATGAGTCCATAACTTATATTAAGGTTCACTCTTGGCATGGGACATTCTGTGGGTTTGGACAAAAGTATAATGACATGTATCCATCATTATAGTATCACACAGAATATTTTCACTTCCCTAAAAATCCTCTATGCTCCAACTATTCTTCCCTCCTGCCTTCCCCAAATCTTGGCAACCACTGATTTTTTTTACTGACTTCATAGTTTTGCCTTTTCCAAATGCCCAGTAGTTGAATCATAGCCTTTTCAGATTAGCTTCTTTCAATTAGTAACATGCACTTAAGGTTCCCCCACGTCTTTTCACGGCTTGACAGCTCATTTCTTTTTATAACTGAATAATGTTCCATTGTCTGGATGTACCACAGTTTCTTTATCCATTCACCTACTGAAGAACATCTTGGTTGCTTCCAAGTTTTGGCAGTCATGGATAAAACTGCTATAAATATCCATGTGCAGGTTTTTGTGTGGACCTAATTTTTTAGCTCATTTGGGTAAATACCAAGGAGCATAATTGCTGGATTGTATGGTAAAAGTATGTTTAGTTTTGTAAGAAACCACCAAACCGTCTTCCAAAATAGCTGAATCATTTTGCATTCCCACCAGTAATGAACTAAACTTCTTGTTGCTGCACATCCTTCCCAGCATTTGGTGTTGTCAGTGTCCTGGATTTTGACCATTCTAATAAGTGTGTAGTGGTATTTCATTGTTGTTTTAATTTGCATTTCTCTGATGACTTATGCTATGGAGCATCTTTTCATATGCTTATTTGCCATCTGTATATTTTCTTTGGTGAAGTGTTTGTTAAGGTCTTTGGCCCATTTTTTAATGGGGTTATTTGTTTTCTTATTGTTGAGTTTTAAGAGTTCTTCGTGTATTTTTTTTTTAATTTTTTGTTTATTGCAATAACATTGGTTTATAACATTGTAAAAATTTCAGGTGTACATCATTGTACTTCTATTTCTGCGTAGATTACATCATGTTCACCACCAAAATACTAATTACAACTCATCACCACACACATGTACCGAATTATCCCTTTCACCCTCCTCCCTCCCCCCTTCCCCTCTGGTAACCACCAATCCAATCTCTGTCCCTATGTGTTTGTTTATTGTTGTTATTATCTACTACTTAATGAAGGAAATCATACGGTATTTGACCTTCTCCCTCTGACTTATTTCACTTTGCATTATACCCTCAATGTCCATCCATGTTGTCACAAATGGCTGGATTTCATCGTTTCTTATGGCTGAGTAGTATTCCATTGTGTATATATACCACATCTTCTTTATCCATTCGTCCCTTGATGGGCACTTAGGTTGCTTCCAAGTCTTGGCTATCGTGAATAAGGCTGCAATGAACACAGGGGTGCATGTACCTTTGCAAATTGGTGTTTTCAAGTTCTTTGGATAAATACCCAACAGTGGAATAGCTGGATCATTTATTTATTTTATTTCCCCCCAAAGCCCCAGTAGATAGTTGTATGTCATAGCTGCACATCCTTCTAGTTGCTGTATGTGGGACGCGGCCTCAGCATGGCCGGAGAAGCGGTGCGTCAGTGCGTACCTGGGATCCGAACCCGGACTGCCAGCAGCGGAGCGCGCGCATCCAACCGCTAAGCCACGGGGCCGGCCCTCTTCGTGTATTTTGGATGACAGTCCTTTACCAAATGTGTTTTTTTTCCAAAATTTTCTTCCATTCTGTGGCTTGTCTTTTCATTCTCTTGACATTGTCTTTTGTGGTACAGATTTTAATGAAGTCCAGCTATTTAATTATTTCTTTCATGGACTGTGTCATGAAAAAGTCATCAACATACCCAAGGTCAACTAGGTTTTCTCCTATGTTATTTTCTCGGAGTTTTATAGTTTTGCATTTTTCATTATCTTTGATTTACTGTAGCTTAAAAATGATTTGCCTAGGTGTAGTTTTTTTGGCGTTTATCCTGCTTGCTGTTCTCTGAGCCTCCTGGATCTGTAATTTGGTGTCTGACGTTAATTTGGTGAAATTCTCAGTCATTATTGTTTCAAATATTTCTTCTGTTCCTTTCTCTATTTCTTCTCCTTTTGGTATTCCCATTATGCATATGTTATACCTTTTGTAGTTGTCCCATGGTCCTTGGATATTCTGTTCTGTTCTTTTCAGTCTTTGTTCTCTTTGCTTTTCAGTTTTGGAGGTTTCTATGATATATCCTCAAGCTCAGAGGTTCTTTCCTTAGCCCTGTCCAGTCTATGAGCTCATGAAAGGCATTCTTCATTTCTGTTGCAGTGTTTTTGATCTCTAGCATTTCTTTTTGATTCTTTCTTAGGATTTCATCTCTCTGCTTGCCTTGCCCATCTGTTCTTGCATGCTGTCTACATATCCATTAGAGCTCTTAGCATATTAATCATAGTTGTTTTAAATTCCAGGTCTGATAATTCCAACAACTCTGCCACGTCTGGTTCTGATGCTTGCTCTCTCTCTTCAAATTGTGTTTTTGTCTTTTAATATGCCTGGCAATTTTTTCTTGATTGCCGAACATGATATATTAGGTAAAAGGAACTGCTGTAAATAGGCCTTTGGTAATGTGATGGTAAGGTGTGTGTATAGCAGGGGGAAGCATTCTATACCTGAACTGAATCTTAAAGAATGAATGAGAGTTGCCAGGTGTAAGGTGGAGAGGGTAAAGGAGAGAGGTAGAGAGCATAGCATGATTAAAGGCTTGAGGCACAAGAGGCAGCAGGAACAAAATCTCCCTTGCTTAAGATCTCTCAGGAGTGAAATATTATGGTAATGACCTCATATTAGCTGTTTCCCTCACCAGACTGGGATCATGCCCAAATCAGCTTTATGTTCTTCACAGTGACTAACACAGAGCATGAATTTGGTGTGCAATGCTTTGTAAAACTAATAAATAATAATTTCCCAATAACATGGGACCTCTCTGCTGTCAGAGAATCACCTTGGACAAGCATAAGCTGGGCTTGGGGTCACATAAGTTGGGCCCGGTCTCACTCTTACACTAGTGAATAAATTACATTTGCCTCAAATCATGGATGGTCCCATTACTGCTACTCTTTCTACAGATACTATGATCACTACCACAACAATATCTATATTGTTGTAGTATATATATATCTAATGTGTGAGTATATAAATATATATGTGTGTATGTGTGTATATATATATATATCTATGGTAGTACATATATATATACGTATATATACACATACACAAAATAACAACTTCAAATTTTTAAATTACTTTCATATACATTATCCTAGTTGATCCTCATAAAATACTGTTATATTGTTTATGGCTACTCCAAATAGAGCATAGAGAAATAATAATGAAGAGATTTTAGTCATTCAGTTAACAAATAGTTATTAAGCACCCATATGTGTCAGACTGTGCTAGCCACCTCAGGGATACAAAATGCATATTGAAATAATAGTGTTTGTAGCTAAAAGGATTATTTAGTCTCATTTTATAGGCAAGCACTACAGGTAAGAGAGGTCAAACTTTTTGGCCTGTGCCTGCAAACTCCGTGATTCTATAACAATCTAGTAGTAATGACAAAATGAAAACATGTGAAATAATTCAAAAGCAATTAGGCACTAAATAGCATGGTCTTGACAGATGGAAAAAGATCCATACAGAAGAAAGCTGACAGGACTAGGTACCCGACATATGGGAACTTCCATGTGATGTTTATTAATCCTAAAAAAACACACTATCATCATCATCATCATCATCTTTATTTTATGATAAAAACTAAAGCTGAAAGAAGTCAGGTGACTTACCAAAAGCCACACAGCAAGTGGTAGGTCTGGAATTCAAGCCAGTTCTGTCTGAATCCAACGCTTGCGTTATTTAAACTTCAAACCACTGAAGTAGAACAGGCACGGCCTCTGTGTGGGATGAGAAAAGCTTTTCAAAAGTACTGAAAAAAAAATAGAGTGGGATCAAAGTAAGCAGGGCCTTGAAAAAAGGAAAGTGAGTTAGGTAGGTAATAGGGAGCCTTTGTAGGTTCTTAAGTAGAGGCAGTAACATGACCATTATCAGGGGACTTTAAAGTTGGAGGGAATCTCAGCTTAGAAGTCACGTAGAAATCTATTTATAGCACTACTTCCAGACATTTACTCAAATTCTGATTTAAGTAACCACTGGACAGGGAACTTCTTCTAAGGCAGTGCGTTCCATTACCGGCCAGCGCTTGTCGTTGATGCTTCTTTGGTAATCATGCTTTGTATTTCTTCAACTAAAAGAACAAATCAGCTCAGGACCAAGCTCAGAGCTTTGCATCTCACTCCTGGAGATCTTCTAGGTTAACACAAAGCCAAGAATCCATACCTTTTCATCCATTCACTCTTGCACAAAGACTTACTGAAGGCTTCCATGTGCCAGTCACCTTCTAGAGCCTACAAAGATCTCTGCCCTTTCGGAGCTTACATTCTAGTGGAGAGATAATAAACATTAAACATCATAACAATAAAAAAAGAGAAAAGTATATAGAGTGTTAAAAGATAAGTACGACAGAAATAAAAGATAGCCATAAAGTCGGAGGGAGCACTGGGAGTGGTGGCGGGTGGAGGTGGTGTGAGCAACGTTTTTACATAGGGTGCTCAGGGTAAGCCTCACTTGAGAAGGCAGCATTGAGAAAAGACTTGAAGGAAGCGAGAGAGTTATCCTTGCAGGTATTTGGCAGAAGAACATTCTAGGCAAAGGGAATAGCACCTGAAGATGTCCTGAGTGGGGCGCAGGCCTAGCATATTTGGGGAGGAGCAAGGGGGCCAGGGTGGCTGGAGTAGAGTGAGTATGGGAAGCGTAGCAGGAAACAGGAACAGAGAAATGATGGGGGCCAGAATATGAAGGGCCTGGTAGACCAGAGGCAGGAGTTTGACTGTTATCCTGAGGACAATGGGGAACCATTGTAGGGTTTTGAGCAGAAGCATGATCCTACTTTAATTTTAAAAGGATTCTTCAAGCTTCTGGACTGAGAATTGACGGTAGGGCAAGGGTGGGAGCAGAGAGACTAGTCAGGGTTTGTTGCAGTGGTCCAGGCAAGAGGCAGTGGTGGCTCAGACCAGGCTGGTAGCAATTTGAGGTTGGTTGTATTTTGTTGCAATCTAAACCTCCCCGCATCAACCCAAGTCAAACACTTTCTAAAAAGTGTTTTTTCGTGTGGAACTTGAACTACCACCACTCACTCTCTCCTTTGGTTTTTCCCTTCTCCCCTGACTCTGGAGGTGGACATAGGGAAGCCCAGCTTCCTTTCCCAGTCACTTCCCAAGACAAGCCTACAAGTCCTTTCCACTTTACAGGTTTTATTGCAAAACTGGAAAACTGACAGGAGATAACAACACTAACATGGATGAAGAAGTTACAAAGGTTAATTTCATGGTTTGTATAATAGCAATGCCCGGTCTACAGTGTCTAACTACCTTTATGGTTGTCTTGGGAACCTCATAGCCTCTGTGCTTGGTTTTTATTCTTGAAGAGTGAGTCTCCCTAATAGTCTGCTCCCTGACCTCTGCCTTTATCAACGGCTTCTAGAATCCCCCACTCCCTTACATTTTTTCATTATGGTCTCTTGACCTCAGGTTCAAAGGACACTCTTTACAGTTCACTGAACAATGTCATAGTTCTTTAACATCTGTCTCTGATCCCCTTCTCTTAATGTCCTTGTCTGAGCATAGACCAGAAAAGACCTTTCTCTTTCTTTCCCATCTTTCTCTCCTCCCCTCCGTAAGTCCACAAATGCTCAGAAGCCAGGTACTCAGGCCATGGTCACTGCTTTTCCCTTTCTCTCTATCATAAACTCTGGGCCTCCTTAGCTCCATTTCTACCCTGCAGTGAGTTGCTCTCTGTTTCTCTTAAAGTCCAGTTTCTTTATTATGACTTTTAGTTCTCTCCTCCCTTTTAGGTCCCCAACTTCTCCTTCAGCTTCATTTTCCACCCTACCACCTCCGTCCTTCACAAAATGAGGTTGGCATAGTAAGTATCAGCCAGGTATGCAGGGTCTTACAGTCCATGCTAAATACAAAGGAAAATCATTAAAGGATTTTAAGGAGGGGAATGAGAAGATCAGACTTCTGTTTTTTGTTTTTGTTTTTCGTAGAATATACGTAACATTTGCCATTTACCATTTATAGGTACACAATTCAGTGGCATTAACTACATTCAAACTGTTGTGCAACCATTGTCATCATCCATCTCCAAAACTTTTTAATCTTCCCAAACTGAAATTCTGTATCCATTAAATAATAACTCCCCATTCCCCTCTCCCCCCAGCCCCTGGCAACGACCATTCTATTTTCCATATCTATGAATTTGACTGTTCTAGGTACCTCGTACAAGTGGATTCAGAGTATCTGTCCTTTTGTGTCTGGCTTATTTCACTCAACATAACATCTTTAAGGTTCATTATGTTGTAGCACGTATCAGAATGTCCTTCATTTTTAAGGCTGAATAATATCCATTGTATGTGTATACGACATTTTGTTTATCCATTCATTCGTCAATGAATATTTGGGTTGTTTCTACCTTTTGGCTATTGTGATAAATGCCGCTATGAACGTGGTTGTACAAATATCTGTTCCAGTCATTGCTTTCAATTCTCTTCGGTATGTACCCAGAAGTAGAATTGCTGGCTCGTATGCTAATTCTTTGTTTAATTTTTTAAGGAATTGACAAACTGTTTTCAACAGTGGCTGCACCATTTTACATTACCACCAACAATACACAAGGGTCCCAATTTCTCTACATCCTTGCCAACACTTGTTATTTTCTGTTTTCTTTCTTCCTTTCTTCCAACATGTAGGTAATTGCCTAATCCCCCAGACTTTCCAGTCATTTGGTTTGGTCATAGCTGTACTTTATAGAATTGTAATTGAATCAGGGGCTTAATAACAATAAAAGTCACATTTGCACAGCAACTCACAATTTTAAAGTCCCTTCACCATCTTATTTAATGCTCACATAACCCTAAGATTTGGTATTATTATTTCTCATTTTCAGATAAGAAAACTCAGTTCCCAGAGGTTGAATAACTTGGTCACCGCTAGCCAGTAAGTGATAGAACTAGGATTCAAACCAGATCTTTTGACTCTAAATATCATTATGTTTCTACTATACCAAGAATATGAAGCTACACTGATCCCATATTCCGTCTTCTAGGCTCCCAAATGTCCTGGTGTTTTTCTTGTTTTGTTTTCCTAACATTTTATCGATTATTTTCAACATAAGACATGTATTTCTCTACTTTGTTTTTAGTATGAACCTAATTCTAAGAGCATGATGGGGTCTGCTGTATTAATTGAGCAAATACAACCATCGCACAAATTTTATTGACCTTGTTAGGTTCCATCATAACGGTATACTTGAGTTTTATCTGCGTGAATCAAGCACTGGAAAATCCATTTATCTGTCATGAATAAAGTAGCGTCAGTTCAATTTGATTTATATTCCACAAGTCTGTAAGAGTATAACTAATTGTAGTAGCTATTGCCCTCAGTCTAACCCAATAGTAGATATGGAAGACCTTCAAACCACAGGCAGATTCATATCAACTGGGGATCTTGTTAAAATGTAGGCTCTGGGGCCAGACTGGTGGCATAGCAGTTAGGTTCGCGTGCTCTGCTTCGGTGGCCCAGGGTTCACAGGTTCAGATCCCAGGTGCAGACCAACGCACTGCTTGTCACACCATGTTGTAGCAGCATCCCATGTAAAGTAGAGGAAGATGGGCATGGATGTTAGTCCAGGGCCAATCTTCCTCAGCAAAAAGAGGAGGATTGGCAATGGATGTTACCTCAGGGCTAATCTTCCTCACATACACACACAACAAAGTAGGTTCTGATACAAAAGGCTTAGGATAGAGCCTGAGATTATGCATTTCTTTCTTTTTTTTTTTTGTGATGAAAATCAGCCCTGAGCTAACATCCGACACCAATCCTCCTCTTTTTGCTGAGGAAGACTGACCCTGGGCTAACATCCATGCCCATCTTCCTCTACTTTATATGGGACACTACCACAGCATGGCTTGACAAGCAGTGCATCAGTGCACACCCAGGATCTGAACCTGTGAACTCCAGGCCGCCAAAGCAGGACATGCACACTTAACCACTGCGCCACCAGGCCACCCAAGATTATGCATTTCTAACAAGCTCCCAGATGATATCGTGGCTGTTGACCCTTGAATGATACTTTGAGAAGCAAGGACCTGGACAAACCCTGAGAATATAGTGAGTCTCTATGGTATTAGTCTTGCTCCAAGGGTGAGTCCTTTGAAATGAAGCCTAGCAATCCAGCTCTCTCTAAATGTGATTTCCGGATTAGTCCTTTAGTTCTCCTCATTGAAACTGTAGGCCTACCCTGAACCTTACCATCAGCTTGAGTGACAACCTATACAATTCTTCCCAGACTACTCTTCCTGAGGGCTAGGCCCCATCTCTGGTCCTCCTCATTAGGTTCTATTTCCAACTAACCACCTGATTATTAACACTGCCATGGTGTGATGGTGCCAGCTACTATGTCTTACTCCTAAGATAGAGCCTCTTGGATCTCAGTGTTGATCCAGATGGAGACAGGGTTTGCCTTGCCTTCATTGACATTGACCTGAATGACTGCTTGCCCTCCACAGAGTGCAAAATTTGTGTGTCAATAAAAGCCTTTTTATGTCCCTGATCCCACTTGTTTCTGGTAAGAAATGAGCTATGGATTTGTAAGTAGGATCTGATGGAGACAAGCCTGGAGGTAAGACGGTTCCGGGTTAAGATGGCAAAATGAACACACATCAGGCTTCACTCCCTCTCAGAGCACTGCTATAACTGCAGTAAAGGTATTTTTTAAGTTGTCTATTTTAATTGAGAAAAGATCTTTTTAACAGAAAAGAAAACTCCACTAGGACAGGAAGAACAGTAGATAATAATCAAAGGATTATTAATTTGGCAGAACCGAGAAAGCTAGATTCCAAACTGGCAGCGGGGAAATCTCAGAACCAACTTGAACTGCATCACAACAAAATCTTCAGAAGGCACAGCAGTTGGTGGCACTAAGTACCTCTGGACCTGGATGAGTGGTGGTATGGGGATGGGGGTGGGACTAAAATAAGGAGGGTTTTGTGAAAGCTAAGCAAGAAAGATAGATTTCCTGTGCCATTTCATTGGTTGACTGCCTGTCCCTCATCCTAGAAGAAGATTCAAGTTATATTCTCTGGAGAAGGTAAAACAGAGAGGTTCTGGACTGGAAGATGGCAGGCACAGTGAAACAGGAGGATTAAGTGACTATTCCTATACTGAATGCTGAATGCATAGACCCCCTAACCCGTTTTTACGCTTGGCTCTCAGAACACACACCTTTACTATCAGGGCAGGTGACTGAAAGAGATTTGTCTGGGGAATCTTGTTTCCCAACAAATGACCCATGCAGATCACCCCTATGGTGAAGCTCAAAGTCAACAAGCCCCACGGATGTGCTCAGAGATTCCAACAGCTGTTTAGTACCCCGCTCTTAATCAAGAGCAGAGCAGACAGCCAGTGTTACCAGATATCTGAGAAAAGCCTCCAATACTGAAGATAGAGAACAAAACAAGAAAACAAAACAAAACTTTTTTCCATGATTTTTTCAAGGAAAAAGGTGATTTTATGATCCCTCAAAAAGAGTATGATGGAGATCATGGAGGAAAGAGAATATGTAAGGTAAAGATAACCTAAAATATATTATTGGAGAGTGGTATTAGAAACCAAGATCTAGGTGCTGCGTGTCCTCATTGCTACCGGGTATCATTGCTTGTAGGCCTCTCAAAGGACAGAGCTAGGAAATGAACATACCTATACTAACGTGTATACACACACACTATAATTATCTCTCCATCTCTCAGTGTCTAAATTAAGCTAAGCACGAGTTCATACTGATATCTCCCACTGTCATCCAGGATCATATAATTAATTCTAGCTTTCCCTCCTTTCCTGTCTGTAACCTCTCACCCCAACAGTGAGAAACCTGGCTCCCACCATCTGCCACCCATATACTTATTTGTTCATCCTCGGTATACTTGTATAGTGGTTTTAGAATTGTTAACCCATACCTCTAAGGGAAACAACTTTACCAACTAGAGTACAGTGCTTATGTATAATTCCTTTTGTCTTTAGTTTTACAGCTTCCAGGGTTTCCAAAGTTATTAGGCCAACATCTCTTTTTCTCCACCCCCTTCAGTGAAATTATGTCATTTATAACACAGTTAGAATCTTTTGTCACAGTTTGTATTCTACCTGAGGATCTCCTGTCCTCCTAGTTGATTTTTTTAAATTTGCATACGTTTAGTCTCACTCTTTGTGCTGTAAAGTACTATTGGTTTTGACAAATGGATAGTGTCATGAACAATGTATTTTTCACGCAAAAAAAATTTTTTCCAGTGTGATAACAACAAGGGATTAATCTCCAAAATATATAAAGAACTCATACAACTCAACAACAAAAAACAAACAACCCAATCAAAAAATGGGCCCAGGATATGAACAGACATTTTTCCAAAGAAGATACACAGATGGCCAAAGGGCACATAAAAAGATGTTCAACATCACTAATCATCAGGGAAATACAAATCAAAACTACACTGAGATATCATCTTACACCTGTTAGAATGGCTATAATTGCCAAGACAAAAACCAACAAATGTTGGATAGGATGTGGAGAAAAGGGAACCCTCATGCACTGCTGGTGGGAATGCAAACTGGTGCAGCCACTATGAAAAACAGTAGGGAGGTTTCTCAAAAAATTAAAAATAGAAATACCATACGACCCAGCTATCCCACTACTGGGTATTTATCCAAAGAACTTGAAATCAACAATTCAAAGAGACTTATGCACCCCTATGTTCATTGCAGTGTTATTCACAATAGCCAAGACATGGAAGCAACCCAAGTGCCCATCAACTGATAGTAGATAAAGATGATGTGGTGTATATATACAATGGAATACTACTCAGCCATGAAAAAAGACAAAATGGTCCCATTTGCAACAACATGGATGGACCTTAGGGTATTATGTTAAGTAAAATAAGCCAGATAGAGAAAGACAAACACCGAATGATTTCACTCATATGTGGAAGATAAACAAATACATGGACAAAGAGAATAGATTAGTGGTTACCAGAGGAGACGGGGGTTGGGGGGGCATAAGTGGTAAAGGGGCACATATATATGATGACTGACAAATACTAATGTACAACTGAAATTTCACAATGTTATAAACTATTATGACCTCAATAAAATAAAAAAATTTTAATTATATTAACTTACAATTAAATAAATTACATTAAAACCAAGGTAATAAATATTCAAAACTCTTTAAAAAAATAGTGTGATAAAATATAAGAAAATGCCATTTGAGAGCAGGCAAGGGAATACAATAAGGAAGAAGCAAATAGATATAAATTATTGGCAGAGTTCCATTTTGTAAGTTGGGCAGTGAATTCATTATATTAATTAATTAGTTAAAAAATAAAAGGGGGCCGGCCCCGTGGCTTAGCGGTTAAGTGCGTGCGCTCTGCTGCTGGTGGCCCGGGTTCGGATCCCAGGTGCGCAGTGACGCACCGCTTCTCTGGCCATGCTGAGGCCGTGTCCCACATACAGCAACTGGAAGGATGTGCAGCTATGACATACAACTATCTACTGGGGCTTTGGGGGAAAATAAATAAATAAATAAAATCTTTAAAAAAAAAAAAAAAAAAAAAAAAGGACCATGCATGGACCAATGTTAGTAATATGTATGTACCAAAGATTATGAATTATGATTGTGATCAAATTGTATGGACTTCCTATCTCTATCATCAGAGTGGAAAGGGGGCCTTCTAGCTTCCCTAGAGATTTAATCAGACGGGTCAAAGAGTACCCAAGTGTCCGCCAATGGATGAATGAATAAACAAAATGTGGTATATACATACAGTGGAATATTCTTCAGCCTTAAAAATGAAGGAAATTCTGACACATGCTACAACCTGGATGAACCTTGAGGACATTATACTAAACGCAATAAGCTGGTCACAAAAGGACAAATACTATATGATTCCACTTAATGAGTAGTCAGGTTCATAGAGACAGAAAGTAGAATGGTGGTTGCCTGGGGCTGGGGAAAGGGGGTGAATGGAGACTTAGTGTTTAATGGGTACAGAATTTCAGTTGAGGAAGATGAAAAAGTTCTGGGGTTGGCAGTGGTGATGGCTGCACAACAACGTGAAGGTACTTAATGCCACAGAACTATATGCTTAAAAATGGTAAAAATGGCACATTCTATGTTATATATATTTTACCACAATTAAAAAAAAAAGAGACAGAGAGACAAAGACTGAAGAAATATTCAGATAAGTTTGCCCTTCCCCAACAGGAGTCAGAGGGAAGTGGTACGTAGGAATTAAGACTATGTCTCCTTGAGTTCTTTTATTCCATCATCAAGAGTGAAGAGGGGGCCCAGGCACTGGCCTACGCACTGAACTAAGACCACAAATCTCTCGGGTCTTCCATTCAATCATCAGGGATCAAAGAGGGGGTCTCCACTCTCGGACTAACCCCTGGTTTCCTGAGAAACCTCAGCTCTTTCAACAGGTATCAAAATGTAGTCTGTATCCCGTGTAAATTTGTCCCTCCTCCAACAGGGCCAAGAGTGAACCTGAGCACCTGAAAACCTGATCATGACCTTTACCCTCCCCCAGGCCTTCTGCCTATATCATCAGAAAAAAGGGGTACATGAACTGGGACCGAGAACTCGCATCCCTAGACTTTCTTACTCTATTAACAGGATATCCAAACATCCACCACTCCCTATGCCCCAACAACACTTAACAGACTTGAACTTCTGTCTATCTTGGATCCATTAGAACCAATCCCATTATGCCCTTTACCTCTGTTTTTGTCAGTCACCACAAAAAAACCATGTAATCCCTCCCCCTGGAAGAGGCAGTCCACTATCGGCCCTGGATGTCCCTGCAGAGAGTACCAAACTGCAAGACTTAATATCTCCTGATACTGAGCAGTTTTAATAGTCACAGGAGCAACTAAACAGATCAAGGTGACCGCGGTGTGACTACTGTCTGCTTGCTCACCTCCGCCCTCCCTGGGGGAGGGGAACTGGCTTGTCTGCTGCTTACTACAAAAGATGTGGAGCCCTTGGCCCTGCAGTTCTCAGCCATGGCACGACCCACTGTGTGTGTAGCATCCATCTGGGCCTATCATGTCATCCTGTGGGGCCTAAGGGCAAGCAAATCAGCACAATTAGGCTGATACTCCTGCTGTTTGCTGGGCTATAAGTTATAAACTGTCTTGCTCTGATCCATTAAGTTTCATTGTCAACATTTAGCCACCAAGGAGTCATGGAAACCAACCACATGCTTGTCTAGTTATCACCTTCGGAGTCCTTGTTACTTCTTGCCTTCTTCTATGAGATTGGGGTTCTTCCCTGATACCTCATCTCCCACATTCTAATCTCCATAAAGATTGGCATATCTTTTACTCTGTCTCCTCTCGCACCCCTCCCAGCTCCTAAAACTCTTCCACTGTTTACTCTAAAATACGTGATCCATTATCAGCAAAATCACCTGTGTTCTCAAATATGTCGAACAGTTCCTGCATCTTCTTGCCCTAAAGGCCGTGTAAAGTGGTGGCTGTATTACTCCCATGACCATCATACCCCTGGGCCTGGACATGGGGTAAGTGTCCTGCCACTTTCAGATTGTTCTCAGTCTCTCCTCCATGATAACCCTAAGTTCAGAATCTCATGTTATCAGATCTCACCCCTTACCCCTCATAGCTTCCATCATCTTCTGACATTCTCCCCATCCCGGTACACTCCCCTCACTTACCTACTGTTTTAGCTCCTGGCTTACCCTCCAGAATCACTCCTGTCTTAATTCTTAGTAATCTCAATATACACATAGATGATCCTTCTAATACCCTGCCTCTCAGTTCCTTGACCTCTTCTCCTCCAGGAATATTGTCCTCCACCCTATTTCCATCTTATTTTACCAATAACAGCAACCTTTTCATCAGTACCATGCATTTC
This sequence comes from Diceros bicornis minor, assembly GCF_020826845.1. Classification (NCBI taxonomy): domain Eukaryota; kingdom Metazoa; phylum Chordata; class Mammalia; order Perissodactyla; family Rhinocerotidae; genus Diceros; species Diceros bicornis. The sequence goes on from NC_080746.1 coordinate 19,602,499, forward strand.
CCTCTCTGACCACCAGTCACTCTTTTCAGTCCCCTGACACCTGCAGTTCTTTAATCCCCTGGACCTCCTAGCCTCCTGCTACCTTTTCACTATACCCCACTCCCCTGATGGCCTCTCTCCCCTCCTTATCTAGATTAAACTCCATGATCAATCATTATATCTGCACCCCTGTATGTACTGTAAACTCGCTTGCCGCTTTCTTGATTCATCATATTTATCTGGCAAAACCACAACCCTGGATACATAAAAACTTTTCACCTGCTCTGAGCAGCTGAAAGTGACTGACTGGAGAAAAAACATAGCAAAGCTGATTGGTCCCACTTTAAAATCTAGACCATGAACTTCAAGTGGTCCCTAATGCTGCCCGGCAATCATGGTATATACCCTAGTTCATTCACACATCCACTCTTCTGGATGAGAACTTTATAGCTTCTCTCTCCTCAAATCTTAACCCCCACCCAGATCATGACCTTGCCTCCTTTCCCAAAAAAGTTGAAGCAACCCAGGGCCGGCCCAGTGGTGTAGTGGTTAAGTTCACACACACGGCTTCAGCGGCCCGGGGTTCACAGGTTCGGATCCCAGGTGCAGACCTACACACAACTCATCAAGTCATGCTGTGGCGATGTCCCACATACAAAATAGAGGAGGATTGGCACAGATGTTAGCTCAGGAACAATCTTCCTCAAGCAAAAAGAGGAAGATTGGCAGTGGATGTTAGCTCAGGGCCAGTCTTCCTTACACACACACAAAAAGTTGAAGCAACCAGAAGACTTTCACAGACTCCCAACCTCATCCCTGCCTCTGGTCATAGGTCAACTCTCTGTGCTCCTGCCTTAAGCCAGTCCCTCTGCTTGTGCCCTAGGTTCTATCCCTGTGATCTAATGAAGGACATTACTCCAGGAATTGGAGTAATTATTTTTCACTCATTATTTTTCACTCTTTATCAGATAATTCTCTTTAGCATACAAACACTTCCCTCTTCCTCAAATATTTTTCTTCCTGTTTCTGTTTGGTTAACTCCCTCACCTCCTTCGAGTCTTTACTCAAGGTCACCTCCTCAATAAAGCTTTTGCTGAGCCTCCACTCCCTGCACTACTGAATCCTTCATCCTGCTGTACTTTCACTTTCTATCTATCACATTTATCACCTTCTAACGTATTATATGGTTTATTTCTTTATTATTTTTATAGTTTCTTGTTTGATTCCCCTCGCTAGTATTAAGCTTCATACAGGCAGGGATCTTTGTCTTGCTCACTGATATATCCCAAGTCTCCAGAACAGGGCCTGGCTTATAGTAAGAACCTCAGCAAATATGTGTTGGAACAATGAATGACTGAACCTGAGGCCTAAGAGACATCTTACCAAAGGGCATAGAACTAGAGTTGAATTAAAGGAAAGATCTACCCCGCTCTTGGATGGCAAGACTTAATACAATTAAGATGTTACCAACTTACTACATAAATTAAATGGAATTCCATTTAAAATCCCACTTCGATTTTTAAAAATTTTTAACTACTATATTTAAAAAATATACAAAACAGAGAGTAATGTAATGAAAAGTGACTGTGTCCCCATCTCCCAGCTTAAAAAAGTATCCACTTATAGCTATCTTTTATTTGCCTTATCCCCCCATCTACACTCCTAGATGATCTGTTATTTTTATTTCTCCCAAATTGTTTATTTAGAAGAATTTAAATTTACACAAAAGTCGCAAGAATAGTTCAAGGAAGCAAATGAACACCCTAGATTCACGAGCAGTTAATACTTTGTCACATTTGCATTAAAATAAATATGTTGTATCCTCTTCTGCCTCCCATATGAAAAATAAATTACCTGTATATTAGCATATATGCACAAGGATGTGAGCTGCAAATGGTACAGTGAGAAGTATGTGTATTTGTCTATACCTTTGCAAGACAGTATATACAAATATGTGTAGTTTGTGGGAGAAAGTTGCAAACTTTGTGACATTTTATGATAGGGTTTTTAATTTTGATAAAATTATCTTAAAGTTCATGTGGAAGAAAAAATATTCAAGAATAGCCAAGGAATTATGAAAAAGAGCAATAGTGATAATCTAGCCTTAAGAGATATTTGTATTACAAAGCCTCTGTAATAAAAAATATATGAGAATAGAGTATCTAGAAATAGATTCAAATATATATGATAATTTTATATATTAAAAATGTTATTTGAATTTATTAGAGAAAGATGATTTATTTAATAAATGGTCTAGAGAGAAAATAAAGTTTGATCATTACCTCACATCATATGCAAAAAAGTCATTTTAAGTGATTAAAACTTAAATGTAAACAACAATGCAAGTCATAGAAGAAAATTTAGGCACCTATATATACACAAGCTAAATGTTATGTAACCTTTAAATCCCAGGAGCTATAAAAGAAGAGATTTAACAATACCAAAAAAGACCCAAAAACTGTGGAAAAAGATTCCATAAGCAAAGTCGAAAGACTATTAATTTGTTAAGAAATGTTTTTGCAACACAAAGGACATACAAGGACTAAGAATTACAAATGTAAAGAGCTTTTATAATTTGGTGACAAAAAGACAAAAGACAGATAGAAAAGTGGACAAAAGATACGAATGGACAATTCACAGAAGAGCAAATACAAATGACAAGAAAGCATATACACAGAAGCTCATCTTCCCAGCAGTCAGAGGAATGCAAATTCAAGTACAATGCAGTCATTTTTATTTATTTATTTATTTATTTATTTATTTATTTATTTATTTATTGTGAGGAAGACTGGCCCTGGGCTAACATCCGTGCCCATCTTCCTCCACTTTATACGGGACGCCGCCACAGCATGACTGGACAAGCGGTGCATCGGTGCGCGCCCGGCTCCGAACCTGCGAACCCCAGGCCATGGAAGCGGAGCGCGCGAACTTAACAGCTACGCCACCGGCTGGCCCACAATGTGGTCATTTATACCTATCAAATTGGCGAGAATTAAAGAGTAATAATGCCTACTGCTGACAGTGACATAGAAAGGAAAGACTCTCATGCTGGTGGAAATATGAACCTTGTTGATCTTTTTGAAAGTGATCTAGAAACATCTGTTAAAATTTAAAATACACATACCCTTCAACCAAGCAACCCCACTGCTGGCAATGAATCTCATAATAATAAAGGGTGATAATTATTGAGTGTCTATTTTGTGCCAACTTCTGTTCCATGCACAATAATATATTATCTCATATAATCCTTACAACGACCCTATGAGGTAAATATTATTATTATCCTTATTTAGGGAGTAATGGGAACCTGTGGCACAGAGAGATCAGGTCACTTGCTCAAGGTGACACAGATCATAAGTGTAGAGCTGGGTTTCAAATCTAGGCTTCTGAATCTAGGGCTTGTACACCTCACCACCAACTGACTCTTCCTTTCATAACAGAAATAAAAGCACCAGCATGTGAGGTTATAAGCACAAGGCTGTGCACTGCAGCCTTGTTTATGATGGCAAAAAACAGATGCACGGGTATGTGGAAGATAAACGAGCAAACACATAGATAAAGAGAACAGATTAGTGGTTACCAGAGGAGAAGCGGGTGGTGGGGGAGGGCAAGAGGGGTAAAGGGGAACATATGCATGGTGACAGATAAAAACTTCACTATTGCTGGTGAACTTGATGCAGTCTCTACAGAAACTGAAACATAATAATGTACACCTGAAATTTACACAGTTATAAGCCAATATGACCTCAATAAAATAATTTAAAAAAAAGAACCAGATGCAAGAGGAAGAACCATTCACAGGAAATGTTTGAACAGACAGTGGACCATTCATGCCATGAAACATTATGCAACTATGAAAAAGAAAGTATTAGATCTATACCAGTTGATTTGGAGGGACTTCCACAATGTACTAAGTGAGAAAAGCAAGATAGAGAGAAACATACATAATATAATCTCTCTTTTTTTTTTTTGGTAAAACAAAAGCAAACCCCCTCAACCATATGAAAACAAAAAATAAGCAAAAGATATGAACAGACACCTCACCAAAGAAAATATACAGATGGCAAATATGCATATGAAAAGATGCTCCCCATCATATGTCTTTAGAGAATTGCAAATTAAAACAACAATGAGATACTAGTATACACCTATTGGAATCATCAAAATCCAGAACACTGACAATAACAAATGCTGGCAAGGCTGTGCAGCAACAGCAACTCTCATTCATTGCTGATGGGAATGCAAAATTGTTCAGCCACTTTGGAAGACAGTTGTCAGTTTCTTACAAAATGAAACTCTTACCATATAAGTCAGCAATCAGCAATCATGCTCCTTGGTATTTACCCAATGAGTTGAAAACTTAGATCCAAATGAAAACCTGCACATGGTTGTTTACATCAGCTTTATTCATAATTGCCAAAACTTAGAATCAACCAAGATGTCCTTCAGCAGGTGAGTGGATAAATAAACTGTGATACAACCAGACAATGGAATGTTATTCAGCCCTAAAAACAAGTGAGCTATCAAGCCGTGAAAAGACATGGAAAAACCTTAAATGCATATTGTTAAGTGAAAGATGCCAGTCTGAAAATGCATCTAATTGATTCCAACTATATGACATTTGGAAAAGACAAAACTACAGAGACAGTAAAAAGATCACTGATTGCCAAGGGTGGGGGAGGGGAGGGCCTAGGGATGGAAAGGTGGAGCACAAAAGATTTTTAGGGCAGTGAAACTACTCTGTGTGATACTGTAATAGTGGATACATGTCATTATACATTTGTCCAAACCCATAGAATGTACAATATCAAGAGTGAACCCTAATAATAAACTATGGAACATACATACATTAGTTAATGATAATGTATCAACATTAGCTCATCAGTTGTAACAAATGTACCACACTCATGCAAGATGTTAATAGTAGAGGAAATGTGTGTGTGTGTGGGGGGGAGAGCCGTAAGGGATATATGGGAACTTTGTACTTTCTGCTCAATTTGTAAACCTGACTGCTCAAAAAAATAGTCTATTGATTAAAAACAAACAAATCCCCTAATACGAGTCTTTCTGTATTTATGTGTGATCACATGTGCACTGAGAAAGCTAAGGAAGAGAACACACCCAGGTTTGGGTGATGGTGTGATGGTGGGAATGGGAGGGGATTCAATACAGACTGAACTTGCCAAAGCACTCCTGAGAAAAAAGAACAAAGCTGGGGTATCACACTCTCTGACTTCAAAATATACTACAAAGCTATAGTAATCAAAATAGCATGGTACTGGCAGAAAAACAGACACAGAGATTAGCAGAACAGAATTGAGAGCCTAGATAGAAAACCACACATCTAAGGACAGCTAATTTCCAACAATGGAGCCAAGAACATACAATGGAGAAAGGAAAGTCTCTTCAATATATGGTGCTTGGAAAACTGGACAGCCACATGCACAAGAAAAAAAGTAGACCATTATCTTACACCATACAAAAAAATTAACTCAAAGTGGATTAAAGACTTGAGTGTAAGACCTGAAACCGTAAAACTCCTATAAGAAAATATAGGTAGGGCCGGCCCCGTGGCTTATCGGTTAAGTGAGCGTGCTCCACTGCTGGCGACCCGGGTTCGGATCCCGGGCGCGCACCGGCACACGGCTTCTCCGGCCATGCTGAGGCCACATCCCACATACAGCAACTAGAAGGATGTGCAGCTATGACATACAACTATCTACTGGGGCTTTGGTGGGAAAAAAATAAATAAATAAAATCTTAAAAAAAAAAAAGAAAATATAGGCAGTATGCTCTTTGACATCAGTCTTAGCAGTCTTAGCAATGTGTTTGTACTCTTCAGGCAAGGGAAACAAAAGAAAAAAATAAACAAATGAGACTATACCAGACTAAAAAGCTTCTGCATGGCAAAGGAAACCACCAACAGAATGAAAAGACAACCCACCAACTGGGAGAAAATATTTGCAAATCATATATCTGACAAGCAGTTAATTTCCAAAATATATAAAGAACACATACAACTCAACAAGAAAAAAATGAACAGCCTGGTCAAAAAACGAGCAGAGGACATGAACAGACATTATCCAAAGATTTACAGATGGCCAACAGGCACATGAAAAGATGTTCATCATCACTAATTATTAGGGAAATGCAAATCAAAACTACAAGTAGATATCACCTCACATCCATCGGAATGGCTATTATTAAAAAGACAAGAAATAACAAGTGTTGGAGAGTATGTGGATAAAAGGGAACCCTCGTACCCTGCTGGTGGGAATGCAAACTGGTGCAGCCACTATGGAAAACAGTATGGAGATTTCTCAAAAAGTTAAAAATAGAAATACCATATGATCCAGCTATTCCACATCTGGGTATTTATCCAAAGAACATGAAAACACTAATTCTAAAAGATATATGCACTCCTATGTTCATTGGAGCATTATTCACAGTAGCCGAGACTTGCAAGCAACCTAAGTGCCCATCAATGGATGAATGGATAAAGAAGATGTGGTGTATATATATACGAGGGAATACTACTCAGCCATAAAAAAAGATGAAATCGTGTCATTGCAACGATACGGATGGACCTTGAGGGTACTATGCTGAGCGAAATAAGTCAGACAGAGAAAGACAGACACTGTGTGATTTCACTTTTATGTGGAAGATAGACAGACAAACACAGAGATATGGAGAACAGATTGGTAGTTACCAGAGGGGGCGGGATGGGGGAGGGCAAAAGAGGTAAAGGGGCACATATGTATGGTCATGGATGGAAACTAGACTTTTGGTGGTGAACATGATGCAGTTTATACAGAAACCAAAACAATGATGTACACCTGAAATTTACACAGTGTTATAAACCAATGTGACCTCAATAAAATAATTTTTAAAAAATACAGCCTGAAATTTGAGCAAATGCATAAACGTGAAATTCAGAATCCTGAGCCTGATCCTACCAGCTGAAAGAAAACTTTCTCCTTCCTCTGAGCTTCCATAAAACTTCACCTGTATCTTCTGTGGGCATCTATATTCTATCTGTATGTATACATGTCTTAGTACTATGAGGGACACTCCATGACCGAAATAAACCTTCTTAAAGGCATATTTGATAAGGATTCATTGAGAATTAACTCCCATCCTGGGATGAGAAACATACAATTTACCAGAGTTAACTTGAGTAAAATCGTTTTCAACACGTTAAAAGTTAGTTTAGAGTAGGGGTCTTACAGCAATTTGTAATTCTTTTCTTACTATAATTCATCTAGCATGGTACCACAGTATCATCCATATCTGGCTTAAAGACTTCTGGTCTCCTCTGCCTGTCTCTTCTTTTAGGTTATACTGCTTCACTTCCTCTGCTAATCCTGTCCCATCCAATCTAGGCTAGGATGTGACTTCTTGTCTCGGGGCCCTTATTATTAGTGGACAATTCTCCAACTCCTTATCTGCAATTGCCCAACATTCTTTGTAAGTGCCCAGTGGCTAGCCACCTTCTATCAGAAGAGGTTTGCTCACAATGACACTTCTTGTGAAATGCCTATTTTTCCAGGAATGGATTCTCTTTCCATCTGTCTGACCCTGCAGCTTTCTGTTCTTATCTCTTATCTGAGCCCTCCATGTTCTGGCCAGCTGTCTTGTAGAGAAGAAAATAAGAGTCCTTTCCTTTGGTAGGAAGAGTAAGTTTGGTTGTGCCCCAGTGAATAGACACCTAGATACTTTCTGCATAAGAGTAGCCAGCAAACCCTTGACTATGGAGATGTCTCTTGCCCACTGCGAAGTAGCCTACGTTAGCTCTCCTCTAGATTCTGAACTCCCTGGGGGCAGGAGCTGGGTCTAATTTATCTTGGTATCTCCTGAAAAATCTAGCATGGTACCACAGTGTCATCCTCATAGGTGATTAATTCAGCAAGAATTCATTAAATGACCGTGAGCCAGGCATTTTACCTGATGCTAGGGATACCAAACAAATACAATTTCTGCCTTCATAGAAACTACTTGTCTTGTTGTGTTGGAAGTTGGGATCAATGAAAAAAGAGTGGCAGAGATTGATAATTGAGTTGGGTGATGGGCAAATAGGGGATCATTGTACTATGCACTTTACATTTCCATGTTTGAAAATTTTCGTAATAAAAAGTTTAGAAAGGTAGAGAAAGGGGGAAGTGTCCTGGGCAGAAATGGGACTCTCTGAGAATTTTTTTAAAAAATGATGAAGCAATCAACTAGTGTTATGGACTGAGTGTTTGTGTCACCCCCAAATTCATATTTTGAAACCCTAACCCCCAATGTGTTAGTATTTGGAGATGGGCCTTTGGGAGGTAAGCAGATTTAGATGAGGTTGTGGGGCCCCAATGATTGGATTAATGTCCTTATAAGAAGAGGAAGAGACTGGAGTTCACTCTCTTTCTCTGCCATGTGAGGATACAGCCAGAAGACAGTCTTCTACAAACTAGAAGGGAGCTCTCACCAGAACCTGACCATGCTGCCACCCTGATCTTGGACTTTCAGCCTCAAAAATTGTGAGAAATAAATTTCTGTTGTTTAAACCACCCAATTTTATTATGGCAGTTGGAGCTAAGACAACCAGTAACCAGAACTAAGAAGAAGATGTGGTCAGAATTGACCTGATAATTAGATCAAGGGAGTTGTGATCTGAAGGCCATCAAGGCAGTATCTACAGTCCCCAGAAGCCTGAAATTCACCTTTACAGGCCGAGAAGAGGATTGGTACCTGAAGCCCAGATGGGACTCTAATGTTCTCCTCTTCACCATTTCTAGGATCTCTAGACCAGAGTGCTAGAGTATGCCACAGTAACAGGAAGAATGAACTGGTAAAATCCTTCCAATAGATGCTTCATCACTCTTGCTCTAGATATATTCAAAACTTCCCCCAACCTCAGAAGTGTTAGATAGGGATGGTATCTTAGGATAGGGAAGGAGTTTATCAGTGAAAGGATCAGCATCCAAGGAAGAAATCAAGTCTTCAGGCTCCTGGCTCCTTTGTTTTATGAATTTGCACCTTTCTCCCAATCATTTCAACAAGTCTGATGAAAGCTCCCAAGTTTCCGTTGAATAAGTTGCTTGCAAACCCTTGACAGTGGTGGAAAGAAAGAGTAAATAAGGCTGCCGTTGCCTATGCCCCAACTCCGACTTATTGAATTACAATTCCTGGTGCAAATTCCCTCGGTTATTATAGACACTTAAGATTAAGAACCGCTGATTTATACCCTTTCTTTGGTTACATTCAGGCAGCAAGCTTATAGACCTTGAAACTTTTATCTTTATTAACTTTCATTTGATTTACTTGTCACTTAGCTAGATTGCTGATTATTGTCTCTCCCCCAAAACAGAAGCCTGAAAAATTCTTTCCAGGGGCCGGCCCGGTGGTGGTGGCGTAGCAGTTAAGTGAGCGCACTCTACTTCAGCGGCCCGGGGTTTGCAGGTTCGGATCCCGGGCACGCATCGACATACCGCTTGTCAAGCTATGCTGTGGCAGCATCCCATATAAAGTAGAGGAAGATGGGCATGGATGTTAGCCCAGGGCCAATCTTCCTCAGCAAAAAAAGGATTGGTGACAGATGTTAGCTCAGGGCTAATCTTCCTCACAAAAAAAAAGAGAAAAAATTTTTTTCCACCTTAGGAAATCCTAAAGGAGATTCAGCTTCCAATTCATTAAATAGTCATCTTTAAACTGAATTCAGGATTAGGAACAATCAATTTTTCTCCCTACCCCCATAGCTTCATCCCCAATGTATTAAAGATGCAAAGAGAGTACCTGTCTCTTGTTTTCAGGGAAGATAGAGTGTTGCCTATGGCAACCACCAGACCACTTGAGATTTATTGCTGCAGGTTCCCTAAGCAACCCTGGCACCCATCTTTGCAGGGACTCTTCAGTGGGCAAAGGGTATGCACAATCTAGATCTATCGTATCCCTAGCTACCACCAGTTTCTGACTTTTCTTGGGAGGTATAAGGGACTCTGAACAACCTATTCACCAGGTGAAGACCTAAGGATTCTCTGTCTCCTTTGGGTCCCTGGAGCAAGGCAGAACACAGAGAAGGCTTTCTTTGGAAAAAGCAGAGGCAGCAGCTGCTCTGGGTATAGGCAAATGGCAACAATTACCTGCCAGGGAGACTTGCTGCCTAGCTCTTAGTCTGGCACAGGTATTAAAAAGGACTCTTTTTAAACTCTATAGGCACTTCGGGGTGTTGCAGAATTAATAGTTGGATGTTGGCTCTATGACTTGTGGAGTAAGAGGCACCTGTCAACACTTAAACCTGCATGGTGAGCCACAAGAGCACAACTTCAACCACCCCTTCTGTGATATCAGTGATTCCAGTCTACTGATAGTTCTGTTATCGGAAACAGCTCTGTAGCACATGAACTGCTGACTTTTTAGGGCTCTCCTGCTAACATAGGGGCCCCAGCCCTCTGCAAATTCCCCTTCTTCAATGTTCCTGGCAGCTCCATAAGCTATCTACCATCCTTCATTCCCAACATATCCACAATGCTCCATCAAGAGCTGCTGCTGCTCTGAGCTGATCCATTAACACCGCTTCCCACCCTGCTGCCTGGCATGGCAGCTTCTGCTAGGGACTGCCACTGCTCTGTTGGGAACAATGCACACTGCTGTATTCAGTTGTTGTGCTACAGTGCTTGCTGGAAATTGACACCTCCACGGGCTGGCACTGCCATGACTCCGCTCTTTCTCCTGGGTGCTCTGGGTCTTTCCCACTGCTCCCCGAGGAGTCTACTGGGTATCAAAGGAGCACATGGTCTGTAGCAGAGCAGGGAATAATTTCTCTCACTCTTTTGTGTTACACACCCAGGGAGGGGCCAAAACATGTTGTTTGAATCCCAGTGCGCAATAGAGATAGGGAAACAGCTCTTTCAATGTCCAAGACTTTTCTTTTTTTTTTTTTTTTTTTTTTGTGAGGAGATCAGCCCTGAGCTAACATCCGCCAATCCTCCTCTTTTTTGCCGAGGAAGACGGCCCTGGGCTAACATCTGTGCCCATCTTCCTCCACTTTACATGGGACGCCTCCACAGCATGGCTTACCAAGCAGTGCGTCGGTGCGCGCCCGGGATCCGAACCAGCGAACCCCGGGCGCCGCAGCGGAGCGCGCGCACTTAACCACTTGCGCCACCAGGCCGGCCCCCTTTTCTTTTTTTTTTTTTTTGTGAGGAGATCAGCCCTGTGCTAACATCTGCCAATCCTCCTCTTTTTTTTTTGTTTTTTGCTGAGGAAGACTGGCCCTGGGCTAACATCCGTGCCCATCTTCCTCCACTTTATATGGGACGCTGCCACAGCATGGTTTGCCAAACAGCGCCTCGGTGCGTGCCTGGGATCCGAACCGGCAAACCCCCAGCCGCCGCAGCAGAGTGCGCACACCTAACCGCTTGCGCCACCGGGCCAGCCCCGAGACTTACGTTTTCTATGAGTCCTGGAGCTTCAGCTAGGGAGTTGGAGCAGGGTTGCTTTTGTGAAACAATGACCGCACTCCATTCTGATGACCAGGGCACTAACTCTTGGCGAGCCTATCATGCCTGCTTCCATATTTCCCTAGGAGGAGCTCTCTCAAATGAGGCACCACAGGCTTCTTGCAAATAAACTTCCTTATAGCCACCCTACCAACTAGCCAGACACACCCAGCCACACCTGAGTCATCTGCAATGGACAAGATGAAATCCTGATCAACCTTGTGCAGCCATGTGCTGTTTTTCATGTTTGTAAGCTTATTTGTTCTCATAGATCACAAGATACTCGAGATCAGAGACCATGTTTTCCACTTCTTTTCTATCTGTAATGATACTAGCATAGTCTCAGAACTATCCTAACGTTAAGCAAAACAAACCTATATAACCTTTTATAATTTACGAAGTACTCTTGCAAACATTATCTCATTTAGTTTTTACAACAACCCTGTAGTTAGGGTATTATTATCCTCATTTTGCAATATCCCAAGCCGTCCAAGGTCACCAGGATACTCAGTGGTGGAGCTGAGCCTTGAATCACCATTAACAGGCTCCAGTGCAGGTCTCTTTCCACTGCTCCACTGCTGGCACATCAGGGCCCCTTACAGCTCTTATACTCTCCATCGAGGCCACTTTTTCTCTATTTGACCCCTCCTCATCCTCCACATCTCGGCAGGAAGCATGAAAGAGGACTGAAGACAAACCATTTTTACTTCATCCTTTTTCTTTCCTTTTTCAACTTACCCTCTTGTATTTGGGATCTTTTCTTGCTTGGACCTCCGAGACCTTGCTAAGGACTGAATGTTTGTGTCCCCCCACAAATTCATATATTGAAGCCCCAACCCCTGATGTGATGGTATTTGGAGATGGGGCCTTTGGGAGGTAATTAGGTTTAGAAGAGGTCATGAGAATGGGTTCCCCATGATGGGATTAGTGTCCTTAGAAGAAGAGAAAGAGAGACCAGAGCTTTCTCATTCTTTCTTCGAAACGAGGACACAGCCAGATGGCAGCTGTCTGCAAGCCAGGAAGAAACACCTCTTCCTGGAACCGAATCAGCTGGCACCTTGATCTTGGATCTTCTGAGCCTCCAGAACTGTAAGAGATAAATTCCTGTTGTTTAAGCCACCCAGTCTATGTATTTTATTATGGCAGCCTGAGCTGACTAATATAGACCTCATTGCCCATTCTTTCTTTGCCTTTGACTTCCAGGTCTTTGGTCTGCTATAATTATGGAAAGGAGAGGATTCCTTGTTGCTGCTTTGGTCTTTTGGTTTCTAGGCTTTTCTTCTCTTGCTTCTGGGAGGAAACAGTATGAAGGCAAGAGTGCTGGCTTCAAAAGGAGAGAGTCAGAAGATAAGCCTCAGATTCCAACCCTGCCACTACCTGTGCGAGCTCAGACAAGTCCTTTAGTATCTCCAGCTCTCAGACAGGTCGCTTCATCTCTTTGAGGCTCACGTTTTCTCATCTGCAATGTAAGGGGATTGAAAGACAGGATCCAGGACCCTTTCAGGTATAAATTGTTCTGATTTTATCGATTTGAGCTGACATCCTAGGCTCCTTCTCTGTTACCTAGCATTCCTCTTTATCAGCCACCAGTTCAGACATTCAGTCTGTCCCTCTTCCTAAGTCCTGATCACATAGCTCATATTATCTGATGCAATGCTAGGCACCCTAAAATACACACAGGCTAGTTCCCTAGGAAAGAGATTTTTTGCTACAGAATTAACTACAGCATAGTATTGTCTTTGTAAGTTTTTTAATTTTTAAAATGAGCTTCTCAAAGACAAGGAGTTTATTTCAGTGAATCTAGTTCATGTACACAATGTAGGAGCTGTTTATGGCTTGTTGGTTTACATAACTTGAAGTCAAGTGGTCTGGTTTACTTTGTTTCAGGTCTTTCCTTCATCCCACTACTTTACGTACATACATGGTTGATCCAAGAAACCACAGACCCGTCATGAGTTGAGGCACATGTGTCAGAGTTCCATGCTGCTTTCTCAAGCCTTGAAAATTACACAGCTGGCACTGTGAGAACAGTTACCTAACATAGACCTGGTATTGAGATAATTTGTGTGTGTGTGTGTGTGTGTGTGTGTGAAAGGATTCCCCTCATCTAGTGAACTAACACATCCATCACCTTCCATAGTTATCTTTTTTTTGTGTGTGAGAACATTTAAGTTCTACTCTCTTAGCAAATTTCAATTATACAATACAGTATTATCAACTATATTCACCATGTTTTACATTAGATTCTCAGACCTTAATCATCTTCTAGCTGAAAGCTTGTACCCTTTTATCACCCTGTCTCTATTTCCCCCACCCCCCAGCCCCTGGCAACCACTTTTCTACTCTCTGTTTTTATGAGTTTGACTTTTTTTTTTTAAGATTCCACATATGAGTGATACCATGCAGTATTTGTCTTTGTCTGTCTGGCTTATGCCCTCAAGCCCCATCCATGTTGCAAATTGCAAGATTTCCTTCTTTCTCATGGCTGAACAATATTCCATTGTGTGTGTATATATATACACACACACATATACTGTATCTTCTTTATCCATTCATCCATTGATAGCGACTTAGGTTGTTTCCATGTTTTGGTTATTGTGAATAATGCTGCAGTGAACACGGAGGTGCAGATCTCTTCGAGATCCTGTTTTCCTTTCCTTTGGATACATACCCATAAGTGGGATTGCTGGGTCATGTTGTAGTTCTATTTAAAAATTTTTTTTGAGGAATCTCCATACTGTTTTCCATAGTGGCTACACCAGTTTACATTCCCACCAACAGTGCACAGGGGTTTCCTTTTCTCTACATCCTCGCCAACACTTATCTCGTCTTTTTTTATTTTTTGGTGAGGAAGATTGGCCCTGAGCTAACATCTGTTGCCAATCTTTCCTCTTTTTGCTTGAGGAAAATTGTCCCTGAGCTAACATCTGTGCCAATCTTCCTCTATTTTTTTGTACGTGGGGTGCCACCACAGCATGACTTGATAAGCGGTGTGTAGGTCTGCACCCAGGATCCAAACCCACAAACCCTGGGCCGCCAAAGCAGAGCAGGCAAACTTGACCACTATGCCACTAGGCCAGTCCTCTCTTGTCTTTTTGATAATAGCCATTCTAATAGGTGTGAGGTGATATCTCATTGTGGATTTGATTTGCATTTCCCTGATGATTAGTAATGCCAAGCACCTCTTCACGTACCTGTTGGTCATTTGTATGTCTTTGGAAAATTTTCTATTCAGATCCTCTGCCTATTTTTTTTTTTTTGTGAGGAAGACCGGCCCTGAGCTAACATCTATTGCCAATTCTCCTCCTTTTTTTCCCCTTTTCTCTCCAAAGCCCCAGTAGATAGTTGTATGTCATAGTTGCATATCCTTGTAGTTGCTGTATGTGGGACGTGGCCTCAGCATGGCTGGACAAGTGGTGCGTCGGTGTGTGCCCGGGATCCCAACCCCGGCCACCAGTAGCGGAGCCCATGCACCTAACCACTAAGCCACGGGGCAGGCCCCTCTGCCTATTTTTTAATCAGATTGTTTGTTTGTTTGTTTTTGCTATTGAGTTGTATGAGTTCTTTATATTTTTTGAATTAACCCCTTACCAGATATATGATTTGCAAATATTTTCTCCCATTCGTAGGTTGTCTTTTTATTTTGTCAATGGTTTCCTTGCTGTGCAGAAGCTTTTTAGTTTGATGTAGTCCCACTTGTTTATTTTTGTTTTTGTTGCCTTTGCTTTTCAAATCCAAAAATCACTGTCAAGACTGATGTCAAGGAGCTTACTGCCTATATTTTCTTCTAGGAGTTTTATGGTTTCAGGTCTTACATTCAAGTCTTTAATCCATTTTGAGTTGATTTTGTATATGGTGTAAGATAGGGATCCAGTTTCATTTTTTTGCATGTAGTTTTTGCATCCAGTTTTTCCAGCACCATTTATTTAAGAGACTATCCTGGGCTATATATGCACACACAAACACACACATATTACGCCACTACCTATGATGCATTGTGCGTAGCCACGCTGTACTTCTTCTATGGAAACTCTGCTAACCTCTTTCCATTATTTTTCTAGCTTGGCTCCACCAGGGGTGGGGAGGTAAGCAAAACAATATCATTCTAGTTCTTTCCCCAACACATACTTCAAACCCTATTCTGGAGGAGATGTAATTCATCATCTCCCCTTAGGTCTGTCTAAGATACTCAGAAGAGCTGAGCTCATAGCTGTGTCTCTGCAGCCGTGAAACAGCAGATTTAGCCATATACATATTCAACCTTTTTCCCCCAAGTCAACAGGGTACTGAGTAAACACATAGTAGCTGAAAATAATTCAGCCCATGAGACTACCTCCAAAATGAGACTGCAATTGACAACCCTTGAGGTCTATCAACAAGGGATAGACAAAAAATAAGCAGACGTTGCCACTGCCACCAAACCAGCTGAGCTTTTTATAACCATGAGGGATTCTTCAGGGATTCCAGGGTTGCTGGTTTTCCCTGGAATCAGTGGGATCAGCAGTATGGCCTATTGAAATCATTGCATATGAAGTGGGGTTTGTATCTTTGAGTACTTGTTCAGCAAAACTGATGAATGGAAATGGGGAGAAACTTCATTTCTTCCTCCTGTGAAAGGCTCTCTCCCTGAGATGCTTCTCATACACTCCTCATTCCCTGCAATACGTGTTCTTCATAGAAATAAACCTGGTTCTGCTTCTGGATTCTACAGGTCAAAAAGTAGTTCAGACTTCAACCCTCCATACTGGCTTCCCAGAAATCATCTCTCCTACAAAGACCCTTGGTGCTTGGATGAAACACTTGATAATATATTTTTGCCCCCTTTTTATTAAACTCCTTTTAGCTGGGTCTCCATTGGTAGAGAATTTCTTCTGATTGGTTTTTCTTTAATTAAAAAAATTTTAACACCTTTATTGAAATTTAATTCACAAACCATAGAATTAACCCATTTAAAGTGTACAATAGGGCCGGCCCCGTGGCTTAGCGGTTAAGTGCGCACACTCTGACGCTGGTGGCCCGGGTTTGGATCCTGGGCGTGAACCGACGCACCGCTTGTCCGGCCATGCTGAGGCCGCGTCCCACATACAGCAACTAGAAGGCTGTGCAACTATGACATACAACTATCTACTGGGGCTTTGGGGAAAAAAAAAAAAAGTGTACAGTATAACAGTTTTAGTATATTCCCAGACTTGTGCAACCATCACTACAATCTTTCAAGTATTTTCATCACCCTAAAGGGAAATGTTGTATCCATTGGTAATCGCACTCCATTCTTCCCCACCCCCAACCCTGTCAGTCCTAGGCAACCACTAGTCTACTTTCTGTTTCTATGGGTTTGCCTATTATGGACATTTCATATACATGGACTCATACAACACGTGACTTTTGTGTCTGCCTTCTTTCACTTAGCATAATGTTTTCAAGGTTCATCCATGTTGCAGCATATCTCAGTACTTCATTACTTTCTATGGCTGCATAATAATCCATTGTAGGGATATATCACATTTTATTCATCATCAGTTCATATACATTCGGGTTGTTTTTGCTTTTTGGCTATTATGAATAATGCTGCTATGAACATTCATGTACAAATTTTTGTATGAATATGTTTTCATTTACCTTGGATATACTTAGGAGTGGAATTGCTGGGTCATATGCTAACTCCATGTTTGACTTTTTTGAGGAACTGCCAAACCATCTTTCCAAAGTGACTGCACCATTTTACATTCCCACTAGCAATGTATGAAGGTTTCAATTTCTCCACACCTTCACCAACTCTTGTTATTGTCTGTCTTTTTAATTTTATCCATCCTAGTGGGTGTGAAGTGGTATCTCACTGTGGTTTTGATTTGCATTTCCCTAATAACTAATGGTGTTGAGTATATTTTCATGTGCTAATTGATCATTTGTATATCTTCTTCGGAGAAATGTCTGTTCAAATCTTTTGCCTACTTTTAAATTGGATTATTTCTCTCTTTATTATTAAGTGGTAGGAGTTCTTTATATATTCTGGATTCATGTTTTTATCAGTTATATGATTTGCAAATATTTTCTCTTATTTGGTAAGTTGTCTTTTCACTTTCTTGCTGATATTGTCTGCAGCACAAAATGATTTATTATTAATTATTTTTATTTTGATGCAGTCCAAATTAGCTATTATTTATTTTGTCTGTTGCGTTTTGGTGTCATAGCTAAGAAACCATCGCCCAACCCAAAGTCATGAAGATTTACTCCTACATTTTCTTCTAAGAGTTTTATAGTTTTAGCTCTTACGTTTAGATCTAGAATTCATTTTGAGTTAATTTTTGTGTATGGCGTGAGGTAGGAGCCCAACTTTATTCTTTTGCATGTGGACACCCAGTTGTCCCAGCACCATTTATTGAAAAGACTATTCTTTCCCCATTGAATTGTCTTGGTATCCTTGTCAAAAATCAATTGACCATAAATGTAAGGGTTTATTTTGGACTCTCACTTCTATTCCATTGATCTTTATGATTTCATGCCAGTACCACACTATCTTGAAATAGGGAAAGTGTGAGTCCAACTTTGTCCTTTATAAAGGTTGTTTTAGTTATCCTAGGATCCTTACATTTTCATGTGAATTTTAGGCTCAACTTATCAACTTCTGCAAAAGAAGTCAACTAGGATTTTGATAGGGATTGCATTGAATCTGTAGATCAATTTGAAGAGTATTGTCATCTTAACAATGTTACATCTTTCAATCCAGGGACATGAGATATATTTACATTTATTTAGGTCTTCTTTCAACACTGTTTTGTTGTTTTTGGTGGACAGGTCTTGCATTTCTTTTATTAAATATTTGTCTCAGTATTTTATTCCTTTGTATGTTATTGTAAATGGAATTATTTTCTTAATTTCATTTTCAGAATTTTCATTACTAGTGTATGGAAATATAACTGATTTTGGTATATTGGTCTTGTAGCTTGCAACCTGGCTGAACTCACTTATTAGTTCAAATGGTTTTTTAGTGGATTCCTTAGGACTTTCTACATACAAGGTCATGTCATCTGCAAATAGAGATAGTTTTACTTCTTTCTTTCCAAATTGTATGACTTTTATTTCTTTTTCTTGCCTAACTGCCCTTTCTAGAACCTCCAGTACAATGTCAAACAGAAGTGGCAAGATTGGGCAGAAGAGTCTTTGAAAGGCTTTATTTTTCCTGGAGACCTGGTTAGAAAGAGTCTAATAAATAATGGTAGCGAAGAAATAGAGCCAATGGCTTCCCACTTGTCGTGGGGACAGAAAGAGATTTAACTACCCCTTTGGAGAAACTATTTTTAGCTCTTATGCAGCCTTGGGGTCATGTTTTAACAGTAGTTAAAAGAGTAGGCTCTTCTACCTTTCCTTTCCCTTGCATTGAAGTCAGAACTGGATCTTTGCCAACTATCCCTTCTCCTGCCCTTCTCCCAGCCTTCTGTTTCCCTGAAGGGGCAGAGTACTGGGCTATGCTATGTGCTCAATTATCTGAAGGGTGCTTGATTGCACAGCATACCCTTCACTTTTCTATTGGCTTCTCCAGAGGTGCCTTGGGATCCCCACATTTCTGCAAAATAAGGTGCTCAGACCAAAGTTGGATTTTGGATGGCAGCCCTAGAGCACCAGTCATGTCTGCTTGAACTCTCAGAAGAAAGAATATTGCTTTAGGATAAAACTTCCCTATTTTTCTCTTGCTTTATTTTTGACAATATGTGTATATACTGAGTGCTACCAGGTGCCAGCACTGTGTTAGGTTCTGGGCATATAGAAATGAAGTGATGAAGAAATGCTCTGGGCATATGGATTTCCTTGGCCTCAAAGAACTCATAATTTAGTGGGGAGACACTCATTTATTTAAGAAATATTTATTGAGGGGATGGCCCAGTGGCACAAACGGTTAAGTGTGCATGCTCCGCTGCGGCGGCCTGGGGTTCACCGGTTTGGATCCCAAGCGCGCACCGACACACCACTTGTCAAGCCATGCTGTGGCGGCGTCCCGTATAAAGTGGAGGAAGAGGGGCATGGATATTTGCCCAGGGCCAGTCTTCCTCAGCAAAAAGAGGAGGATTGGCAGATGTTAGCTCAGGGCCGATCTTCCTCACAAAAAAAAAAAAAAGAAAGAAATATTTATTGAGTATTTATTATCTCCCAGGCTTAGTGTTAAGTGCTGGATATACAGTAGTAAACTAAAGAGATGTGGTTTCTGCCTATTGGGGATTGCAATCTAATTAGACAGACAGCTATGCATGTAATGCAAGTTAGACTGTTAAAAATGCTACAATAGACTCATAATAATAATAATAATAATAATAATTTAATCATAAATAAATAAATTATTATTAATAATAAATTATTAATAATTTATAGAGTACTAATTATGTGCCAGGCACTATTGTAAGTACTTTATATGTAGTAATTTATTCAATCCTCCCAACACTCCTGTGAAATAGGTGTTAATATTATAGCTATTTTACAGTTGAACAACTGAGGCCCAGAGAGGTTAATTAATTTTCTTAAGATCACACGGCTAATAAGTTATGGAACCAGGATTTGAACTCAGTTAATCTGGCTCCAAAGCCTGTGCTCTGAATAGACAAAATGCTTGGGAGACTCAGAAAAAAACTGTGACTAATTTTTATAGGAATCTAAAAATCTTGAGCTGAGCTGTACCTTAAAGGAGTAGAACTTCCAGTAACAGATGGGTGAGCTTCAAGAGTCTTCCAAACACAAGGAAAAGCAAGAGCAGAGGTTAAGGAGAAGGTGCAGGATGTCCTTTGGTAGCAAAGGAGCCTGCAGCAGCCCTGGGTGGGGAAGGGTGGGGTGGGAGAATACAGGAAACTTGAAAAGCTGAAAAAGTAGGTTGGGCCCAGGTTGCAAAGGAGTTTGAGTACTCTGCTCTGAGAGTTTGGACTTTACCAAACAATGAATCCATAAATACTTGGTGCTTGGAAGTCACTGGAAAAAATCTCTAGAGAAATCAAAGCTGTTGTTAAAGTTGCTATGAAATGTAAGGGCAGAGTATTCAATACCTACTTTAGTGTCTACATCCAGCTTTTGTCGAAATGCGGCTCAATTCAGAGTTTAGAGTTGAAGTTGGGCCTGTCAGAGCTCCAATCCTATTATCCTACCTCATCATATCTTCCCCTTATTTTTAATTTAAAATTTAACTCAATGTTATAAGATTAATTAAGAATAAAAAGAAATTAGGGCATTTTAATTTTATTTTGAAAAATAGAGTTAAAAATCACACGTGGGTGTTTAGTTTCTTAAAAGCATATTATTGTATAAAATAAAGACATTAGTATATGTCAATATAATATATGTAATTTTTTACATATATGATTTTAAGTGAATTTTAGCAGGAAAAAATGTCACCAGATTGACTGATTCTTTCTCATAGAGCTCCTTTCTCATTGAGCTCTCACAGAGCACTTGCATTCTGCACAGTTTGGGATGCACACAATTTCTTAAGCAGATTGTTGCATAGCAATGATATAAATATTTTAGTATTTTTTAAAACATATATACTTTAAATAAATTTTAGAAGAAAAAAGTCACCAGTATCTTTTTTTTTTTAACCGACTATAGACACTGGTATACTGTGAAGTTTGGAAAGACAACTGGCTTTGGAGATTGAAAGCCCTGGATTTGCTCCTCAGATTCATCACTTTCTGGTTGTGTGAGCCAATCTTCAGATAGGCCAAGTAACTTGAGCATCTATAAAGCGGGGATCATAGCTACTCTATGAGGTTGTGAGAGGGAGAACGTTTTCATTGGACATGTCGAGTTGCCTCATAAACACAAATATGCCCAACTTCCAAAGACTGAACTATGCATGTTTATTAAACCAAACCAAAACATTTAAAACTATAATTTTCTCTTTTTAACTCTGAAGTTAATCCATTTTCACAACCATAATTCTACTCTCCATCATCCCTAATCTTTTGAAAGTGATTTGGAAAGCAGCATGTCGTTGTTGACATGCCTTTAGCGTTTAGAGGGAGGAAATTAATACATGAGGCATACTGTGCACTAGACTCTAATCTGGGTCCTTCTACATTAATACAGTTGATTCTCCTGACAATCCCATGAGGTAGGAGTGATTTTCCAGAAAAGAAAACCGAGGCTCAAAGATGAAATTGTAGGTGGAAAACCCCCCTAAAAAGCCTAGTCTAACTGTAAAACTCTTGTTCTTTTTACTCATCATGCCAGGCTGCCCTTAAATGTGCCAAAAAAATGAAATTATTTTAAAAATAAAAACAAACGGAAGTTAATGTCATCCTTAAGAGTTCTTTTTAAAATGCCACGAGATCTCTTGGGATAACTGGAGACATCCTTGGGTGGCACAAAACCACAGTTGTGGACTGTCACCTAAGCTCAAAGCACTGCTGTAACTTTATCCCACTGTACTTTCCGTTTGGCCGAAAAGAAACCCAGTTTCCTGGAGCTGGCTTCCATTTGGATTCCAGCTTTCTGGCTCCTGATGTGGGTTTGTGGTTTTCAACTGCCTGCAGTTTAAATAGAAAAGACTAGAAGGCCTTCGTGGATTGGAAAAGAGAGTAGTTACGCGTCATGTAGTTCAGAACTTTGACCAGCGGGTGTCTCTGCAGACAAGGGAGAGGGTTCCTCTCCACCTTAGAGGTGGAAGACGGATTTTCTAGTTTGAGGAAAACTGTGGAGGAAATGAAGCAAACAAGGTAGGTCAGTTACCTACAGAAATCCATCCCAATAGTATACATTTTTCTTAACCAACAGGTGGAAAGGCTGGTAGAAAACCTAAGCGAACACCAGTCTTAATGCAAGGATGCTGCTGTACAAGCAGAGTCTCTACTGACTTCCAAAAGACGCAAGGCGGTTTGAAGGGGAGCACTTAAAACCGAGAGGCAATTCCCAAGGCAGGTGTGGCAGAGAAGATGGCTCTTTAGTCAGGAGAGATGTGAAGATGAAGGGAAAAGAGGAAAGATGCAGTTCTGTAGGTTTAGAACCAGGGAAATCAAGAACTTCCATCTGAGGTGGACCTCTGAAGTATAACTCCCCTTAAGGAGCATACACTTTTGTGAAAAAAGTTGTCCTGGATGAATTTTTTTTCTCTACTAAATGTATTTTCCCATTGATTGTCCTTATAAAACCAAAAGTGTATTTACCTGAGGAAAATATTGATTCCAAATGATAATATAGTCACATCTAAGAATGCAGAAAACCTGTAAAAAAATCATACTTAAAGATCTTTTTGGATGATTTTAAGGGTAATTATTTAATAATAATCTAAAAATGCTTAAACCATATCCTAGAACATATGCAAAGTCGTAAGGGTAATTTTTATGTTTTGTGTAGTAGCTTGAATGGTTCCATTAAGAAGAAAACTGTGGGCAAGCTCAAAAGAAAATCCCCAACTGAAAGCCCATTTAGCTTCTCTTAAGCCCCTTCCCTGAGATATTTTATAGCAGGAGACTGTGTACTTACCCCGGCTGCTCAGACCTGTGTCTGAAGACCCAGGGAAGCACTGGGACATGACTAGGTTCATCTGGGATAGGAGGAGGAAAGACAACAGGCACACAGCTAGGGTGGAAATGCAGAAGGCAACCCTAACAAACAGAAGGCGCCCATTCAGCTCACACGGAGAACCAGGGCGCTGAGTGTTCTGACAATGTGTATCCAACAGGGCCCTGATTTCTATGTGATGGCAGAATTTATAACCGGCTAATAATTTCCTTGTTGGGGAATATGTGACCTGTAAATATTCTATGATGTTGCCTTTTGGCATACAGAATTTGTAAACAATACTTCCGTGTCAACTGAATGCCCGTATAATGCTAGCCTCTTGCAGAGCAGTAACGAGTTGGGCCAATGTAAAGTGAGGGGCTGAACTTTCTTCAAGGTCCCAATGGCTCTGAGAATTTGTGGGGCTACATCGTGAGGCTGTTTTCTTTCGGGTTGCTGGTAAACTGCCCTGCAGACAGGCTAAGTGGGCCTTTAAAATCATAAAACAGTTAATGTAGTACCTCCCACTGCTTATATCACTCTCAGGTCAAACCTACATCCTCACTTCTAGAAGTTTCTAAACGCCTATCATATCCATCAAGAATGCCTTGGTTTGCCCTTTTCAAATTCTAGAAACAAGACACAGTGACATTATGTAGGAAAATGTCTCATTTTCATCTTTGAATCTATCTTTTGCTTTTCCAGAAAAGCGTGATTTTGTTATGGAGGCTGATTGGGAGCTGGGTGGTGGCTAGCTCTCTGCCTCCACCCTGGACTGCAGGGGCTCCAAGAATTCAGGCCCAAGTCACTCCTCTGAGTCTGTAGCAAGGCAGGAACACACCTACCCGCCTGTTTCCTAAGGGCACCACAACTACACAATAAGCAGTGAGTCCCTCATGGCGCTGTTTACAAGTGAAGCCATCACAGGTACTTCAATCAGTTTTGTCGTCTGTTGTTCTTTATTGATATGCTTCAGTGCCTGCTCTGTCCTGCTTTCAAGAACTCTCCAAGTCCTCTTCTTCCTTGGGTCTAAACTGAGGTCAGTCACCCTGGGCTTCTGGAGAAATCCCTTTTCCCACTAGCTCCTACCTTGGCAGAGCTTGTAACCCAGTAGGGGGAGATCTTAGGCTCCAGAGGTAGGCTGCCTGGGTTTGAATCCCAAATGGATCGCTTTCTACTCTGTGACTGTGGCCAATTCACTTAATCCCTCTGCGCCTCATTTTCCTTATCTGCAAAATGGGGATAATAATATCATCTATCTCACAGGGTTGTTGAGGTAAATGAGTTCGCTTATACAAACTGCTAAGCATAGTGCCTGGCAAATTGTTTTTATGATTGACTGTGGGTTCCTCGTAAAACCTAACTCAGTCCTTGGTACCCAATAAATCCTTATTAAATACATACATCTAAACTATTTTCCTTTTTCCCTAATGATCTTCTTTGATTAGTCTCTTCCCCAATTTTCTATATTCTTTTCACCAAAGAGGACTCTTCAGAGAGATCTCCAAGTCTTTGTCCAAGTCTCAATGGGACACACCATTTGCTGGCCTCAATCCATATAAGCAGGGAACCTAAATGACAGAACAAATGCAGCATACACATTCTGGTCATTATTAGGGGCAAGAGTGATCTACCTCTTCTCTTGGGAAATTAGACTGATGCTCCATTTTCCAGTTTCTCCCCAGAGGCCTCTTTGTTTTTGACACCCTCCAGGGAGCAGCAGAAGTTGTGGTACTGGGTGTTCAAATGATCTACGAGGGTGGAGGAGACGCTGTAAAGTCACTAGTGAGAATGGTTTCAGGGCTGCTTCTGTAGCCTCCAGAGTAAAAGATGTTTTTTCCTTGCCTTACCAGGCTGCTAAGGTTTCTGTTGAGACTCCTCATCCCTGCCCCCTCCGCCACAGGGAGATGGTAAAACTGGGACCCTGGGGCCCAGCACCAAAGTTAATGTAGAGTCCCTGCTCCAGGCAGGTAAGTGAGGTCATGAAGTGGTAAAATCTGGGATTGAATGCAATGAACCAATGAAAGGGCTTAACCAGAGCAAGAAGCCTAGGTTTGCTTCATCTTTATCCTTATTTGCTAGTAAAGGAGCCAATTAGTGTTAATTGTGTTGGCAATGTGGAACAGCCACCAGAGAATTGATTTAAGACAGTTGTAGAATGACCCCTCTGTCCCAACTCATAGTCAGATGGAGAGTCAGAGCACTTGTCAATATCTTTTGGTCAGAGAGAGTAAACATGCATTCTCCTTGTCACACGTTTACAGCGTCCTGGGTGTCAGTTTTTAATATTGTACGTGCAGTGACCTGACAACACAGTTCTGCCAGTGAGAGACACAGATGTGGATGGATCAGGACTGGAATGAAGGAATACATTTTAACGTTGGAGCATTCACATTCTTCCCTCCTCCCCTCAGTCTGCCAAAGACCACCTTGTTATTGAAAGCCCAGTTGCCTACCCCTCCTCATCCCACCTAAAGCAGTAAAGTCAATCTACTTAATAAAGGGAGGGGAGAAAAAGAGGAGGGGGAAATCAGGGAGCTAGTGAGGGGCTCTGGAGGGTGTGGAATATCAGATAACAGAGCAGGGAAGAAAAAGAGATATGAGATTAATTGTTGAAGTTATGAATTTGGTCACCTTTAATGTCCTTGGAGAGTCACTAGTAAAGATGGAATTTTTATTTCATGATTTACTTATTTCTTTTGCCTAACAAGCGGTTTGTCTTTAACCGTGACGTGGCTCACTGGACAGTGTGCACCACTGCTTCATCAGGGTTATACAAGTGACAGAAATAGGACAGTCATTGAGCTCTAGAATTGTTCAGAGATGGGGTGGGAGGAAGGAAAATGACGTACCTTCCCTGGCCCTCACCCACCCAATGACTGGAATGCGTGTTTGGGCTGGTTTCTGCGTCCTTGAACACGCAAATCTTAGTTTCTCCATTCCCCTATATTCGGTGACAATTAAATTGGTCGTACTGGGTGAGTTGGGTTTTGTAAGAAGAAGGAATTTTACTGAAGAATTCCCCTGCCTCGCGCTACCAACTTGGTTACAGTTTCTTCAACACTGCAGCTATTCCTGCCTTTGTGGCCTCAAGGGCTAAAGTGGGACAAGGCTGGTATTTTTGGTGATGAGAAAATATTTGGTTTTAAGGGAGGCTGGGTGACTGCTAAACTGGGACAGAGGTCACAGTAGGGTTCACCGTAACGATTCTTGGGGCAACTGGGGGCTGGCTTCGGGTCAGGCATCAGGTGCCCCCGAGTCGGGAAAGCTGCAGCGGCTTGGGACTGGCTGGTACGCTGGCGGTGCCCACTGTCTGCTCCCCAGAGGGGGGCACCCGGGAGCCGGCGCCTGAGGAACAGGGCCCACGCGGGAAGGTCGAGCTCGCCGGTGAGGTCACGGTTGCCATGGCTCTGGGCAGTGACGCGCGTCGGCACGTGACGAGCGGTTGCCATGGCGCCGGGCCCCGGCGGCGCGGGCGCCCCGCCTCCCGGAGTGACGTCCGCCAGCCTCCCCCCCGCTCCTTTCCCGCCCCCCCGCCCTCTCCCCCCCGCCGGCTCCCCGCGGGGCCCCGGAGGTTTCACTGCACAACAAGATGGCGGCGGCGGCGGCGGCGGCGAGCGGAGCTGGCGGGGCTGCCGGGGCCGGAGCGGGGGGAGCCGGGCCGGCGGGCCGCCTGCTGCCTCCGCCCGCCGCGGGGCCCCCGGCCGCCCCCGCTGCTGGGCCCCCGGCGGCTGGCCCGCCGCGTCCCCCAGCCCCGGCCTCCCGCGGGCCAGTGCCTGCCCGCATCGGCTACTACGAGATCGACCGCACCATCGGCAAGGGCAACTTCGCCGTGGTCAAGCGGGCCACGCACCTCGTCACCAAGGCCAAGGTAGTGGCGCGGTGGCACCGGGCGGCCGCGGGGCTGCGCAGCCCGGGACCGTCCGTCCGAGTGTGGCGGGGGCAGGAGAGACCCGCGACCCGAGGCGGAGGGTCGGCGCGGCGAGCGGGGCTCGGGGTATGGGAGAGCGTTGGGGACCCGGGAGACGGGTAGGGGCTGTCGGGGGAGTGAGGAGAGGGCGAGCGGGAGGAAGGGACACCGGGGGACCGGAGCGAGGGAAACTCCACGGCGGAGGGGCGCAGGGGGGCTGCTGACCGCCGGGACCTGGGGAACTGAGGCGCCGGGGATGGGGAGGGGGTGCCCGGGGCTGTGCGGAGGGTAGTAGAAGAGATGGTTGGAAAGAGGAGGTTTGGAACTCGCATGGAGCCAGGAGTCTTCTTGTAAGCTAAGAAGACTCTGGAACGAGCGATTAGGAAATCCTGAGGGAATGAGGGCAGGGGCATAGGGAATGTGGACCAGGAGGATGGGGGAAGACAAGGGTAAACTGGTAGCGCGGGGGTGGGGGGAGTTATGAGGGGAACAAGGACGGCTGGGGCACGTACCTGCGGTGTGTGGTGGGTACGGGGTACTTCGAGATATAGGGACCTGGTGCCTTATGACAGATACCAATCAGCATTTGGTCGTCTAAGACTGATAGATGGTGGGAATGGGGGCCCGAGGACAGACAAGATTATTGGAGGAGGCGGTGAAGAAAATGGGGAAATGAGGGAGGAAAATTATTTTGCTTTTCTGCAGGAAGGGGCTCAGGGAACAGAGGCCCTGGGGGGCCCCAGGTTTATGGTGGCACTGTGTAATTAGGGGTTAAACAATTTGGGAGAGCTGGATTGCTGGTTATTTTTGGTTGCTGGAGGGTCTGAAATTGTGGGCTTTATAGAACCCAGAGTGGGCTCTCCGTGGTGAGGGGAAAGCCTGGTAACTGAAGAGGTGTATGAGGAACCCAGACACCAGAGGATTATACACATGCGTTGGGCCCTTGGGTTCCCAAGGGATTTGTGGAGCTGTAGAAGTGAAATTGGCCAAGGTCAATTAGGAAGCCATATATGTATACATATCAAATTCACTTTTTGAGGAAATATGGGTAGCACTTCCCAGGAGCCTTCTTCATGGGGAGTATTGGAATCTAAGACATCAGGAGGAATGGTTTGGTTTTGATAGGACCCACAAAGCCCATTTGTACTCCAAATTTCTTTCTTTGCACAATCTCTCACTTGAATGAATACTTTAAGTGTAGTCACTCATTGTGTTTAAAACTGCAGTTTGCGTTTCTTTCAACCTAATGAAGAACCCTTATAGCTGCTGCTGGTGCTTCCTACCAAAGCCACATCAGTTCTCCTCACCTCCTCAGCCTAGCCTCTGGTTATCATCACCTCTCTTGTTTTTGCTTCTATGGCAGTCGCTTGTTTTCAGAAGCCAGGGACTTATCTAGGCCTCTCTCCTGCCCACTTACAACCTGAAGTTCCCTTTTCCCTCCTTTCTGTCAAAGACAACAAGGGGCCCTTCTTACCAGTGTGGCAGGGTAAGTGGCTGTGGAAAATTGATTGGTCAGTTTCACTTCCTCTGGGGGGCCCCCTTCAGCCTTTCTGTCAGTTTCCACAGTGGGCCTCAAGTCTGCAGGTCTGAGCTGAATGAGATACCAAAGTCCAGGGTTCCCTGATGTTACCCTGGGACCCTGGGGCTGAGTCGACTGAGCCAAGACTCTGGGGAATCTCCACCCTTCCCCTTGAGTGTTTCTAATTGTTTACTGTTAGCCTAGCCAAAGTTATGTTTACAAACAACTGTAGTTGTTCAAGCTTTATTCCTTGTTTTGGTATTTCCTTTTTTACCCCCCTCTCTTCTAAGTAATCACATTGCGCTCCTGTGATTATTTTGCTCTGATCTCTGGGGGATGGACTCCTTGAACTTAATTGGTTGCCTTTATGGTATCTATGATTTAAAGAATTTTGTTATCTTCTAGCCTTGGATACGCCAAAATATTGATAAAAAATCTGTGACAGACAGGGTTGAATGTTTCTGTAAATGTAATTGCAAACAGTTGATTCTTGGCTTTATATATAAAAGAGACATTTCTATCTTCAGTAGTCAGCAAAGCCAGTGGCTAATTATGGCTGGTCTGTCTGCTTTCTAATTTTCCAGTATGTGTGTTTTTAGTTTTTCTCTAAGGCCGTGGTATCCTTTAGGACTGCAGCATTTTAAACATAGCTTGTTTATAAACGGGTGTCACTATTTACGTTGCTTTTTATCTTTGATCATTTGTGGTGTGCAGTTATGTAATTTCTATGTATGGAAATATTCAAAGTCCTGAATGAGACTGAAATGGCTTGGACAATGAGTTGCATGTGTGACGGGACCACACCAGCACTCATTTGTGTTTCTGTAGCAGTGTGCAATTTCCTAGTTACAGTTACAAGTGCCCTATCTTTTGCTGCTTAAATTACTCTGATGACATGAGTGAAGCTTAATTCACAAGGAGTTGTCTTGTGCTCTGGGTGAACTATGAGCATATTTTGGCCTGCTCCATGCTTATCTGAATCCACTTTGGAAGGGATTCTTGAATGCTGACAGCTTGATGTGCCTAACAGCTGTTGACATACAGTAGGATGGCCTATTAAGGCCATGGTTTGGTTATATAATGGCGAGGAAGGTGCCCAGGTACTAGCAGTTGAAGAAGCTGCTGTTTCGGTACTCAGGTAGAGAGATTTTTCTCCCCATGCACTGCAGCATTTATCTTACTTCTGCAGTCAGGTCACTAGGAACCAGAAAGCTTATTTTTTTTCCTTCTCTTTCCAGAATGTATCTTTTTTTGTTTCATCTTTTAGGGTATGTGATTTTTTTCTTCTTTTCTCCCTGTAGACCACTGAATGGTCTGGGTCGTTCTTATAATCGTGTATAACAATCCGACTCAAGTAACTCAGATGATATTTGTGTTAGCTGAAGTAGATTAGGTGCTTTCTGAACATCAGAGAAATATTTATGATCGCCTTTTCTTAACACACACTACCCATCCCAAGGACTAAGAGGCTAAAGTAAACTTCATTTATGGACTAACCCACTGCGCTCCGTCCAACAATAAGTGGAGAAGCTGGCCATTTCCCAAATTCTTTTAACTCTCAAACCTCTTAGTGTAGGACCCTGGGATGAATAAAATCAGTGGAGGAAAGGAAATATTTTCCTATTTGGTTGTTGGTGACTTGTGCAGCACGGCGTTCA
Source organism: Diceros bicornis minor (assembly GCF_020826845.1). Taxonomy (NCBI): domain Eukaryota; kingdom Metazoa; phylum Chordata; class Mammalia; order Perissodactyla; family Rhinocerotidae; genus Diceros; species Diceros bicornis. Next base: position 19,632,520 of record NC_080746.1, read on the forward strand.
TGAGCTCAGGCTTAATGTTGGCAGCACTGCAGTGCTCAGAGCGCACTGCAGAGCAGTTAACAGGAGAGAATGTTCATCTGTGACATACTTTGGTTAGCAGCTCACCCTGCTGTCTTTGTCCCACCTTCTTTGATTTCCTGTTTTTGGAGGAGCCTTAGTCTGAGATTCTTTGGCTCTGTTCTTTTGGTAGGACAATATAAAGTATTAAAGAGATTTAAAAAAAAAGATTTTCTACTCTCAATTGCTTATAGTCTGTTGCCTGTGCCTAATTATACTTTCTTTGGTTAGATGGATGTATTTGGGGTACGAAGAGTAAACATATTTTGTATGCATTTTTTTAAGTATGTGTGACTATAAAAGCCGTTGATCAAATACTTTTAAAGTTTATTTCAACAAATATATATCACTTGCCTGTGATATATTGGTTTGTGGTAAGAGTGTGAGCTTTGGATAAGGCTGCCTGGGTTTGGATTCTCTGCTGCTTAATAGCTGGGTGATCTTGGGTAAGTTATTTAACCACTCTGTACTTGGATTTCCTCATCTGTAAAATGAGATGACAATAGTACTTACCTCACGAGACTGGGTGTTATGAAGATTAAATAAGATAACGTATGTGAAGCTCTTACAACAGTGCCTGGCACATGGTAGGCGTATAGTAAATATTATCATCATCATTATCATTATCAGATGCTGTAGTACCAAAGATGAGTTAGACATAGTCTCCCTTTCCTGCTTTTCCCCCCTTTGGAACAGTTCATGAATGCATATGCCGTTTGTTTTGTGCAGGTAGATGTCATCTACCTGCCGTGATGATATGCTGTCAGGATAAACAAAATACTTTGCTGTTGTTTCAGGTGCCACTTTGAGAGATTTGGGTTTAACTCTTGTGGACTGTGGGCTGATTTCATGAAATTGGCATTTTAAAACATAATTTTTCATTAGTTAAACTTTTTAAAAACAGTTATGAGACTTGCCTAATGAAAACTGTGACTAACACTGGCTTTTATTTGGGCTGCCTTGAATATTCAGTGTGTTTGTGTAACTACTCATTGTCATATTGGTAATGGAACAGAGTTTGTTTGAATTCAGTCTTTTCTTCAGAGCGTCGCTTAAATTTGGTGGAGAATATGAAGAAATATTCCTACAAGCTTAAGAACACATTTGCACTTGGGCGTGGAGTGTGCTACTCTAGAAGGCCAAGGTCAGGATTCTTAACTTTAGATATTACACAGAGAAAACATTTTGCCCCATGACACTGTTCCAAATATTGACCAGCCAGGACCTATCTGTGTGCTGTGTGGTTTTGTGCAAAGTCATTTCCAGGAGGAGAACAACTCAAAGTGGGCTAATAGTATTATTTTCGCTTGTAAGGAAGAGTTTAATGAATCAGATGAGATGATACTTTCTGCTCATTAGAAGGCTGAAAACAAGATTCTTTGGTAAATAGAGAATTATGTCAAAAAGAAATTGAAAGCAAGATTTACATGAGTTACGTTTGAGGAGGATAGTTCCATCCCTAGATAATCTAGAAATGACTATTGAAGGATGACTAACTTCACTTTGATATAGTTGTGATGGCGTTACTAACTGTTGAAACTTTGTGAAGAGCTAAGATTGATTTGGATTAGTCTCTCCACAGTCAGAATACCAGTATTCCACTTTCAACATCAAAGCTGTTTATTTTAACATTCTGACTTTGGTGCCAGCTCCCTAGAAAGTCATAGATCTGGCTCAAGCCAGAGGTGCCCAGACTAGTTATTTCTGTGCCAGAAGTGCTGTTTTCATTTTCCAAGCATCAAGCTGGCTAATGTTTTCTAGTTCACAGCATAAAAGAGAACAAAATGGATGCTTTGAGAAGAATAAGAAAGGCTCTCTACTCATCAGAGCCACTATAATTCTAATAAACACCTAAACCTCTCTGCACAGAGATGGAGCCTTTCCCTTATCCATTCATTCATTCAACAAATATTTACTGAATCCAAATTTTGTGTCAGGTTCTATCCTGAGCTCTTGAGTACTCCAATAAACAAGAGACAAAAAGCTCCTGCGTTCTTGGAGCTTACTTTCTAATGGGAGAAGACAGACAAGAAACATGTAAACAAATAAATAGCTTCATATAGTGATGGATACTATGAAGAAAATAAATGGGCTAGAGAGTGTTTGGGGAATGGTGCTGCTTCAGGTAGAGTGGTCAGGGAAGGCCTTTCCAGGATGGTGATATTTGAGCTGACACCTGAATGATGAGAAAGAGCCAGCATGGGAAGATTTGGAAGATGGAATATTTAATGCAGAAGGGATGGCAAGTGCAAAGGTCCTGGGGTAGAAATGAGCTTGGTTTGCCCAAGGATTAAATCCAAGGTCGTAGTGCCTGGAGCTTAGTGAACAATGGGGAGGGTGGTAAGGGATGAGGTCAGAAAGTTAGACAGGGGCCAGATCATATAAATCTTATAGGCCATTTTATGGAATTGAGTATGAAATGAGGAATTAAGTATTGACATCAGAGGATATCTAAGCAAAGCACTGACATCATCTGATTTATGTTATTAAAAACTCATGCTGGTTACTTTATTGTTAAGGGTAAAAAAGCTTTTTCTGATGAATTTCTTCAGCTAGAGGAGGTGTTCAATTTTAACAACTTATATTCTTTCATGCTATAAGAGGATGGCAAACATGATGAGCCAACAAATATTTGTTGATTTTTTTGGGCACAAAAAAGATCTTAGAAATGTTCTCTTCCAACTCTTTCTTTTCCAGAGGCTAGAAGGATGGCCTTAATGGAATTTAGAATCTCAGGCTTTTCAGGGGCTATTAAAGTAGTGTAGACCAATTATCCATTAGATTCATGGCTCTTTTGGGTATCCCTCCCACTTGCCCAGAATCCTTTAGCTAGTTAGTAGGGGAGCTGGAATTAGCATCTAGGCACCTCTGCTCCTAGTTAACTCTACTCTGACTCCTCCATCACGGAAAACATTGCCCTCGCCCTCTGAGCACTTGATCTTTTATTAGAGAAGTGAGATATACCTACTAATTAAAGTCTAAGATGTTTATCCTTTCTTTTAAAACAAACTCCAAAAGGGAAATGTCATGATGAGAGGAAAATTTCCAAGTAAGAGGAAGAGTAAATATACCCACACTGTGTTTCACCTATCCTTTCTCATTATTACACTCCATCACCCCTGCCACTTACCAGCGGTCGCCCATGGATCCATCGCTTTGCCTTTAAATCTCCTACTCAAATATGCCTAGGTGCCCCCTTGACAAGACTGAGGTGTCAAAAAAGTCTTTCGAAATACTAAGGAAGTAAAAAGGGAAAGCAATAGACACATAAAAGGCAATGACCATAAACACAGTCTGCCTATTATATAGTTTTCTTTTGCCACTATATCTAGCTCACTCCCAGGGAATATGAGTAATTATACTTTTGCTCTGTTGGGCTGGTCTGGTCTGTCTTTGAAGGTGCCTTTCTTAGATGGACACCTCACTTAGCAGATCACTACTAGTTTCCAGGGGATGGCGCCATCTTATGATTCATTAAGAGAACTGGTCACCAAGGTACATACTTTGATGTCACAGTTGAGGGCCAAGAGAACCACTTATCTAGGGCTTCTCATGTGGGGTTCTCGTTTCTGGTCTAAAAGCTATGCCCAGGGACGGCCCCATGGCTTAGCGGTTAAGTGTTCTCGCTCCGCTGCTGGCGGCCCAGGTTTGGATCCCAGGCGCGCACCGACACACTGCTTCCTGGCCATGCTGAGGCCGCGTCCCACATACAGCAACTAGAAGGATGTGCAACTATGACATGCAACTATCTACTGGGGCTTTGGGGAGAAAAAGGAGGAGGATTGGCAATAGATGTTAGCTCAAAGCCGGTCTTCCTCGGCAAAAAGAGGAGGATTGGCATGGATGTTAGCTCAGGGCTGATCTTCCTCACACACACACAAAAAATAAATAAAAATAAATAAAAAAAAAAATAAAAGCTATGCCTGTTCCCCAGGTGAATGACCTCAGCCATCAGGTGAGTCTCTGCCCCCTTCTAGTAGTGAGTAGCTTGGTCCCGTCTGGTATAATGCATAATATAGGACAGTCATACTGTCCTGTGGATGACTGATAACATCCAGAGGATGAAAATTATATACATTGTTGTGGACTTTTGTCCTAATGTTATAAATAGTTGTTAAATAAATGGCCTATGCAATGTCTTTGAGAAGCCTCAACAGTTGAGGATGAATTAGCTTGAAAGGGCTTCTTTTGGATCTATTCAGAATAAAATTCCATCAACTAGTACAAAACTGTTGGATGTGCTCTGGCGAAGTTATGTTAGGAACATATTTCTGTTTAGAAGGTGTGGGATCCACTGTAGACAGGGAGTCTCTGGCCACTGGTAAGTATTTCATCTCAGAATTTAGCTTGTCAGAGAGGTAGGAACCAGTTTGCTAATGCTCAGCCTCGTTTCTCAGAAACTGAAGGGGAAGGAGAATCAAACCCATCGTCCTTTTAAGCTTGTCTGTGTATGCTGGGCTCACTCAGTTGGATACTTCTGGCCAGTTTTCTTAAACTGTATTCGGGTTTTGATTAGAAAGTTCTGAGAAATTATCAAATTTCTGCCTAGTTTTAGCTCCAGTGCGTGCTTACCACCGGTATGCTTTATTTCTCATTGCTTCCTCCAGAAGAATTGAATGTGAAAATTTAGGCTAGCTAACCACATTTCTTGAGACTGAATTTTTTGGAGAAGAAATTTTTCATTCATTTCATCCATCCAGTAAACTTTTGAAAAATTATTTATCATAAACTTGGAATGGATATTTGGCACAAAATTCAAACAGTACACATTTGTATATAGTATATAGTGTGTAATTCAAAAAGTGCACATTTGTATGTCTGCCTGCCACCCCAAAACCTCAGGCACACAATTTTTTAGTCTTGTTTTATAGATGTTTATTAAGGGCTTCCCTGGATCAGTCCAAATATTAGATGCTGTTTATTTTCTGGCAGTGCTCTGACATACTTGAAATTTCTAAAAATCATTTTACTTAAAAAAAAGAAAAGAAAATTCTAACTTGTAACGCTTGTTAGAGGCACAGTGTGATGGTTTGACGTAAGCTCCCTGAGGGCAGGGATTCTCATCTGTGTTTGCTGCTGTATTCCCAGTGCCTACTACAGGGCCTGTAAATACTCATTCAGTGACTGAATGAAAGGATGAAAAAAATGGGAGCTGAGTTGGTTTTTATTCTCTTAATACATCTTACAATTTTACTATTGAAATTTCCTATCTTGAGTTAAGATGTTAAAGAAAAGTAATTTTCTACCCTTTTCTCACAAATCTCTGGGTAAGGAGATTTCACAACCTTTCTGGGTAAGTAATTTATTTTTGGCATTTCTCAAACTTTCATTATTAGGAAGTTCAGTATATCTCAAGTAAATCCTGCCATTTAAATCCGAGTCCTTTACTTTAAATAGAGGGTTCTTTCGTATCCGGGCTCCCAGTAGGTTACTTCCTGGAGAAGGCCCCACAGGTATGGTCAGTATAGTCAGCCTGTGCCTCGTTTTCCCTCTTCTGCCTTGGAGTGTCTTTCCACTATTTGTTGAGTTACCTCTTGTTCTTTTCTTTATACTAAATGATCTGATTTAAAAACAAAAATAAAACAACTTTCCTGTCACTGGGCCTTAATTTCAAATGGGTTGCTTTTAATGATTCTTACCTTTAATGGACTAATTCAGCTAGTATTTGTTGTGTCATCTGTATGCAAAAAGTAGCCACTACTGGTACTAGAAGACAAGAAAATAAATTTTATTCTTGTCAGGGTAGAAGAAGGGTTAAGTGAAAGGATGAATGCTTACAGCTTGAACCTGATAGACGAGGAAGACGAGGTATTAAGCAGAAGTTCTCTTACTTCAACCCACTTGCTTATTACTGGCTCTCTTCTACCACCTTGCCCTGTTTGTTTCTGATTTTAAAAGTAATTTGTGCTTCTGGGAGAAATTTGGGAAAACTCAGAAAATTATAAAGAAGGAGTAGGAAAAAAGTCACCCATAATCCTGCCACCAGGAGGCAACAATTATTAATATTGGAAAATACATAATTGGGATCATATTGGTATACTATTTTATTTCTCCCCTCCATCATTATAAGTATTTTCCCATCATTAGAAACTATTTGTAAACATCAATTTTAATGGATGTATATTTTTCCATTATATGACTGCTATTATTTTTTGAACCTTTTTCATACTTGAAGGTTCTTCCCAGTTTTTCACTGTTAGAAGTTTGCTGTGATGACCATTTTTGTGCATGAATCTTTGATGCATTTCTGATTTTTTGCTCAGGATAGGTTGTTGGAAGTGAAATCATTAGGCCTTAGGGTACCCATGTTTTTAAGATACCTGATACATATATTGCCACATTGCTGTCCAGAAAGGTTGTGCCAGCACTGGCCTCCCCAGCAGTATATGAGAAGGCCTTCTTTCTTTGTCTTGCATGTTTCTGCCTTTCTTGGCTTGGGAGCAGAGGGCTTCTAAGTCTCAGCTGCACCTCTAAACCTAGGGTGATAGATACAGGACAGGTCAAAAGATGGTTAGGGCATCTTTTGCCTGATCTTTCTCTCCCTGAACTAAACCTAGACAAGGAGAGAAAAGATTAAGTGTGACTCCTTCCAATTGTTTTTTATGAGTCATCATTCTCTCCTGATCTTTCACAAGGAGACATAAACCTAAGTTGGAGAAATTGCTGAAGGAAAGAAGAAAGGTTAATGAGAAATAGACTCAGATTACCCGAACCTTTAATTTTTAAATAACTATTCTTTGAGCCAGCCCTAATGGCCTAGAGGTTAAAAAGTTCAGCCCACTCAGCTTTGGCAGCCGGAGTTGGGTTTCCAGGCATGGAACCACACCGCTTGTCTGTCAGTAGCCATGCTGTGGCGTTGGCCCACATAGAAGAACCAGAAGAGCTTACAACTATATACAACTATGTCCTAGGGCTTTGGGCGGGAAAAGGAGGAAGATTGGCAACAGATGTTAGCGTAGGGCAAATCTTCCCCTGAAAAAAAACCAAAAAACAAAAAACCATATTTTGGTAAACTTGAGTGAGAATTTCAGAGATTTAATGAAGGTTGTAAATTTCTCCTCCCTGTTTTTAATGGTGAGAAGATGGTGAAGAAGATTGTCAGGGAGTTAATTATGTGAGTAAACACGGTGATGCTGCAGCCCTATTAGGTTTAGATTTGCTTTATGCATGTACTGTGTGCATTATTTAAGAGATTGTCAGGGGTAATTGGGCCATATGGGATACTGTTCTTAGAATGTTTTGGGGTTACCACTGTTGTATTTTGGGCATCTGATGATATGTTCTATCTCCAATAGAAGGCCTCTTAAGTTTGGGTTATGATTGGCTTAGTTAATTGGGGGAAAAAAACAAATGAAGCAGGAAAATTAGAAATATGCATATATACTTTTAATATTTTAACTTAAAACATACATATACATTCATTCACTAATCTTTTAAAAAGAGTTTATTATGGAAAATTTCAAACATAAACCAAAGTAGAGAAAATAGTATAATGAACCCCTACTGACCTGTCACCAGCTTAAGCAGTTGTCACCTCATGGCCAACCTTTCATCTATACTCCTTTCTGCTTCTCTTTTCTCCCTACTTTGTTTTAAAGCTAATCCCAGAATCCTGTCATTTCATCAGTAAATGTTTTGGCATGTATCTTTAAGTAGACCAGGATTCTCCTTCAAAAAAAAAACGTAACCACAGTATCATTATCCTACTTAAAAACAATTAACAGTAAGTCCTTAATGTCATTAAATATCAAATCAGTGTTAAAATTTCCCTGATTGTCATATATATATATATATATATATATATATACATATTTATTTATTTATTTATTTTTTCTTTTTTCTAGCCATTTATTTGTTTGAATCAGGGTCTAAATAAAGTCCATACATGGGCTGGCCCCGTGGCTTAGCGGTTAAGTGTGCGTGCTCCGCTGCTGGCGGCCTGGGTTCGGATCCTGGGCGTGCGCTGACGCACCGCTTCTCCGGCCATACTGAGGCCGCGTCCCACAAACAGCAACTAGAAGGATGTGCAGCTATGATGTACAACTATCTACTGAGGCTTCGGTGGGGGGGGGGGGGGATGTCCATACATTATAATTGATTGATGTCTCTCAAACTTTTTTTTTTTAATTTGTTTGTTTTGTTCTATACGTTTCCCTTCCTTCTCTTTTTCTTTGCGATTTAAGAAACACATTTGCTAATCTTTTGATGGAGGGCCAGGGCGTTTCTTTGTATGTTAATGCCCTGATTGGCGTTTCTTCATCTAGTTTGCATTAAACATACCCATAGTTCATCATCAATGATTTCCAGTTTTGTTTTGCTTTTTAAAAGAAAAACAGGAATTTAAAGGCATTTGTGAAGCAATATGAGTACAGAATCCCTCGTGAGTTTATGATTTCCCACCCAATTTTTTACACCTGTCTCATCCACATCTAATTTGGCTTTACCAAGTCTTTTTAAGAATTCAACTTAGTTTTCATAGGAACATGTCTTTCTTTTCTCCTGGATTTCTCATCAGTTTACATATCTAATTAAATTACGCAACTATAATAACAAGAGCAACTGGTATAAATAGGTTTGGAAAAAACCAATTAATTCTTGGTAAGCCTGCAACTTAATGGGTGGGAACAGAAATATCTAGGAGTGGGCCGGCCCCGTGGCTTAGTGGTTAAGTGCGCGTGCTTTGCTACTGGTGGCCCGGGTTTGGATCCCGGGCGCGCACCGACGCACCGCTTCTCTGGCCATGGTGAGGCCGAGTCCCAGATACAGCAACTAGAAGGATGTGCAGCTATGACATACAACTATCTACTGGGGCTTTTGGGGCGGGGGAAGAGGTGGAGGATTGGCAATAGATGTTAGCTCAGAGCTGGTCTTCCTCAGCAAAAAGAGGAGGATTAGCACAGATGTTAGCTCAGGGCTGATCTTCCTCACAAAAAAAAAAAAAAAAAGAAATATCTAGGAGTAAGAGAGAGTAACCATTAATTGGGGCCAGTTTCTATGCTGGGGCACCAATTATTTTATAGAGAAAAGGGGAAGCATTGATTATTTTGCCAGGTTGGTTGAGTGGAGATGGGTTAAGAGAGCATCCACGTTAATTTAAAATTATAAATAAGCCAAAGTTGTTAGAAATTTGAGGACAAGATATTTTATGGAATCTTTTATTTATAGAGTATACTTCAGGGTAGTATTTTTGCCCACTTATGTTAGAGTTTGCATGAACTGAGTTGAATTTGATAATGGGCCAGTGATGTTAAAAATTTGGTGAGGAAACAGCCAAAACTCTTTAGTTTAAAAGGTTCATGTCTGTTCCTTGCCAGTGTAATGTTCCATGGAACAAGTTGACATTTTCATGTAGTAAGTTGTTTTCGGTTCCTGGCAAAAGAAATCTTGGTTCATATGCCACAAGAAACAGAATTGTTTTTATTGTGGAAGACAGGAGCGGGGCTGTGTTTCTTATTAGGACTAGTTGAGCACCTGCAGGATTTCTTACTTCTTTCTTTGTGCTTCCTGCCTCCTGTTGTCCTTTCCTTCTGTCAGAATGTTCTAATGTTGCATACGCAGTGTTCTGACAATAGATGAGTTTTTTTAGTAGCACATTTTTTTAAACCCTCGAAATAATGTTTTTAGTGAATGTTTTAGCTTACTTTCCATTTCTGTATCAACAGTGATATTGTTATTCTAGTCAAATGGGGCAGTTGTATTCCAGCAGTGATCTTTGTGTCCAAGTCAGCAGCAGAGACACCACTTTCATGTATTATACCTAAGTATCTTATATGTGTATAGTAATTCTGGGAGGTAATTAAATTTGGGGATGATACTTTCAGATCTCTTTAAATGATTTTACAGTCCTTGAGAATAAAATAACTTGTTTGAAGCATGTTACTCATTGGCCTCTTTGACATATGCAGAAGAGTAGCCGGTGATTTCAGCCTTCTGCCTTTTCTGATCTCATTTTCCTTCCTTTTCAGTCAGCAGCTGCATCCAGTGCCCTGCTCTAAGTGAGCTCTTAGTAAAAGAGGTACTGTTTTACTGAGCACAACCCCCCCCCTTTTTTTTTTGTGAGGAAGATCAGCCCTGAGCTAACATCCGTGCTAATCCCCCTCTTTTTGCTGAGGAAGACCGGCTCTGAGCTAACATCTATTGCCAATCCTCCCCCCCCCCAAAGCCCCAGTAGATAGTTGTATGTCGTAGTTGCACATCCTTCTAGTTGCTGTATGTGGGACACGGCCTCAGCATGGCCAGAGAAGCGGTGCGTTGGTGCGTGCCCCGGATCTGAACCTGGGCTGCCGGCAGCAGAGCGCGCGCACTTAGCTTAACTGCTAAGCCACAGGGCCGGCCCCAACACAACCTCTTTATATCAATGGTGGTTAGCTTTTTTAGGCAAAGAATTCAGTTTGGAGTCACATTAAATTTTGAAAATCACATTCCAAGTGTGTTACCTAAATTTCTCTTCCTTTTCTTATGTTAGTGCCAGTGTTTTCTGCTTTTCCAGCTCTTTGGGGAAACTTTTTGGCCCCTCAAAATTGCCTGAGGCAGTCTGGAAACTGAGCATTGGTGTGGGAGTCAGGGCACTTCTTTCCAGAGTCAGTGTTTACTAGCCTAGCAGTTTTCTTTGGGCAAGTCGCTTAACCTCAGGGAGCTTCCAGTTTCTTTTATATTTATATATTTTTTTAACCACTTTATTGAGATATAATTCACATGCCATACAGTTCATCCAATTCACTGTTTTTAGTATATTCACAGAGTTGTGTAACCATCACCACAATCAATTTTAGAACATTTTCATTCCCTTTGGAAGAAACGACATGCCCATTAGCAATCACTGTCTGTTTCCTCAGCCTCCCTCTCCCAGCCCTAAGCAACCACAAATCAATCTCTATAGATTTGCCTATTCTGGACATTTCATATAAATGGAATCATACGATATATTGTCCTTTGTGTCTGGCTTCTTTCACTTAGCATAAAATCCTCAAGGTTCAACCATGTTGTAGCATATATTGGAATTTTATTCCTTTTTATGGCTGAATAATATTCCATTGTATGGATATACTGTGTTTTGTTTATCCATTTATGAATCGATGGACATTTGCATTATTTCCACTTTTTAGCTATTATGAATAATGCATACAAGTTTTTGTGTGGACGTTATGTTTTCATTTTTCTTGAGTATATACCTAAGAATGGAATTGCTGGATCATGTTTATGGATCAGTAATTCCAGGTTTAACTTTTTGAGGAATTGCCAAACTGTTTCCCAAAGTGGCTGCACCATTTTACATTCCCACCAGACATGTATGAGGGTTCCAGTTTTTCCGCATCGTCACTAAAACTTACTCTCTTTCTTTTTGATCTAGCCATCCTAGTGGATGTGAAGTGGTATCTTTTTTTAAAATAATTTTATTTATTTATTTTTTCCCCCAAAGCCCCAGTAGAGAGTTGTATGTCATACACACATCCTTCTAGTTGCTGTATGTGGGACGCAGCCTCAGCATGGCTGGAGAAGCGGTGCGTCGGTGCGCGATGGGGATCCGAACCCGGGCCGCCAGCAGCGGAGCGCGAGCACTTAACCACTAAGCCACGGGGCCGGCCCCGTGAAGTGGTATCTTATTGTGGTTTTGATTTGTATTTCCCTAATGACCAATGGTGTTGAGCATCCTTTCATGTGCTAATTGACCATTTGTAGATCTTTAGAGAAGTGTCTATTTAGATTTTTTGCTCATTTTTTAGTTGGGTTATTTGTCTTTTCATTGAGTTATAAGAATTCTTTATGTGTTCTGGATACAAGTCCTTTATCAGATATATGATTTACAAATATTTGCTCCCATTATGTGGGTTGTCTTTTCACTTTCTTAGTGGTTTTGTTTGCAGCACAAAAGTTTTTAATTTTGGTGCTCTACTTTCTTAATTTGTAAAGTTATTCTAACTCTGAAGTTATATGTTCTGTTGTGAATATTTTCCTCTGTACTTGTTCTGTACCTTGCTCCCATGTTTGGATAGTTCTTCCTTTTCCAGAACATTTTATAGCCTCAAAGTCTCCTTAAAAACATCTATCTGTGTATCTATCTATCTGATACATGTGTCTTATAAGATAATCACACTTTACAAAATATATACCATAGAAAGTGAAAGTTCCCTCTCAGCAGAGAAAAAATTGTTATTTTATCACTAGATTTTTTCCTATTCATGTGTTAACATTTTAGTTTTCTTTATTAAAAAGGGTTCGTACTACACATCCAGTTTGCTATTTTTAATAATGATGTATCTCCAGCGTTCTTCCGTGTCAGTACATTTTGCCCTGTCTCAATCTTTTTAATGGCTGCAGAATATTCCATTTTATGGATATACTATAATTTATTTAGGTAGTATCCTATTGATAGATTTAGGTTGTTTCCAGCCTTTATTTTTTTAATTACAAATTATGTTAGTTAATGTTTCCATGCATTTATATTTGCATACTAGTGCTAGTGTTTCTTTTCTATTCCATTTGTTTGCTGTTGGGCTATTTACTGTTTGAAAGACACTTAAGTCTCATACGTAAGTTTTAAAAATACAACAGTTTGGGGCCGGCCCCGGCTTAGTGGTTAAGTGCGCACGCTCCGCTACTGGCGGCCCGGGTTCGGATCCTGGGCACGCACCGATGCACTGCTTCTCCGGCCATGCTGAGGCCGAGTCCCGCATACAGCAACTAGAAGGACGTGCAACTATGACATACAACTATCTACTGGGACTTTGGGGAAAAAAAAAGGAGGAGGATTGGCAATAGATGTTAGCTCAGAGCCGGTCTTCCTCAGCATAAAAAAAAAAAGAGGAGGATTAGCACGGGTGTTAGCTCAGGGCTGATCTTCCTCACCAAAAAAAAAAAATACAAGAGTTTTATCAGGTCCAACCTAGAGTAAACTTCCCAAAAGTTACGTATTCTTTTCCATTATAATATATACGATTTTGGAATCTTCCTTTGAAACTAGGTTTTTCATTTTCTCAGTAATTTCATAGAGTAATTCACTAGAAGTAAAGTGTCTGAGTCAAAGTATGAGTGCTTAAAATTTTATAAATGTTGCCAAATTGCCCTCCAAGAAAGGCCAAGCTAATTCATTCAATTCAAGAGTGTAGGACAGTGTTCTTTCTGTTCTCTTTAACACTGGCAACCAGCCATCTTTTTAGGGAGTCAGTCTGACAGGTAAGAAAATGTCATTTTAGTCTGTAGTTATTTATTAGTGAATTTGAGTATCATTTAATTTGTCTATTGGCTATTCATATTTTTTCTTGGAATTGTCTGTGTCCTTTGTCTACTTTTCTATTGGGCTTTTTGGCTTTTTTTCATTAACATGTAATTGCTTTTTGAATGTAGAGAAATTAGTTACCTCTTAAAATATTATGGATATGTTTCTGTATTTGTCTTTTGTCTTGTGTGTGTGTATTCTTTTTTAATATAAAATATAAACATTTTTATATAGTCAGATTTTCCTGTTTTTTACTTTATGACTTCTCGTTTCCTTCCTCATTGTAATCTTTTAAAAATATTTCCTCATGTTTTCTTCAAGTACTTTTATGGTTTTGTTTTTAAATTTAGATCTTTGCTTCATGTCTGATGCATTTTGGTTTAAACTAAATGAGAAAGGGATAGGTTGTGGAATTTATTGGAGTTGTAATTTTACATTTATTTTTGTGGTTATTAATGGCTTGCTTTTTTTTTTTTTAAAGATTTAATTTATTTATTTTCCCCCACAGAGCCCCAGTAGATAGTTGTATGTCATAGCTGCACATCCTTCTAGTTGCTGTATGTGGGATGTGGCCTCAGCATGGCCGGAGAAGTGGTGCTTCGGTGTGCGCCCGGGATCCGAACCTGGGCCGCCAGCAGCGGAGCTCGCGCACTTAACCACTAAGCCACGGGGCCGGCCCTATTAATGGCTTTCTTCTCCCACTTGACTGTAAGCTCTCTGAGGGCAGTGGACTGTGTCATTGTTTTTCCTTGTTCTTATTTTCAGTGTCTAGCGCAGTGCTTGCCTCATGATAGGCCCTCTATTTATGGAATGAATGAATCTGTCTTTTTCTCCAGATGTCTAGCTTGTTGTCCCAACACAATTTATTGAATAACATCTTTCCCCTCTTGATTTAAAAAGCTGCTTTATCCACAAAACCTCCAGATACTTGGGTACATTTCTGAACTCTTTTAATCCATCAATTGGAGTGTCTTTACTTGCTTTGATACTATACAGCTTTAATTATTATAGCTTTATACTACTTAAAGTATATTTGGAAGCCTCAAAATATTCTTAAATTATTATACCAGTTTGGGAAGCACTGTAATCTCTTTTTCTAAAACGTCTTGCTATCCCTTAGAAAACACTCATTTAACTTACTGATTAAACATTTAATCCATTCTGAGAGTCAGCCTGCTAAGTAGAAATGATTTTGGGGTATTACTTGCCAAAGAATCTTTCTAGGATATGACATACTTAATTCTGACTTGACATCCTAAGTGTCTTTTTAAAAACTCTCATTTTATAATCTTGGGTATTTCTAGAAAGAGAAAACATTTTCCTCACAATTTTTTAATGCAGAATACACAGAGAGAGAGTAGGTGGTAGAAAAGGCGTCAAGAAAATGTGTTAGCACTCAGCTGATGTCAGAGCAGATAGTGGAAAAGATATTACTTAAAAGTGGTATACAGAATTCAGTTTTGTGACCTTGATTTCTCACCTTGTGCTTGACATGTTTCCTTCCTGTGGCATGCAATATTAGATCGATTCATTGGTTATGCCTTGGGTGAAGTTCAGGTAACACTGCTAAATAATCACTTTCTTTTTTTTTGTGTGTGAGGAAGATTAGCCCTGAGCTAACATCTGTTGCCAATCCTCCTCTTTTTGCTGAGGAATATTGGCCCCGGGCTAACATCCATGCCCAGCTTCCTCTACTTGATATGGGACGCCGCCACAGCATGGCTTGGTAAGCGGTGTGTCAGTCCATGCCCGGGATCCGAACCCCCGAACCCTGGGCCGCTGAAGCCGAGCGCGTGCACTTAACCACTATGGCACTGGGCCAGCCCCAGTAATCACTTTCTTTTTCTTTGATGTAGCCTCCTTTTCTCTGTAAAACATTAGCGATTCTTAGAGTCTGAAATAGAGCATTCTCTTGGGTCTTTCTCATGCAGGAGCAAACTTTAGGGTCTTAGGAGTCTTAGAGAAGTTTAAAGCAGAGAAATTAATGTCTGGGGGAACAGACCTAATGGAACAGGACATACCTATTGTGATAAAATCCTTGCTTTCTTTTTGATTGAGTAGTATTCTAGAGTGCTTCAACACAACTCTTAGTTCTATATAACCGCTAATTTACAAGTGTATTTTCAGATGATTACCCATTTTCTTAAAAAAAAGTACCAATAATTTTGTCAAGCTCTTTCAGACTTTTCCTTAATAAGCCTAACCATGGATTTTAGAAATATTAAAGTAGAAAAATACTCAAATAGGTTTTGTTTGGGACTCTCAGTCTCCACCCTGGAATTAAGTACCACTGAAAATAACCCTGGAATGAAGGGTTTTTGTGTGGCAGGACTAGTTGACTTCAACGATTATTCCTTTTGCAAGTTTTCTGTTGGTGGAAAATGGGCTTACTTTTCTTTTACTTGTATTCTTTATTTTTCTCAATGCTAGTCTTAACTGAGAGATTTTTAGGCAGTTAACTGTCCCAGCATACCAATAAGCAGCTTACTAGTAGATGTTATGATTTGTTACTCTTGAGATTGACTGTCCTTGCAAAACACCTGTCTGTATTGGAGCTTTGCTAGGTGGTTGGCTTTTGTGTTTGAAGATTTGCTCCAAAGAAAGCAAAGCTATTGGAAAAAGAGCAAAGGGGAAAGGAGTCAGTAAATCTCTATATGCTTTCATTGAAGAGACGTCCCAATTAGAAAGCTTTTGTAGGCTTGACCTTTTTGCACTAAAGTAACTCAGCATTTCATTATGTATTCCGTTGAGGTTTTGGAGCTCTGTGCCAGAAGGCGGGAACCAAGGTTGAATGTGAAAGGAATATTCAGAGGATGAAGCTCATAGTCAACAAAGTGCTGCTTCATAGGCTAGGTCCAAAAATAACCTGCTTGCCATGGGAGAGCAAGAATGGAGGTAGCACTTAGTGCTGTTTTCAGCAGTGTCTTAGGTCCTGTGATGTCATTCCAGCATGATTAAAGTCATGTTTAAGGCAGTGTCATTACAATTTAGGTTCCGGAGAATGTTGCCTCGGTGTTTTACTTAACCCCATGGAAAAGTTATTTGCCAAGTTTGGAAGGAGTACTTTTCTGCGAGGTTGGAGGAAATTAGCATAATTTACTCTTCTCTGAATAGGAGAATGGTCTGCATTATGGCAATCTAATCATTGAGACTCAAATTAGTGATTTGCTTGGGTCCTTTGGTGAATCTTGAGTGATTTTAAGGGGCTGAACTCAGTCTGGTTTAGAAAAGTTGTCATTGGAATGGATTGCTGACTGCCCTGAGGGTAGGAAATGTTATGGTTCAGAGGGCCCTTCTAAGGCTTGCAGTAGAACCCTAAAGACAATAAGTTTTAAGAGTTTATAAATAACATTGAGTGTGGAAATGCATAGCACCTAGACACATAGTTAGCAAGTCAAGAAGTTTGACTAGAAGCAATAAATTAACTCTAGTCATTTGATGGAATGAGATCATGGAAGGGCACATAGTTTGTTTTAGGGGGTGGTAATTGTGATGCTGAGGCTGGCCCAGGAAATGAGCTGTCAGATATGCTGTTATCCCCATTAATGGTTCGTATTATTTTTCAGGTTTATAGTTGTATGAAGAGATGATTTTCCTACCCTGTCTAGGGGACTAGAGGTTCAAAAATTTAAAAGCTATGAAAGAGTGAAATACAGAGAAAAGTTTCCTGCCCCCGCATACCCCATAGCCATCCAGATCCCCTTCCCATAGGCAGTCGGTATTATAAGTATCTCATATATCCTGAGATATTTTATGTGTATACAAGTAAATGTGTATATCTACCTACTGTACTCCCTCTTTTAAAACAAATTGTAGTAAATTATACATACTAGTCTGCATCTTTTTTCACTATTATATCTTGAGGATTATTACTTATAACTATATAAGAAGCTTTCTAATTAGAAAAAAATGCTGTACGTAGTCCCATAGAAGGGTGTATCATATTTTTTTAGTTAGTCTCCTTATGGATGGTTATGTGAGTTATTTCCAGTCTTTTGCTAATATAAATAATACTTCCTCTGGAGATCAGATGAAACTATAAAAGGGTAGGTAAGTCATCTCACAACTGGACTAGAGAGAGTGAGACAATTCATGCTTTCATTATATAGTTAATACTATTTGGAAACCTGAGTATAGGCCTGGTCATCAGTTTTTCATCGTAATTACCATGTGCTAAGTGCCTACTATGTTCCGGATACTTCAGATAATTCATGCTAACCTCGAAACAACTTTGCAAAGTAACTGTTGTTACACCTAGTTTCCATTGAGGAAACTGAGGTTCAGTTAGGTAACTTGTCCAAGGTCACATATCTTTTAAGTCGTGAGAGCTGAGATTTATAAGTAGGTCAGTATGACTCCAAGGCTCTTGTTCTTTCCACAATACCAGGTGTTAAGCACCAAAATTGAACAATGAAATTCTAAATAACCAGAATTCTATCACTGTCGTTGTAACAGTGTTAATATGTAACCAGACAACTTGCCTGTTACTGATGATTTGAGCTGAAAGAGTAGAAGGAATGCTAAGGAAAATGACCACTGGGGAAGCTAAGAGCTTCTATTCAAACTCACTCTGAGTATGCATATAATTTAAATTCAAGTAATGCACTTGCCATGCATATATAGCTTTAAGATAAATTCTCCAGTGTCCCCTTCCCCCATTTTATTGCAGTTCCTAAAGTCCTTCTATATAGAGATTATATAGCTGCCACTGAAGACCATAGCTAGTGGTAGCCAGGACCTGGAACTTTTTTGGGGGGAATGTCTGGGAAATCCATATACACCGAGACTACCAAAACCATGAATTCTCCTCCCATTGTGAAGTTTGAAGAGGTGAGAATCTCCTTGACTTAATAAATTTTGACTTATAAACTTTAGACTCAACTAGATTTTATTGCCCTCAAACCTTTAACATTATCCTGCAAAATATTGGAGAATACTTATTGGATAATACTTTTGATGTACTTCCAACAACCATTGTAAGGGATCGTTAATATGGGAGGTTCACATTTTGGTGAAATAATCACTTGGAAGCTGTGATTCAGCATTAGTCACTGGCTTTTCTGCTAGGTTACACTCACTCGTCTCTCGCCCTAATTGTGGTGCGTCTCAGGCATTTGATTACGCAACTCCCTAAGAGACTGACCTTAGTGATAACCCAGTCACATTTCCAGATAGTAAAAATATTCAGGGAAAAAAGTCATTCATCTGTATTAGCTAATGGTGTTAGTTCTCCTCTGGAGAAACGTTAGCACACTTTCTAGGTTATGCCCAATTACATTACAAAGATAAATGACCATCTTAGGAAAAATGGCCACTTACACTTTTAGTGTTCTTAAAAAGTGGAAGCACAACAGAATGTGCTTTCTGGACACACTCATTTTAGTACTTAATATGGGATCAGTTTTATCTCTTTTAACTGACTTTTTAAAACCATGGATGATTTGGGTTTGTTCTACCTGTTTTACCTCATTTCTCACCGTTCTGTGTTTCCTCACTGTCTCATGAAATTGCTGTGTTTAGTCTTTCACTTAAAAAATCTCTTTTCGGGAATGCCTATTATTTTTTTCCTCCCTTCTTTCCCTCCTTCTATTTGTTGACAAATATTTGAGTGTCTCCTGTGTTCCAGCCACTGTGCCAGGCATTGGGATGGAGTGGTGAACGAGAGAGAGACATGGTCTCTGCCCTCACGAGCTTACAGTCTATCCTAGTGTAACTGATTCCTATCCTGCCCTGCCTTCAAGATTCAGCTCTTCTGACCTTCACATACTTCTCTTTGACTTCTTTAGCCCTTGATGACGCATTACTTCTGTGAGCTACACTGCTTTAAATCTGATTCACACAGTTTAGTGCTTATTGATGTAATACCCATAATCTGGGCTAATTTTTAAAGTATCTTAGTCTCATCTTACCAGCTAGAGTGTAAGTTCCTTAAAGGCAGAGAATGTCTTGTTGTTTTTTGTCCTCCACAATGCTGAGCCCAGGTAATAAAAGCGTTTTGATCCATCCTCCACTGCTGAATGTCCAAGTTACTAGCTCTTGGGGTTTAGAAGTAGTTGTGAAGATTAAACTTTTTTTTTCCCCCTCCTAATTCTTTCTCTGACATTTTCTATCTGCTTCTGTTAATCTGTGCTGAAAATGAATGAAAATGACCCTACTGATTCACTGTCCACATTTATATTATTTTCCAGTGAAGGGTTGTATTGGAGCTGATTATTGCATAGCTTCTTCTCTGGTTCCCCTTGTGACTCATGAGGGATGGATTTCATGCCTAAGGAATAGAGCTAACCTAATGTTGATCTCTTAGCACTGTGCCTGTAACTTTTGGGCTTAAATCCCCACCAGCTATGCCTTAGTTCCTGAAGTGTTAAGAGTAACTCACTTAAAATGGGAAGCTGACAATGTAATAACTTAAAATTTAAAATTGAGCTCCTCAGAAAGATTAATAGAAATGGAAAATACTCTTTTAATGGAGCTTACACGATTTACATTTGTATAATGTTGGAGTTCAAAACTCTTCCTGATTAGTAAATGAAATGTAGCAACTTAATGGTGAAGGAAGGAGGCTGTGTCATTGAATTAAATGTTTTTCTGAATGTGCTAAAAGCTCTGAGGTAATGGCAGACCTCAGTATTGGGCATAAGAAGGGATATTTTCTTTATTAAGAAGGAGAGTAGAGGGTACTGGGAAAAGGAAATCCTCATCTGCCTGCACCTAAAAATTAAGAAGGTTAGTGTATGAAATTGAAGGAGTAAAAGACTATGGAGCAGGAGAAAAGGAAACCATTTTCCCTCCTGAAGTGATCCTAGATCTTGACTTGAACAAGCTGATTGCTAATGATCAATAGGGAGATTTGAACATTGACTAGATATTTGATGTTAAAGAATTATTATCTTTTTAGGTGGGGGTTAATAATATTGTGATCATATTTAAAAGAAAAAGTACTTACCTCTTAGAAATATTTACTGAAGTACCTATGGATGACATAATGTGATGTCTGGGATCTCTTGGGGGGAGGAAAAAGTGGTCAGGGTTATAGATATGAATGGCCATGTATTAATAATTGTTGTAGCTGGCTGATGGGTACAGGAGGTTCATTATACTATTTCTTTCTACTTATGTGTATGTTTGAAATTTCCGTAATAAAAACTAAAAACAGAAAACCCACAAAAAACCAAAAGCCCGACAACTTAGATATAGAACTGTCAAACCTACCCCTTTACCTTCTCCCAGCTTAGTGCCAGGTGGGGCAAGTAAAACCATAGATTCTTGCTGCTGTTGCCAAAATGGAATGTAGTTCCGATTTCCATCCTCTCGAGTTTGAATCTGTCTATAGTACAGCATCACTGAGAGAGCAACAAGCCCTACTGTCTTCCCAACAGTGTGGTGAGTTACAACAGGGAGAAGTTGTACTATCCATCTTTAAGTCTCTTCGTTTTTGTAGGTGAAGAAATAAGATTTAAAAAGCAAAACATAATTAAAGACTAGGAAAATATAGTTTAAAAATTGTGTCATTTTTATAGTGCCGACTAAGCACTGAAAATTCAGAGAAAGGAAAGAACGTTTTGGGTTAGGGATAAGCCAAGTTTTTATTAGGCGGATGGGCTTTGGAGTCATCGTTAAACAAAGTACAGGTGTGGATTGCTGACAGTAGTATGGCGACAGCATGCATAGGGAGAGAAAATACTATGTTTGGGGTTGAGTAGGTGAATTTGGATTGGTACGATATTTTAGATATATGGGATGGGGTTGACTCACAAAGGACATGAATTTTTAGCTGAGGCATTTGGGCTTGATCTTATAGGCAATAGGGAAACATTTTTGACTCTTAAGATAGCTAATTATTTTTTGATTTGGTGATAATGTAGTGTATTCTTAGTTGCATGCTTTTGCATGGAGACTATAACTTGAGTGTGTAACTTGTAAATTCTTTTTTACGTAAGTTCTTTATTTCTGCAGTGTCCCCAAAGGGCTATTCAAGGACCATAATTAATATTTCTGTTTTAGAAAAGGGAGGGTACTGAGCCACTCTATTAATGACCTTAATAGAAAAGTGTGAGTGAGTCAATGGCGGACCTGGGTTCAGATCACATATCTTGGGTTCTGAGCTCCTTCTACTCATTTTACTTATATTAAAGGTAATCGTTTTCCATATGACTGGTCTTTTCTCTTTTTACTTATTTATTTATTTTTTGGTGAGAAAGAGTGGCCCTGAGCTAACACCTGTTGCCAATCTTCCTCTTTTCTGTTGAGGAAGATTGGCCCTAAGCTAACATCTGTGCCAGTCCTCCTCTATTTTGTATGTGGGTCGCCGTCACAGCATGGCTTGGTGAGTGGTGTAGATCAGCGCCCATGAACCTGGGCCGCTGAAGCAGACTGCGCTGAACTTAACCACTACACCACTGGGCCCACCCCAATTTTCTTTTCTATTTGAGATGTGTAGTACATATAGGTAATGTTGACCCTAGGCCTTTCCTGCCTTTTCTCACCCCACCTTCTTCTTGGGAATATATGTTTTTCTTTGTCCCTTATTTTTTATGTGGTTCTATCCAGTTTTTTCCAGCAGGTCAGGACTCAGCACTTTCTTTATGTCAGTTTGTTGGGTGGTAGTCATTTCATTGCCATTGATAAATCTGCCCAGTGTAATGTTATGTCTCCAACTCATGCTTCTAATTGCTACCACTGTGTATCCTGCTTCCCCTCTGCCCCTGCAATTTACAAAATGGAATGATAATCCCAGCCTTTTCTGAGGTACTTTGTAAGAGTGTCAAAGATGTGAAAATATCCAGTGGAAGGTACGATAAACATCTTAGGAAACATGATAATTTTGTAGATTTTTTTCCCGCAAAATAACATTTTAATATTCTTAATCCGCTTGATTGAGGTATAGTTTGCATTCAATAGAATTGAACCATTTTAAGTATACGATTAGCATTTTGACAAATATATATGCCCATGTAATGACCACACAATCAAGACATAGAACTTCTGTTATCCCAGAAATTTCCTTTAGTGCCCTTTGCGTTCATTCCTGCCCTCCTTTACCCGCAGAAAACCACTGATTTGCTGTCACCATAGGTTAGCTTTGCCTTTTCTGGAATTTCATGTAAATGGCCTTATCCAGAATGTACTATTCTTTCATCAGCATCCTGTGTTTAAAATTCTTTCATTGTTGTTGTCTTTATCAGTAGTTTGTTACTTTTTATTGCTGAATGGTCTACCTGAGTAGTGTTGCATTATATGGATATAACAGAATTTGTTTATCCATTCATCTGTTGATGAAACTTTGAGTTGTTTCTGGTTTTTGGCTATGATGAATAATGCTGCTATGAACTTGATGTGGAACTCTGGGTAGACTTATGTTTTCATTTCTCTTGGGTAAATACCTTGGAGTGGAATGGCTGGATCGGGTGGTTGGTAGGTGTGGGTTTAACTTTTTAAGAAATTGCCAAATTGTCTTCCAAAGTGGCTGTACTATTTTATACTCTATCTAGCAGTATATGAGAGTTCCAGTTGCTCCATATCCTCACCAACACTAGTCTGATAAAATTTTAGCCATTTTAATAGTTGTGTAGCACTGTCTTATGGTTTTAATTTACATTTTCCTAATGACTAATGATGTTGACATCTTTTCATATACTTATTTGCCAGTTGTATATCTTCTTTGGTGAAGTGCCTGTTCAAATCTTTTGCCTATTTTTGAAAATTGAGTTGTTTGTTTTCTTTTCTTTCTTTTTTTTTTTTTGTGAGGAAGATCAGCCCTGAGCTAACATCCATGCTAATCCTCCTCTTTTTGCTGAGGAAGACTGGCTCTGAGCTAACATCTATTGCCAATCCTCCTCCTTTTTTTTCCCCAAAGCCCCAGTAGATAGTTGTACGTCATAGTTGCACATCCTTCTGGTTGCTGTATGTGGGACGTGGCCTCAGCATGGCCAGAGAAGCGGTGCCTTGGTGCGCGCCCGGGATCCAAACCCGGGCGGCCAGTAGGGGAGCGCGCGCACTTAACCACTAAGCCACGGGGCCAGCTTGAGTTGTTTGTTTTTTTAATGTTGAGTTTTGAGAATTCTTTATGTATTCTGGAAACAAGTCCTTTATCAGATAAATGCTTTGCAAAGACTTTCTTCCATTCAAAGGCTTATCTTTTCATCCTCTCAACAGTGTCTTTTAGGAGCAAGAGTTTTTATTTTGAATTGCAGTTTATCATTTGTTCTTTTATGAATTATGCTTTTGGTATCATATCTAAGAAATCTTTGCCTTTAACTCATAACTCAAGCAAGTAAAAACTGTCTTTCAGATACTTCTTCAAGTATCTAGGGCAACTGCAATGTGTTGTTTAGTAATCACCAGATTTTAATAATATTTGGAAGAAAAATACTTTACATGGGGTAATATTCACCCATATCTAACATGGTTTGCTAGAAAAATCATGTTTTTTAGTGGAGGCCATACTCCTTGGTGTAAGATGTCAGAAATCTTAGATTGAGAGGAGTAAAAAAAAAAAAAAATCTTAGCTCAGGGAATAAACTTCATTAAAATCAATTTATGAAGATTTTTTAAGATTTGAAGATATTGAAGAAAGGTGCTAGATTTGTGTGAAAATAGCTATTTATAGTTATGACAGACACAACAATAAAGATATTCTATATTTTGTCTTATAGCATACTTAAGTTCCCATGCTCTCAAATGAAATACAGTGCAAGGTTTAAAATTTGTTTTCATGGATTATTTTCGAAAGTTAGTGGGTTGTCTGATTTGCTGTAAAAAAAAAATGGAAAATTCATTTCCTTCGTTAATGAGATGTATTTTTTAGTGTGATTTTTTTTTTATTTTACTGTTTTAGATAACTCATTGTGAAAATTAAAAATTTAGTCTTTATCCTCTCCTTTCACTTTTTGAAGTAATAAAGTAGTTTGGGATTTATCAGAGCAGGGCAAGAAGTCAAGCTACCTTCCATTTTATATCCGGTAAGAATCACTGGAGACATTATTTTCTGTGGGATCGATTCCTGAATTTTCTCTAGCACAAGATTTTTAGCAATTAAAAGTCAAATGCAGTTCAGATATATTACTTAACTTTAAGTAATATTTTGAGTGTTTCAAGAGAACTCAATTTGTAAGCCACTTAGTTACTAACTACCCTGCCTTTTTTGTAGGAAGAACTTAAGTTGAAATTCTGTTTTAAGGTGCCTTTTTTAAAAGGGGCCATTGTAGGTCTAAGAGTTGACAAATGAACATCTGAGTAGCAATGGATGAGTATAAAGTACAAAGTCTGATAAAATATGCTAAATCGTACTTTTAATCCTAATTTGTGGCAGTGCTTATCAGTAGGAAAGAAATGTGAGCTATGGTTAAATACTCAACTACCACTGAACGTAAAATACCTTGTAGATGAGTTGGAGAAATGGTGAACCAGTCTTTATTGTCCAATTTTGACAGTCAGTAATCTCAAAGAATACAGAAAAAGGAGTTAAGAATGGGCGGCAATAAATAGTATGCTGTTTTCATTTAAAATATCTTTAAGAGATAATTACAAAGGCATAGGGTTATGTAATTTTTGGTGTTTCTCTGATGATAATGGAGTATATTATAAATTGGATAAAACAAGCACTCTGAGTTGTTTAAGAATAATTTCTTGGCAGTTGCTGACAAATTACACTTGAGAACAAGCCTAAGGCTCAGCACAGAAGCAATTCCAACATTAAAAAGACTGGAGGATTTCGACCTTAGTTCTGAGCCTGCTTCCTCTTGACCAGTCTCTGGATGAATTCTTAATACTGTGCTCTTACAGGCACATTTTTCCTAGCTCTTTCTGATACTATACTCATTGGCGTATGGTGAAGTTATCAGTGTACCCGAAGAGCTATTTTTTTTTTTTTTGTGAGGAGATCAGCCCTGTGCTAACATTCGCCAATCCTCCTCTTTTTTTGCTGAGGAAGACGGCCCTGGGCTAACATCTATGCCCATCTTCCTCCACTTTATATGGGACGCCGCCACAGCATGGCTTGCCAAGCAGTGCGTCGGTGCGCGCCCGGGATCCGAACCAGCGAACCCCGGGCCGCCGCAGCGGAGCGCGCGCACTTAACCACTTGCGCCACCGGGCCGGCCCCCCGAAGAGCTATTTTTTTTCTGACTGAATATGAGATGTGGAGTATACAATTTCTAACATTACTGACAAGATTTGTCTTTCTCTTTTAAGATGGGGAATCTTAAGAAACTTCACTAAGAACTTAAAACCTGGGTATGCTTTCCTCCTGATAATGTCTTTCTACTCATGTCTTAATAGATAAATCAGGCCAGAAGGATTGTTTTCCTTTTGAGAAAGAGAAACTAGGTCCTACGGTTTGTTTTGGTTGCAGATGTCTTGGCAGCTGAATTTGGGTTGAGCAGAGGAATACTGCCGTGCTTTCTGGTTCTGAGGATGGATGCTCTGGAAACCAAGATACTATGCCTGTTACATATAAGGTGGAAAATAATGAATCTTTTCTTTCCTTTGTGGGGGAATTCCAACCTCACTAATTTATGGTTTTTATTGTAGTTATGGTCATACCTTCTGAGACATGACTACTGATTATTTTAGCTGAAACTTGTTTAAGTGACAGTTTTAGGAAAAGTTTAGGAGGTGTATAATTCCAACAACTGGCAGTTTTTATTTATCACTTTAATAAATTCAGGTCTAATGATGTGAAGAATAGTTAGTATTAGGCAAGTCTACATGTATGTGCAACTATGACATACAACTATCTACTGGGGCTTTGGGGGAAAAATAAATAAATAAATAAAATTATTTAAAAAAAAGTCTACATGTAAGACATTTTGTTAAGTATAAGTCGGAAAAAAACCTCTAAGTAGTCATATAATTCATTATAGCAGCTGAAAATTTCTAACTGCATTATAAGAAACCAGTAAAGCTCATTTCCAATTCATCCAAAGCAAAAGAATTTAATATTCTAACTTTAGTAAAAGGCAACCAAAAGACAAACAGACTTGAATCACTTTATGTGCTTTCAGTATGTCAGATTTTTTTTCATCTTTTGTCATAGATTTTACTTCTTAGTCATTTACTTCCAGTGGTTTCCAAATTGGCTGAGGGAATTAAAGTGGTAGCTGAGTTACCTGTGTACCAGATTTTCCTGCTGTGTATGGGAACTGCTTTTTCTGGAAAAACCCTTCCATTGGCAGTCTTCTTGAGAGCATGTACTTTTCCCACACTTAGCGATTTGGGGGCTAAAGCATATGTTTAGTCAGAGGTGACAAATGGCTCAATTTTTTTTTCCAGTTTAGTGACGGAGAAATGATTCAGAATTGAAACTGAAGTGAATGTGGAATTACTTGAAGTTACTCTTAAACAGTTGCTGTCCGTTACTATTAGGCATATTTTGGACATGTGGGCTCCATTTCAATATTTTGTGTTATGTTGCTAAATTTCTTGTCTGATTTAGACACTTTGCTTTTGAAACTAAGTTGGAACTGGCTTTAAATAGAGGGCCACTGGAAATTGAATATAGTGGCCCATTTGGGGAGGACAGAAAGTTGGCATATTTTTACTTAAAGAATTCTTAGGAAAATTTTGATAATGTGGAGGCATATTTTCCAAATGCCGTAAAATTTTGAGGTTAAGTAATTTTTGGGAAAACCAGGAAGCTTGTGGTTCCTACTGAAAATATTAGCCTTTGAGCTAAAACTATCACTCAACATTTTTTCTTTTATAATTAAACAAAGGTAAGTTAAAAAAAAAACAAACACGTTCATTGTAAAAAGTTCACTTTATATAGAAATTTATAAAGAAAAAACTAAATGTCTTTCACTATCAAATTTTGCTCTCTAGAGATAACTACTATTAACAGTTTGGTATATGTTCTTCCTTACCTTTTTCTGGGCACATACAAATATTTGTAGGTAGATTTTGGGGGATTTATTTTATTTTGATCTACTGCAGCTTTTGTAACTCAGTCTCTTTGCATGAGTGTATAAAATCTACTTTATTCCCCCACCCTCGTTTTTCTGTTAGCTTTTTGAAAGATTATTATTTGTTTTCTTGTTTATGTATGGGACTTTAAAAAAAATCATATTATGGCGTGCTTTAAGTATTTTCTCTCTGCCTGTCATTTCTCTTAACTTTTAACTTTTGTGGTATCTTTTATCATATAAAAGGTTTTTTTATACTATAGTTGCAATATGACTGCTGGGTTTTATAATATGCTTAGGACTGTAGATGCCCACCTGCACATTTAAATATTCTACATTTTATTCTAGTGCTTTGTAAATTTATTTTTAATATTTAGGTTTTTAATCCACTTGGAATATATTTTCAGTATAATATGAGATAAGGATCTGACTTTTGAAAAATATTGATAGCCAGTTGTCCTAATAGTTTATCGTTTACCTATTTCTTTGAAATGGTTTTGTTAACATATACTCTTGATAAAGGCTACATATTCATGTACCTGTACTAACATTTTGTGTGTGTGTGTGAGGAAGATTAGCCCTGAGCTAACGCCTGTTGCCAATCCTCCTCTTTTTGCTGAGGAAGATTGGCCCTGGGCTGACATCCATCCCCATCCTCCTCTACTTTATATGGGACGCCGCCACAGCATGACTTGACAAGCGGTGCATCGGTGCACGCCTGGGATCTGAACCTGCCCGGGCTGCTGAAGTGGAGCGCGAGCACTTAACTGCTACGTCACCGGGCTGGCCCCTGTACTACATTATTTTAATTACTGTCACTTTAGAGTATGTTTCAAAATTTCAATTACTATTAGAATTGATTCTCTCTCTTTTTTTTTAAGTAGACTATCATAATCATCAGCAGATAATTTGGATGCTTCTAGTATTTCTGCTCCTTTTTTAATGAAAATGTTAAAGAATAACTCTGATGATAATATTAATACCACGTGATATAGTGCTTTTCAATGTTGTGTGCACAGAAATGACCTGGGGGATCTTACTAAAATGCAGATTCAGTAGTTCTGGGGTGGGCCTGAGTGCATTTCTGACAAGCCCCAGGTAATGGTGATTTATAGGTTTATAAACCTTTGAGTAACAGGGAGCTAACATTTATTGAACACTTAATTTTTTCTAGTCACTGTTCTAAGTGCTTTACATGTGTGAACTCTTTTAATCTTTTTAACTCCACGATGATTATTATCCCCAATTTAGCAGTGAAGAAACTGAGACTTAGAAAAGTTTATAACTTGCTCAAAATAACACAGCCGTTATGTGGAAGAGCCAGATTGAGCCTAAGCAGAGTTTGCACCCTTAACTTCTTTTTTTTTTTTTTAAATATTTTATTTATTTATTTTTCCCCCCAAAGCCCCAATAGATAGTTGTATGTCATAGCTGCACATCCGTCTAGTTGCTGTATGCAGGACGCGGCCTCAGCATGGCCGGAGAAGCAGCGCGTTGGTGCACGCCTGGGATCCAAACCCAGGCCGCCAGCAGCGGAGCGCGCGCACTTAACCGCTAAGCCACGGAGCCGGCCCTGCACCCTTAACTTGAGTATATTTCCTCACCAATAGCAGAAATTATTTTCTCTTGTGTGACTCAAATAGTAATGCCTTTAGTTTTAGTTTTAAATTAATAGACTTTATTTCTTGGAGCAGTTTTAGGTGTATAGAAAAATTGAGCAGAAAGTACAGAGAATTCCCGTATACCTCCTTACCTCCTGCTCCTCCCCCCCATTTCCCCTAATATTAACATCTTGGATCAGTGTGGTACATTTGTTATATTTGATGAGCCAATATTGATACATGATTATTAACTAGAGTCCGTAGTTTATATTAAGGTCCACGTTTTATCTTGTATAGTTCTCTGGGTTTGGACAAACGTGTAATGTTGTATATCTACCATTATGGCATCACATAGAAAAGTTTCTCTGCCCTAAAAGTTTCCTGTGCTCCACCTATTCATGTGCTTCCTGTGCTTCCTCCCTCTGCTACTCCCAATCCCTGGCAAACACTGATCTTTTTACTGTTTCCAAAATTTTGCCTTTTCCAGTTGTCATATAGTTGGAATCATACAGTATGTAGCCTTTTCAGATTGGCTTCTTTCACTTAGCAATATGGATTTAAGGTTCTTCCATGTCTTTTCATGGCTTGATAGCTTATTTCTTTTTAGTGCTAGATAATATTCCATTGTCTGGATATACCACAGTTTATGTATCCACTTACCTACCAAAGGACATCTTGGTTGCTTCCAAGTTTTGGCCGTTATGAATAAAGCTGCTATAAACATCCAGGTACAGGTTTTCATGTGGACCTAAGTTTTCAACTCACTGGGTAAATACCAAAGAGCATGATTGCTGATTGCTGGATCATATGGTAAGAGTTTCATTTTGTAAGAAACTGCCAAACTGTCTTCCAAAGTGGCTCTACTGTTTTGCATTCCCACCAGCAATGAATGAGAGTTCTTTTTCCACGTTTTTGCCGGCATTTGGTGTTAGCGTTTTGGGTTTTTGCCATTCTAATAGATGTGTAGTGGTATCTCATTGTTGTTTTAATTTGCAATTCCCTAATGATATCTGATGTTGAGCATCTTTTCGTATGCTTATTTGCTATCTGTATAGCTCCTTTGGTGAGATTCAGATCTTTTGCCCATTTTTTAATTGGGTTTTTTTGGTTTTCTTATTGTTGAGTTTTAATTCTTTGTATATTTTGGGTACCAGTTCTTCATCAGATATATGTTTTGCAAAGATTTTCTCCCCAGTTTTTGGCTTGCCTCTGCCTTTAGTTTTTACCATTACCATGATGCTTGCTCTCCAGTTGTGACAAATAATCAAGTTAGGAAAGTTTCCATCCCTATTTGTCTAAGAGCTTTTGTCAGGAATGGCTGTTGAAGTCCTTGAAAATTATTTGGCTAAATGAATAGATTAAGCTTTGTTTTTAGCAAGGTTTCTCTGTTTTATTCCAGATACTTAAAAACATTCCTATGGTGTTATATTTAACAATATAACTGAAAATTTATTCCTAATCTTTGTAAATAGTTTATTCTTACTCCTTCCATGATCTCATGTGCCTTTGATTCCCATGTTGATTGCTTGTCCAACATCTTAATCTCATTCTGGCTTGATTGTCTTTGTTTCAACTATCTGTCCCTCCACATGTCTGTAGTAACCTATTCCTGTCGCCAGACTTCCACTTCTGAAATCATAAATTTGGAAGTTTTACTCTCTGAACAATATCCTGTCTTCAGTTCTGCCATTTGCTGAACTTATTCTCTGATTTCACTGAGGTCTCTAGCCCCTTAAATCATCCCTGTCTCCAAATTTGTGACATTCTTCCTGGCATCACTTTATCCCATATGGACACCATAGTTGGTCATTTCCAGTGAGTCATAAGTGTCCTCAGTTCTTCTGCACCTTTGTTCTCTCCCACATGCCATGCAAATCTCCAGCTGTGGATTAACAATACTGCCCATTTTCTGTGTTCAGCTCTGGGGCCTGAAGAAATGATTGAATCATATCAATTTGTTCTATTATTAAATCATGAGTTCTACCCTCATCTGTGCTTGTTATTCTCCTTAGTAATCTTCTTATTTGTCTGTAGTTGATTTCATTTCTCTTTCACCAGAATGACTGTTCTTTCTAAATCTTGACCAATTTTTAAGCTTAAGTTTATCTCCGTCCATCACAGAAAACTCCATACTCCAGTAAAGTGATCTTAAAAAAAAAAAAGAAAAACCAACAAATCTATTTCCTGAGTAATACCTTTTGTTAGTCAGATGAAGATAAAGTTCTTAAGTTTAACATGCCCTTTCTAGTTTTCCAGCCTCATCTGTCTCCTCTCAGAACCCCAGCTGCGCTGGCCTTTTTTCAGATCCTTAACATGCCAAGCTCATTCTTAGCACAGAGTCTTTGTATAGGTTCTTCCCCCTGCCAGACAGTTTTTCTCTTTTGATGTTTAATTCACATTTATCTTTGGAACCTAACTTATATGTTACTTCCTCAAAGAAGCTTTTCCTGACCTTCCATTAACCTGAAGATAGATTAGATTCTCCTGAAATAATTAATAGTAATGAGAGTAACAGCAACAATAACAGCAAACATTTGAGAGTTTATTATGTGCCAGGCACTGTTCTGAGCACTTTCGACATATGGACTTTTTTAGTCTTCACAGCAACCCTATGGGTTAGATAGATGGGTAAATAAATAGGACCTATAATTATCCCCATTTGATACATGAGGACACTGAAGTAAAGAGTGTTAAGTCGCTTGTCCAAAGTCACACAGCCATTGGTAGCAGAGTTGGGATTTGCACCCAGGCTGTCAGGCCCCAGAGCCCGTGTTCTAAACTGCTGTGCTGTACTGTAATGGTAATTATAATTATGTAATTTTTGGTTAATGTCCACCTTCCTCGGCAGGCTCTAAGTTCCTTGAGTTCAGAGGTTGCACCTGTCTGGTTAATTTTTGATTCTCCAGTGCCTGGAACAGAGCCCGACAGTGAGTAGGCTGTGACAGAATTCATCACAGCCTGCCATTCTACTTAACTGAGTAAATAGAAGCTTTCAATGTGGTCGTCCTCAGTTTCCTTCCCCTCTCTTCCAAACATTAAACCCCCTTGATTGAAAGAATAGGTGCCCCTATTTATGTCAAAATTTAACCCCTTCTACCTGTTTACCTTCTGTATCCTAAAAGTAATATATGCACTTTGTAAGTAAGAAAAATTAGTGTAAATTTACATAATTTTCTTCTGTTTTCTTCCTCTCTTAACCTTTCTCACTTGCCAGAGGTATCGACTATTAGCGGTTAAATGTATATCTTCTTCTGTACGTGTACAAACCGTATGGATGCTTAAAATACACAAAAGAGAGTGTATGTAATATGCATACTCTTTAAGTTTGTTTTTTATATTAAAAACTAATTTATGATATTAAACTATAGTTTTGCAAGATGCCACCATTGAGGGACACTAGGTAAAGGGTACATGAGATCTCTCTGTATTATTTCTTACAACTGCATGTGACTCTACAATTATCTCAAAATAAAAAGTTTAATTAAAAATTAAATTATAGGACTATTTCCATGTCAGCATATTTATGTCTTTCTTCTAAAGACATAAGATTCCGTTGTATGGATGTGCATTGCTTTCTTTCACCTTTCCCGTAGTGATGGACTTGTAAGTTATTTCCATCTTTCCATTTTTGCCAACACTACTGCGGGGGACACGCTTGCATCATAGCTTTATACCTGCTTGGGTACATGTGCACAGCCAAGTTTTAGAAGAGGAGGAAAGATCAAAAGTTGTGCATGTTTGAAATTTTGATTGGCAGGCTGTTCTCCAAACCAGTTTATCCTTTCACCAGTGGTTAGCATAGAGCCTGTTCTCTATGTTGCCTACACTGTCTGGATCACGTTCCTCCACTTCTCCTTTGGGACTTACTTTATTAATTAGTCCTTTTCCATTTAATGTATCTCCTTCTCCGTTGGCTTTCTCCTGTCTGCCCATCCCCTAACAAATCCTTCACATTTTCTCTAGTAGTGAAGGGCTTTATTTGTATTTACTTATCCTTGCAGCAACCCTATGATTATTATCCCCATTTTACAGGTAAGGAAACCAAGACACAGAGAAGTTAAGTGACTTGCCCAAAGTCACCCACGGAGTGAGTTGCTGGATATTAATCCAGTCAGTCTGGCTCCAGAGTCTGTGCTCTTGACCACTGTGCTCTAAGGAGTCAGGAAACTACTGCCAGCTGCTCAGATCTGTCCTGCTTCCTGTTCTTTGTATAACCCAGCTAAAAATGCTTTTTACGTTTTAAAAGGTTGTTAAAAAAACAGGGGAAAATATGGGACAGTGTGTGACCCACAAAGCCTGGAGAAAAATTTCACTGACCCCTGCTAGTACCTCTTTTTTACCACCAAACTTCTACTTCTTCACTTTTCTCTTCTACACCTGTGGTAATCTTATGTCTGTCTCAGCAGTTTCACTTAAACTGCTCTGGGAAGGGTTGTCAGTGCCTTCTTGCTAATCCTAATTACCTAATTTAAATTCTTATTCTGTTGGAGCTCTTTGTATCATTTGACACTGTTGACTACCCTGTTCTTTTAAAAAATTTCCTTTCCTTTAGTCTTCAGAACAGGAGTGCCTTTTGTTTTTTCTCTTACTTCACTGACTTACTGCTACTTCTTAAACCCCTTTGCTACTCTGTTTCTGTGCCTGCTTTCTTTCTTTCTTTTTTTTTTTTTTGCTGAGGAAGATTGGCCCTGGGCTAAAATCTGTTGCCAGTCTTCCTCTTTTTTGCCTGAGGAAGATTGTCCCTGAGCTGACATTTCCCCCTATTTTGTATATGGGACGCCGCCACAGCCTGGCCTGATGAGCAGCGTGTAGGTCCTCGCTTGGGATCAGAACCCGTGAACCCTGGGCCGCTGAAGTGGAGCATGTGAACTTAACCACTACGCCACTGGGTCGGCCCTTCTGTGCCTGTTTATTAAGTGATTGTTCTTCTGAACTCAGTCTTGGGCTCTTCTTCCCAATCCATCTTTACCCCCACTTTTGCGTCTCTTCTTCCTCCAGATCAGAAGGACCTGCATTTGAATCTAATTCCATTATTTTCTCTCTGAGAGATTGTAAAGATTTACTTTATCTCTGTTTCTGTAAGAGTGAGAATAGTCATACACTTCAAGATTGTGTGGATTAGTTGAAATAATGTATGTAAAACATTTAAACAGTGTCTCATTTACTGCAAATGCTTAGTAAATACCTGTAATTGGAATAGTAGTAATAGTATAATTGTGGTGGTGTTATGACTCTGTATCTTTAGGACCCTCAGCTTTCCTGAAGTCCACACAAAGATATTCAGCTGCCCACTAAAGATCCACATTTGGATACCTCCCCAGATACTTAAACTCTGTCTGTCTGAAGTCTGTCTTTCTTTGGCTTCAATGCTTAGTGACTATGGCCTCAAATAAATTACTTATTTTCTTGAAGCCTCAATTTCTCCATTTTTGAAAGCATGATAATAATAGAACTTACCTTATGAGTATTAAATAAGATAATTCTTGTAAAAATATTTAGCATAGTGCTAGTATGTACTAATAGCTTAAGAAATATTAGAGACATTCTTCTTCTTCTTGAAGTTTGGTCTTCCTTTTGCCCCGTTCTGCTCAGAACAAGAACCTCAGAAATAGCTTTTCTGGTCTGCCTTCTCTTCCTTATCCACCGTGTGCAGTCAGTCACCGAGTACTGTTAATTCTACTTCAGAAGTATCTGCTCACATTCATCCACTCCTTATCATTTCTTGACAGAATTATTGTGTAACCTCCTAACTGGTCTCCTGGGCTCTGGGCCACCTTCCACCTTTCATCCAGATTTATCTTTATTGAAGGCAGATCTGCTCATATCACTCAGCTGGAAGGCCTCAGATGAGTCCCTCTTACCTGAAATGGAAAACCTGAAAGGCCCATAACACTGCAGGCTTTTTTAGAGCCTCATCTCTTGCTCCTGGGACCTATGAGTCCCAAGCACTCTAAAATCTCATGCTGTTGTCCGTCTCCTGTTATTGCTGCCCTTTCATTCTTTTTGCTTAGAGTGCTGTCCCCTCAACCACTCCCTGCAAATAAGTACCCACCCCTCCATCCCAAATGCCTCATCTGTCTGGTGAATTGCTGGTTATCCTTTAGTGGTGGGTCTCAAATATGTTATCTACTCTTTTCTCCTCTCTTTTGTTTTGGTGAGTAAGGCTGTCCCTGAGCTAATGTCTGTGCCAATTTTTCCCTATTTTTGTATGTGGGACACCACCACAGCGTGGCCTGGTGAGCGGTGTGTAGGTCCACACCCGGGATCTGAACCTGTGAACCTTGGGCTGCTGAAGCAGAGCACATGAATTTAACCACTACACCACTGGGCCGCCCTCTCTCTTCTCCTGTCTTTGGTCTTAACTGCCCTTCCAGACAACATTAATCTGTCCTTTGTTAAGAGGCAATATAATGGGTAGTTAAAATCCCTGAGTTAGGAGCCAGTCTTGGTTAATAACGTAGCTGTAGAACTGGGATAAAACTGTTTAACCTCTCTGTGCCTCAGTTTTCTAATCTATAAAAAGTGGATAATATGAGTCTTGTTGTGAGGATTAAGTGAATTAATATAGGAAAAATGCTTTGAATAGCACCTGCAAATACTCAGTACTTAATAAAGATTAGCTGTTATTATTATTATTCTCAAAGCATCTCTTACAGACCTCTATAATAGCATTTACCACTTTGTATTACAGTTACTTGTTTTGTGTATTTATCCGAGTTGACCGTGGCTTCTTCGAAGGCGGGACTGTTTTAGTCATCTTTGTGTCATCACTATCTAGTACACAGTGGGCCCTCAGTAAACATTCAGTCAGTTGTGCTGTTCGGTTAGGCCGTATAATAAAGCACTGGATCTTCCTGCATTTCAACAATCAGGATCTTACATTTCCTGGAAATGATTGCTCTCTGAAAGTATGACATTAGAGACACAAAACTGTTTGTTTAGGACCTCAGTGGGCTCTTTGACCAGAAGTTTTCTAACAGTGAAGCTTCCTACCTGTAGCAGGCAGAATGCAGCTGATAGCCTGCAGTCATGGAGAGGAAGTTTTTCCCACAGTATGAGAGAGCTTCTAATATTTTTTGCTTAAAGGGACACAGTCCAAGGCTAGAAAGTCTATTTACTCTCAGGCCTTTTTTGTTTTGTTTTGTTTTTGTATAGTAGAGCTGTTTCTTCCTTTTCAGCTTTGTTCTTATGAGCCTGCTGAAGATTGAAATGTTAAAACTTTTCCCTTTTAGTGATTCAGAGAAGAGATTTTTTAAATTGTAAACATGATACAGAGCTCAGAATGAATGCCGGATATGGGCTTTCTGTAGATGATTCCAGAGTATTAATTCATTAAGCCCCAAATGGTCTGGTTCTACTGCCAGCTCTTAACATCCCACTATGCCTGGGCTATTGCAATAGTAACTGGTCTTTCTACCTTTAGGCTCTTCTCTCCAGTCTGTCCTGTATACTGCTGCCATATTAATTTTTCAAAAGCCCTGATCTGATTTTTCTCATGCATTATAAAAAAATCTTCCAAAAGTACCCCATTGCATACAGGGTGAGTTCCAAACTCTTTAGTTTGACATTTGGGACTCTCTACAGTCTGACTCCTGTTACCTTTTCTGCCTTATCTTCCACTGGACCCTAGAATGAACTTTGTGGCTTATCTGAGCTCGTTGCGATTCCTGTAATGTGAATTGCATTTTCCTTTTTTACCTACTTGGAGTATTTTCCATTCTTTTCCTATTTTCCTTTTGAAATTCTGCCTCTCTTTTAAGATCTGTATTTTATTTATTTATTTATTTATTTATTTATTTTTTAAATAATTTTATTTATTTATTTTTTCCGCCAAAGCCCCAGTAGATAGTTGTATGTCATAGCTGCACATCCTTCTAGTTGCTGTATGTGGGACGCGGCCTCAGCATGGCCGGAGAAGCGGTGCGTCGGTGCACTCCCGGGCCGCCAGCAGCGGAGCGTGTGCACGTAACCGCTAAGCCACGGGGCCGGCCCAAAGATCTGTATTTTAAAAACTTTTTATTTTGCAATGATTATAGACTCACAGGAAATTGCAGAATAGTACAGAGTCCTGTGTACTTCCCCCCCAGCTTCCCCCAATGATGATATCTTATATAATTGTAGTATAATATAAGATCAATTTTAAAACTCCATTTTGAAGAATATTCTCAGTGATAGAAAAAGCTCTTTTCTTTGCTTCTTTCCTTTTTTTTTAAGGCTGGATTGGATTTGTGGAAACGTCCAGGAATCGTTTGGACTCATGTCTATAAAACAAACTAGGTGGGTGATCAAGCTGGGCACTATGGTGTCTGGTCCTGAAAAGGAAAAGGATATGGCTATACGATATATAAGACTGATTTTATCTGTCTTTATGAACTGGCTTTGAAAGTAATTTCAAAAAAGGAGTTTCTAAAGGTAGAATACGGGTGTATAACCTCCTTAAGTAATTAAATGAGGCACGGTACTCATTTAGATGTGAATATTCTAGTGTATTGGTTAAGCTAGTCTCAGTATTTTATAGCCATACCATTTATATTTTCTTTTTTTTCCTAACAGTTTTATTTATTTATTTATTTATTTATTTATTTTTGTCGGGGTGGGGGGGGAGATCAGCCCTGAGCTAACATCCATGCTAATCCTCCTCTTTTTGCTGAGAAAGACCGGCTCTGAGCTAACATCTATTGCCAATCCTCCTCCTTTTTTTTTGCCCCAAAGCACCAGTAGATAGTTGCATGTCATAGTTGCACATCCTTCTAGTTGCTGTATGTGGGACACGGCCTCAGCATGGCCGGAGAAGCGGTGCGTCGGTGCGCGCCTGGGATCCGAACCCAGGCTGCCAGTAGCGGAGCGCACGCACTTAACCGCTAAGCCACGGGGCCAGCCCTATATGTTCTTTTAATGCTTATGTTCTTCCTAGAGAATGTGTTTTCATAAAATAAGCTAGTTGTTAAAACACACACTGGATTGTGAAAAAAAATTATTTTTCTCATGGCTTATTTTTTAAAGGAAGGCAAAGGCTTTATAAGAAGAGATTTTGGAAAATAAAATTTATTTTCCAAATTAGAACACTCATACATTGCTGGTGGGAATATGAAATGGTACAGCTGCTTTGGAAAACAGTTTGGAAGTTCCTCAAAAAGTTAAACATAGAGTTACCATATGACCCAGCAATTCCACTCCTAGGTATATACCCAAGAAATGGAAAACATGTTAACACAAAAACATGTACACAAATGTTCATAGCAGCATTGTTCACAATAGCCGAAAAGTGGAAACAACCCAAATGCCCATCAACTGATGAATGCATAAACAAAATGTTATTTCCATACAATGAAATATATTTCAGCCGTGAAAAGAAATGAAGTACTGATAATGCAACTATGTAGACGAACCTTGAAAAACATTATGCTGAGTGAAAGAAGCCAGACACAAAAGGCCACATATTGCATGATTCCATTTATGTGAAATGTCCAGTCTGGGCAAATCTATAGAGACAGACGGTAGATTAGTGGTTGTCAG
The DNA here is from genome assembly GCF_020826845.1 of Diceros bicornis minor. NCBI lineage: Eukaryota > Metazoa > Chordata > Mammalia > Perissodactyla > Rhinocerotidae > Diceros > Diceros bicornis. The sequence continues at coordinate 19,670,811 of NC_080746.1, forward strand.
GAGCCGCAACCGGGATGAAAGGAGAAGGAATGGAGAGTGACTGTTAATGGGTGTAGAATTTCTTTTTGGAATGATGAAAATATTCTGGAATTAGACAGTAGTGATGGTTGCACGTCCTTTTGAATATACTAAAAACCATTGAATTATACATTTTAAAAGGGTGAATTTGATAGTACCCTGTGAATTATAGCTCAAAAAATTTATTCTCCAATTTCTGGTATCAAATTGTGTTGTAGTTTGGGGTGCTACCTGTTTGCCTGGTGTGATGGAACATGTACATAAGATTTCTTACATTTTGAGCTCCAAGTGAGATAAAAGATTAGCGGGAAAAGGGAGTAACTTTGTCAGACTTAAGCCTGGTAGCTGCTCAGTGCCCTATAACTAGTGGGCAGGGTGGAGGTAGAAGCAGATCAGATAAGGATGGAATTAACATCTCTTAGATTCCAGGCAAATGTATTAACACACAGAGAAATCAAGAAGTATTTTTTCTTTTTTTTGAGGAAGATTGGCCCTGAACTAACATCTGTTGCCAATCTTCCTCTTTTTTCTTCTGAAAGCCCCAGTACATAGTTGTGTATCATAGTGGTAGAATTGTAGCTCTTCTGTGTGGGATGCCACCTCAGCATGGCTTAATGAGCTGTGAGTAGGTCCGCACCCAGGATCCGAACTGGGAAACCCTGGGCCACCGAAGTGGAGTGCGCGAACTTAACCTGTGCGCCACTGGGCCGGCCCCTCAAGAAGTATTTTAAATGAAGCAGGTTCTGACTTGTTAAATTTGATAGGCTGAAGTTCCTGCCGTTCTCTCTGGACATGTACCTCACAGATCTTTTTTAAGAGATAGTGAGAGAGAGAAGTCTGTCTCATAATGAATTACAAGGAAAATTTTAATAGACCTTTTATCTGTAAGAGTATTTTTATCAATTTTTAAAGGTATATCAATCTAGGTTTTCATCTAAGTGTCAAAAATATGATTTTCACCAATGACATACTTATTTTTTCCACATTTGTGTAAAAAGCCTTTTGGTTTTTCTCATATTAATCTGTATGTTTGTGGTGTAAAAATCCTAACATGTATAGAAATGGTACCACCAAGATGGTAGCCATTCTGAACCATTATTCTTTGGCAGACTGAGCTATGTGTATTTTTTAAAAATAAATCATACTGCCATATCTGAATAAGATTTTAATCTTATTTAAATAAATGTATGAGCGGTGGGGAGAAATCATAAGATTTGTCTGATGGCAGGTAACATACAGTGAATCTTACTGTCTGCCAGGCACTGTCATCAGTGTTTTATATCCATCATCCCACCTAATCCTCACAACAGACTTAATCATTTGACTAAAAAAAAAAAAATCAGCATAACATGGATGTTCTCAGTGACTAACATCTTTTCGTAAACTATTTTAATGCAACAAACATTTATTGAGTTCCAATAAATGAACCCAGCTGGGTGCTTTAGAGCAGTTATCTTCAAACTGGAGTACACATCTAAAGGTATCTGGGCTGGATAGTTTTAAGAGAATCAATTTCCTGGTTCTCAACATTCATTTATATTCTTTCCTGAAATTGATTTGTCTGAAGGCAACACTGGCATTCTCTTTTCCTATCCTCCCTTTAGTCCCAGCTTTTCTTACAGTTGACAAAAGAAAAGCCATACCTTGCACTCATCTTAAATCTTGCCATTGTACAGTATAAAATCTGAGGTATAAAATCCTCCAGAGTTCCAACAAAGGGATAGTGGAAGCACCGGCACCAAGTGTGAAACTTTCTCTATCAAGGTTTATACCTTCTCTGTACATCTTGTTAAGAACTGCATCTCCAAAAAAGGAAATTACGTTTTATGTTTAGTTGTCAAAATTTGTAATATATTTGCATTGTTTTCATCAGTTGTATACTACTAATAACACCAACAGGAACTCAATCCAGAAGAAATACTTTAAATAAATAAAAAGTAATTAACATGCTTATTTTTGTTACAGGAAAGTATGATAACAGAAATTATGTTAAAATATTATGGAAGAAAAAGAATCAAATATAATTTCAAGAAGAAAAAGAAGTAATATAACATTTCATATAGGAAATTATATAATTTTAAAATGGAGGATGGTGGGTATCAAATTGCTCAGGTGTTTAGATTTCATTGGAGGCATTTAAATTAGTGATGTAATTGTTTTATTTTTTTCGATGTCGGTTTTGAATCGGCAAATATTGATCTATAAAGGAAAGTACAGCCTTTGCAATGATTTAAACTTTTGATGAAAAATTTCCCCCCAATTTTGTTTTAGGGGGTATATGAGCAAAACTTATTTTTTAATAAGTATGGTTGATATATTAGTTTCAGGTTTCAGGTGTATAACATAGTGATTCAACATTTGTATATACGTTATGAAATGATCACCACTGTGAGTCTAGTAAACATCTGTTACCGTACAAAGTTGTTACAGTGTTATTGATTGTATGATTGTATTCCTAATGCTGTACGTTACATCCCCATGACTTATTTATTTTATAACTGGAAGTTTGTACCTCTTAATCCCCTTCATCTATTTTGCCCATCCCCCCACTGCCCTCCCCTCTGAGCAAACTTTTTGAAGAATAATGCTCTAAAGGATAAAGAGATTGAGAAGAAACTATTTCTGCCCTCCAGAAGCTTCGTAGTTGAATGATGGAGCGGGGACATATACATGTAATTTGGCTTTAATAAAGCCTTTATTGGGTCATATTTTGCTGCTTATTTAACGTGGGCATTGTGCCTCGGTGTTGCATCATGCTTGTTAAAGTAACCCTTGAATAGTGATTTAGCTGATGTTCTCTGTTTCCGCATCGGCTGTTGTGCAGAACAGAGAGGGACTGTATCTTTTGAAAGACAGATGGAAGGGAAAAATGCCCACTGCACTAACCACTGGTGAATAGTAGGGCTTTCTCTGGTTGTCTAGTTACTGTGGTCATAAAGAACGTGAGACTGGGAGTCAGGAGAAACTAGTTCTTATCCTGACTCTACCACAGGCCATGTGACCTTGGCCAAATCACATAACACATATGAACTCTAGTTTCCTCATATAAAAAAAGTTTAAACTGGGTGATGTTTTAGCTCCAAAATTTAGAATCCATCAATTGAATTCATACATTTTTTACACAGTGCATTAGTTTTGGAAGTGATAGAGGTAGCAAACTTTAAGAAATAGATGCCAAAATAATGGAGCAGGTTACTTGCTTAATGTAATGTTGTGGAGAAGAATAGCTTACTCCTCGTTATTTATCTGAAGTATGACTGAGACAATCTCTTATACAGCCTGTTAGAACTCTTGTGGGTCTGACCACTGCCCTTTTTATTTAAAAAAAAAAAAAAAAAAGGGAGAATTTCCCCCAGTTTTTGAGAATTAGAACAAATTCTACATAGGATTGGTAACTGAGAATCCCAATTTTAGCTTCATGCCAGTGCCTTTAGTGAAAGCCACATTTTCGTAATGTTCTAGAAGAATATTAAAATGGATTATGGATTACTGACAGCTCCAGGCTTTGCCCTTTATAGGTCAGAGGCGGAAACCAGTAGAGCAATTACTGTTCACTCTTGTCATGGACTAGGCCTCTTAGGTTCTTTATGGAGCCAAAGTGAAACGCTCTGGAACAGTTCCACTAGAATGGCTTTCCTGGGGGCTTATGAGGCTTACATTCTGAAACCAATACTCTTGTAGTACAGGAATAACTACAAACTGATGTGGAATTAGGAGGCCGTAGAGGGGAGATGTCATATGCAGCTCTCATTCTCAAAAGTCCCTTGGCTAGTGAACAGAGATTTTTCCCGTCGGTAAGCAGATATTTGGTTATATATTGACAGCCCTCTCTAAACAACTTTTAGAATAGAAGACTCTGCTTCTGTTTCATGCCTTTGGAGGCTGAGAAGGATATTGAATTAGCTTGTGGTAGTTTAACATATACAAATATTCTCTGTTTAATTCCTGTCACCAGTCTCCATTTCTTATGTTTGTTCTTGAACATTGTTTGTGGCCAATAAAGATTACTGAATGAATTTTTACTGCTGATTTGCAGAAGTTATTGTCCTTTCGTTATTAGCTTCAATGTTGGATAGTTTGACTGATTTGTCTTGTTTAGGTAGATACTTAGATTGGACCCTAAAGGTTTTCACTTCCTTTTTTTTTTTTTGGCAGTACAAAATGTGGAGTGAAGAGGTCTATCTTTAAAGTGACCAGGCTTGGTGCCTTTTGATGCTGAAGAGGGAAACACTATTTCCTGGCAGACGTCATTGTGTTTTGTATCATCAGATCTCTAAGTCAGCAGTTTACTTTTTGTTTAGTAGTATGTCTTGGCTTGTCTGAATGAGTCATAATTAAAATATAGTCACTGGGACTCATTTTGTCTAAAGAGGAGTTACAGAGATACTGTGCCTTGCCATGTATAGAATTAGAATGGTACCGGTCTGCTGTGATCACTGAGATAGGTTTTTATAAATACTAAACTCCTTTGGAAGAATTCTAATGAGTTTCTTTATCACTAACCAAGAAAAAAAAAAGTCTAGAAAGTAAAAATAAATAGAAAATTAAGTAAAAATAATGATTATTAGAGTTGAAATCTGAAAATTTTCCTTTCATCTACTTGAGTTTTTATATTTATTATGTGAAAATGAAACGATTACTTTGTTTTCCTTGAAAAGATTCAAGGAGTAGAACAGTTTAAAAAACAATTTTGGCATTCCTTTTGTTCATTGACTAAAACATTGTCGGGAACACCACCTCCGGGCTTCTGATGTGGCTTCTGATCCATGTCAATAAGTAATACTGCTCAAGTTTGCTGTGGTCATTTGACATAAGGATTTTATTGAGCTAGAGCTCTACTAGGGCAGTAGCAATAGCCTTCAAGTCAGTAAAAATGAATTAAGAACTTACAGGCCAGGCACTGCACTAGATGCGGAGGATGCAAAGGTGAATAAAACATTATTTATGCTGTGTCTTGTCCCACAAAGAATTTGAAGTGGCTGACAGGAAGTAAATATAATAACATTGTAAAATGTAACTAAGTTCTGAACCAGGGAAAATAGAAATTAGATTTGGAGGCTCAGATATGGTTGAATAATAAGACGTGGGCCCTATGTTTGAGAAGCTCCGTTTAATGTCCCTCCTGGTAGTGACGTGGTGCAGAAGCTGAGCTTTATGTTCGAGCTGTGTTAAGGCGTGGTTAATACACTTAGCAGGATTGTGAAGAGTTCAGGCATTTTTGGGGAACGCCCATGAAAATGTCATCTGGAGTTGCTTTTGTAAGTGGTAGTGCTTTTGCTGTTTAGTTATATGAGTTGACTATCAGATGGATTTCAGTATAATTTTTTGATGTTATTTAAACCTCATCGTATGGGGGGACAGTCAAAGTACCCAGGCTGAGGAGCTAAGAACTGATGTTTCACTTTATTTTTATATGGTGATGGGTTTTTGTTGACATGATAAATATAGATTTAATGTTGAGATGGAAAGAGTAGAAGAAGTGAGTAGAAGTTTAGAAACTGTTCTATTTCCCTTCTTTCTATTTTTCTTTTAGTTATTACACTTTCCCCTTCCTTTGTTGCTAAAGTTGTTTCATGGCATCTTGGGGAGGCAGAGTGTGATGCTTTTTGCTGAATCGAAAACTACTGTGTTTCTCCAATTTCATAGGTTAGGGAAACTCTGATCAAGTAAATAATTTGTAATTTGAATATAGAGGCGGTTTTGGTGACTCATGTGGGCATATCTTGGTTTTAAACAGGAAAAAAAGATTTGCTGTTCTAAGGGGATATAGAAACACAATTTTATGACAGTAGCTTTAGATTTTTATTGGTTCAACAAATATCATTGTTGCACAATACATAATCTTCCAAGATGGTAGCTAACTACGTAACTGCTAACTGGTAGTAACTGCATAATTACACCAACACTTATGTGCCTTATAGAATTTGGCAGCTACTAAGTAAACAGTTTTTTTACTTATCTTAACTAGCTAAGTTATGTGCCATCATTGAATGGGTCTTATATTTTCCTTCATGCTGCTGCACTCCACATTTTTAGTTGAACAGAGAAAGATATTAATTATTGTAAAAGAGGGCTTGCTCTTATAGCATTTTAGCCAATTGGCTTTCCTTATTTAGGATGGTTACTCATATTTAGATGAAATCCAACTTGGGAAGAAATCACAATGAAGTACTTAATTAAAAGCATTCAGGTAGTCATTATGGAGGAAAGCCTCCTAGAAGGTAAAATATTTCAAGATTGTTTTAAAGTTTATCCTCATTGTTTTCATTCATCTTTATGTGTGTTAACTGTACAGAGGTTTCTGGTTATGGTACTGATGTTTTGGCAAGGGCCTGTGTTGTGTCTCAAGAGCTTCTGAGGCAGGTACTGACTTAAAAACCAGATACATGTAGATGCGCACCAAGACACCACTCTATCCTTCAAGACCATCTGTGTTTCTTTTCTGACCTGTAAGTTGTTTGCTAGTGTATTTCACATTTCAGCCAATAGAATCTAAAGAATGCAAATGGGAACATAGAGAACCTGTCTGTGAACAGGTTTCACTTTTAGGAGATTGAAATAGCTATTGAGAGCACTGTGGTTTTAGTGGGAAGGAGTGCTTTGGTGGATGGGCAGTGTCTACTATGGGTCAGATTGGGGGAACTGTAGCACGTACTCCTTCTATCTGTCGTCTCTGGTGTCACTTATTAGGAGTTGAACACATTCTCTGGTCATAATGAGAGTCCACATGCTCTAGATAATAATTTGAACAGGGAGCTGGGAGAAATAAAGAGGTCAGAGGTATATATGACAAAAGTGAGCCAGTAAAACGACAATCACATAAGGATGGAAGAATATAAAATGTTGAATTGGAAAGAAAAAGATTAAAAAGACATGGAAAAAAGAGTAAGAATAAACAGGCTCTACCAGTTTTCATTTTTTGATTAGGAAAGGAAAATATATCCCTATATGAAATTCTTGGGCCAGTTTGGGCGATGAAATTAGGGGTTAATTCAAGTTGTGTTGTTGTCAGAGTACAGTCTTAAAATTTTTGTTGTTCTCAAGGTAGAAAACAAAGTATGATACTTACTCATGGTACTCCTTTAGTTGGTTTATTTGCCACTTAGGATAAAACAAAATAAGGGAGGCTTCCAGAGTAGTGTGTAATTTTGGAAAAGTCTTTCTGAAAAATGATTATAGGGCTATAAGATGTCTCCTCTCTCTTTTCATGTGAGATCACAGCCTCTTTTTCCAGATATTTTAGTATCAAAGTTTCCAAGAATGAGATCTGTGGAACACTAGTGTCCCTCAATGTTTGAATATATGTTCTAGGAGGAAAAGGATCCTAAAGCAAGTTTGGGAACTGATAGTAGGTGCACAGTGAGTATTTGAGTGAATGAACAAATGAATGAAAGAGCAAGTGAGGCTTTGGAAAAGAGCCCCATCACCTGTAGCTCAAGGTTGTAAGTTACTTTCCTTTTCGAAGTTGACATTTATCTAGCCATGTGATAAGTTCTAAATGACTAAGAAAATTAGCAGGAGTTAGGTGGGTCGTGGGAGTGGTAGAGGTGGGTGTGTGGGGAGATGCAGGATGTTGTGTGTAGTCAAGAAGGTTGATTGCTACACTTGAAACTGCTGCTTTCCTTGTTGAGGGATAGTGGTGAGCCCAGGCTTTTGGAGTCCAAAAACCTGGATGGGAGTTTCAGCTTCCTCATTTATTAGCAGTTTGGGCAAGTTTCTTAACTGTTATAAACCTCTGTTTTCTCCTCTGTAAAATGACATAGCTACTTCATTAGTGTCTTCGTGAGGATTAAATCATGGAAAGCACTCAGCATGGTGCCCAGAATGTATTAAGTGCTCAACAAATGTTACTTACGGGACAACAGGTTTGACTTAATGTAAAATTAGCTGCTATCCCTTTTCAAAAAAATATGGCCCTTTGAACTTGGACCTTCAGATTTTAGTCTGTTAGAGTATTAAATAGATCTATTTTTTATGATTTTCTTCCCCTCTACTTCACATTATTTTATCTTCTAATTTGGGGAAGATAGTAGTCCAACATTCAGTTTATTTGTTTTCTATTTCATGGCAAATAAGTGAGCACTAGATTAGGAGCTCAAAGCACTAGGTTCCAACAGTTTCTTATTCATTCTGTTTACTTTCGTAGGTGATGTTGGCTGTGTGACTTAGCTTGTGGCTCTAGTCACTGATCAGAGATTTTCAGTGCTTTCATTGCCTGTTCTGGTAAATGTAAATATCTCATGCCTTATTGCCGTTTGTAATATTTTGACATAGTTACAAAATTGCTTTATTTTTAAAATAAAAATATTATCTTTAAATAAAAAAGTATCTAAACTAAACAATTATCATTGTTTATATAACAATGATATGTATACAAATATATTTACATATATATACAGCAAATAACAATTGAGGAGAACAGAAAGCATTTCTATTTATGCTTTGCAGTAAGAATTCTAGTGTACATTGCACCATACATGCACTGCAAATATGGTACGTTAATAGAAAGTCTGTCATAAACTGAGTTTGTTCTGAATATTTTCTCATTGCTAAGCTTTATTTTTGGTGTTTGCAATGTAAAGATAATGGCATCTATTTATCTGTAAGGTTTATTTTATTAATTATGCTTTTTCTTTTAAATTGCACCCTCAAGAGTCAGATCCTTGCCTTTCTGTGCTGGGAATTGCTGTAGCCTTAATGTAGAGCTGAGGTGAATCTGATCTGAGAGATCCTGCATAAATGTGGGATAATTCGAAGAATCCTAGTTTTGATTCATCTATAGGGAAAAAATGTGAGATTATTAGCAAAGATAAGAAGAGTGGAGAGGCATTGCAAATAAAGAATCTTGTAGTAATTTATTCTAGACTAGATCCAGGGGTGTGTTGATTTGGCTATAAATTATTAAAGTTGATATTCTGTGAAATTTTCTTTGAGTAGTTCTTTGTTTGATTGAGCAGGTTCAGATGAGGCTGAGAAAACAGGAAGATTGTGCTTAGAAGGGGGGAAGGTTGTCTTTAGGCCAAGACAGGTCAGTAATCTTATAAGAAGAGTCCCCAGACAGGACATTTCTGCTTTTAAAAATACTGTCTGATATGTAAATTCACATATCTGACGTAAATTATTCTGGCTAAGGTTGCCGCTTTCTTTTGATTTAGAAATAAGACAACATAGGTCTCTGCCCAAAAACATACAACAAAAAAGAGAAATCATAACACTTCTCAGAACTTCTTAAGTGGTATGATTTCTTGATGCATTCAGCATTTGAAAAACTGTGTGAAAACAGAGGAAAGGTGTTTAGCATAGGAATTAACTTGTTTCTTGGCAAGGAATCCAGGCAGCCTTTGAATCACTGGCTCTGTGGTGGTTCTGTTGTTTCTCGTGCATGTGTTTTTTTCCTTCTGCTTGATTGTCATCTCTTTTACAATTTCTGCCTCGGAAGATGTCTCTTTATCTAGGGCAATTACCTTGCTTACACAGGAGGCAAATTCAAAGAAGTAGTTGTTTTGTTTAAGCAGAACTTCCATTTACAACTGGTCCTAAGCTGAGTCATTAAGGTTTGTCCTATCCAGCTTAGGTCTTGAGGCTTGCTTGCTTTATTATTTGGGAGTGGCAGGAACCTGGAATTCGGTTACATTTCTTTTCCATCGTTTTTCATGTTAGTTGCTTAATGCTAATAAGAGGTGTCAGATCCACATCCTTCTTCCAATGTAGCCTCCTTCAACAGAATCAGGACTGTGAGGACAGGAGTACAAGTGTAGGCCCTGAGCGCCCTTCCTCATTCTAAGTACTTCCGCCCATTCCTGACAGCCTGGTTTAAATGCTTCTCAGCCTTAGGGAGGCTTTCTCAGCTTAGTCTGGCCCAGGTGATCATTCCCTCCTTTGAACTCAGATATCCAAATTGTCTCTGAGTCATGAAGCAATTAATGTTGTTTTGCTTTGTGATATCTCTTTTAGTTGACTTTTATTGTTAATGTTAAGCTGCTTGAGGACAAGGGCTATTGTTAATTTATCATTCCCTGTACTTTTTACAGTGACTCTTGATTTTTCCCTGGATTTACCTTGGGAAGTTTTCTTGCCTCCCAAATGACAAGAGGATCATTTAGAACATTTCATAAAAACTCACAGGATCTTTTAGATTTTTCGGGCCCTGCTGTGTGTGCCCATGGCCTTGATACAAGCAGTTTTTTCCCTTGCAAAAGACACAACCAAGTTTCCGGGAAAGACCAGGCACCACAGTCTTCCTAGATTAATACTTACCTTGAGCAGTTTTTTTATTTGGAGAGAAATTAACAGTATCCTTTACTTAGGCTTAATTTTTACCACCAAATATTTTAAAGATTTTTATTTATTTATTTTCCCCCCAAAGCCCCAGTAGATTGTTGTATGTCATAGCTGCACCTCCTTCTAGTTGCTGTATGTGGGACATGGCCTCAGCATGGCCGGAGAAGCAGTGCATCAGTGCACGCCTGGGATCCGAACCCCGGGCCGCCAGCAGCGGAGCGCGCGCACTTAACCGCTAAGCCATGGGGCCGGCCCGTCCACCAAATATTTTAAAGATGGAAACAAATGATGTACAATACTTAGCTACGGTGGCAGGTAAATAAGCAAACATTTAAAATTAAGATCTTGCATGACTAGTTAATATTGTATAAAACAGTCTAATTTTGCTGCACCTGCTCTGTAACACTAGAAATGAATGACTTGATTTTTTTTTTTTTTTTGTGAGGAAGATCAGCCCTGAGCTAACATCCATGCTAATCCTCTTTTTGCTGAGGAAGACCGGCTCTGAGCTAACATCTATTGCCAATCCTCCTCCTTTTTTTTTTTTCCCCCAAAGCCCCAGTAGATAGTTGTATGTCATAGTTGCACATCCTTCTAGTTGCTGTATGTGGGACTCGGCTTCAGCATGGCCGGAGAAGCCGTGCGTCGGTGCGCGCCATGATCCGAACCCCAGGCCGCCAGTAGCGGAGCGCGCACTTAACCGATATGCCACGGGGCCGGCCCTGAATGACCTGATTGATCTGGTGCTCTGAGCTTCCTTTAAGGGATCTATTTCTTAATGAATTAGGGGTTTCAACTTTAAAAGGAAACTGTGTATTTTTATATAATATCCCAACTTTCATCAGAGTTATTTTGTGTTTTTCATTGCCCTACTGGAAGCCCTAACTATTTTTCCAAAGAGTCATTTAATATATTTTCCACACTGACTTTGGCTTGGTGGCACGTAACAATTCTGGAGGAACTAATGATATGCTAATACAAGTTGCCTGTGTTGGAATAATGACAATAAATATGTCAATTTTTGTTTGGAGAGAAAAGTCTAAAATTCTACTTTAAAGGAGCTATTCTCATCTCCTGAGAGGATATATTTAGATCTCCTTTTTTTTTTTTTCTCTAACGAATTCTGGGGAAAATACAAACCTTGAGTTATATCCTAAAATATTTCCCGTGATGATTACTACCTTAGGTGTTTTTTTCTGTGTGTGTGTGAGGAAGATCAGCCTTGAGCTAACATCCGTGCCAATCCTCCTCTTTTTGCTGAGGAAGACCAGCTCTGAGCTAACATCTATTGCCAATTCTCCTCCTTTTTTTCCCCAAAGCCCCAGTAGATAGTTGTACGTCTTAGTTGCACATCCTTCTAGTTGCTGTATGTGGGACGCGGCCTCAGCATGGCCAGAGAAGTGGTACATCGGTGCGTGCCCGGGATCCGAACCCGGGTCACCAGTATCGGAGCGCACACACTTAACCACTAAGCCACGGGGCCGGCCCCACTACCTTAGGTTTTAAGGCTTCTTTCTTCAGGAGCTGACTCTTCTATAAGCACAGTCAGAACAGTCAGAATGCAGACTCTTCTTTAAGTAGAGTCAGCGTGCGCCTTCCAAAGGCTCATTGAACCTATGAATTTGTATGAGCCCGTGAACCTATGAATTGTCTCCATAGCATCTATATTTCCACATTTTCTCTTGTTATGGTTATTTTTTTCTGAGCACTTTTTGCAAAATATCTCCATACTACAATATCTCAACTTTTAGGAAAAGACAACTTACATATTCTTTATGTTATTATGAGAAACCATTTATTGCTTACATTGTTATTTTTAAAAATTTTATTTCCTGTTTCTATCTTGTACAAAAAGAACAGATCTTGGATTTTAGGGAAGTATAGATGTATCCTATGCATTGGGTCATGGAAGAACTTTTATTTTGCTTTAATTTAAAAAAATTTTTAAATTGTGGTAAAATATATATAACGTTTTAATTTTGTGTTTTTTCTTTACTGTTTCTGTTCTCACTGAAAACAGTTCTCTTGTTTCTCAGCCTCACACACCTTACTCACTAGGATATTTTATTATTCATAGAGAGGAAAAGAATTCATTGTCTTTTTTTTTTTCCAAAACATTTTTTGAAATATTTTTATTCTTGAAAACAAGTTCACCTGAGAGCATCCAGTTTTGAGCTTGAGTGAATCAGCACTGTTGTCTGTATTAGATATTTTAAAAATTGAGCGTTAAGACCACTTCTTATTAGGTTGGTTTCTGAAATAACGTTTTATAGCCAAAATTTGTGTCCTGAGCTCTTTGACCTAGTCTGAGGTTTTGCAAATGAAATTCTGTCTGTAACCTCAATAAGTGTGAAACTGAAAAAAGTGGAATTTTTAGTATAATTCTATTTTGTAAGTTTATTAAATTTTTAAGCAAGTTGTGTTTGATGAGCTCTAAGGAGCGCTAGGTTATTTTTGTGTTTTGTTTTGGTTGTACAGTATCAAAAACGTCCTTGTTTACATGGAAAAGTCCTTGTAAGTGGTAACAATTTTTTAAAACACCTTGCCTAACAACGACAATAATAATAAAGGCCACTAACATTTTTGAGCATGTAAGCACTAGACTCTTGATAAAGCTTTATATGTATTATTTACACAACAAACCCATAATGTAGGTAATTACTTTTATCTCTGTTTTACAAATGAAAAAATTGAGGCACAGGGAGTTAAATTAACTAATACAAAATTCAGATAGTAGGAGGCAGAGCTAAGCTCAAGTCTGGTGCCCTTAACCACTGTGCTTATTTGTACTGCTCTGAAAATGTTTCAATTAATCCGATCTAGAAGTTTTAAAATGGAGTAGCAGGAAATTCTCATTTTCAGGTAGAATCACTAATATTCCTTAATTCATACTTGTTCAGTTTGGAGTGATTGTTGAATAAGTTTCTCAGCTAATTTAAATCTTCATTGTGTGTTTGAAAATATTATCAATGTCATTAAAAAAAATCCTCATTGCCTGTCTTTGTCTTTTATTCACTGAAAATTTTAAAACAGTTAAACATACTTTGTTTTGTATGTTCAGTTCAAATTTTGTTTTAATTTTATCATTGACATTATTTGCAGCTATAAAACATGGTAGCATTACAACTTTGCATTGCAAAATTGTTTAAAATATTAGCAGGATGCGCCAGCTGGTGCAGCCGTGTTATAACTGAGAGATACTAAAGGAGTTTCTTGGTAACCAAAAGTAAAAGTGTCAAAAAAATTTTTTTCATTTGAACTATTTATAATAGAACTTGCCTTTGGATAGCCAACAAATTTCACAAAGGAAAGAGGAGATTCCGGAACTCATCATATAGTTACAAATAACTGTGAAATCTGAAATTTAAAGACCATGCCTTAATAAAATTGATAATTTGAATCATGCTGGCATCTTCTTAACAGCTCATGCTTGTCGATGGAGCATGCTATTCTTATTTATACCACATTTAGGTAATAGCTTTTGTAAGAGCCACTACTTCTGCAGTTTTTCCTGTCATTGTTTTTTTTTTTTTTTTAATTTTATTTATTTTATTTATTCCCCTCAAGCCCCAGTAGATAGTTGTATGTCATGGTTGCACATCCTTCTAGTTGCTGTATGTGGGACGCGGCCTCAGCATGGCGGGACAAGCGGTGCATCGGTGCGCGCCTGGGATCCAAACCCGGGCGGCCAGCAGGGGAGCGCGCGCACTTAACCGCTAAGCCACGGGGCCGGCCCCTGTCATTGTTTTGTTACCACCAGTACAGATCTTGGTATGTTTTGACTAGCTTATTTGAGGGCATTCTAAAAAGTGATCTAAATATTACTTATTTTTTCCCCTCCTATTGTGCATGATGTTTTACAAATAAACCTTTCTTATCTTTACTTGCATGAACATATCATTAAAAAAATTTGAGATTTCCAACATTCATGTCCTTGCCTAGTTAAAAGTGCAAAGATTTCACATCATTTTAGCCTTTCAATTATTCGAGTATTTTAGATGCTTTTCCCTGGTCTCTGGTTTCTAAATAACCGTCCTAATAATATTTAAGCAGTAGTATTTTCTCCAATAAACTTGTTCACAGTGTTGTAGTAGGATTTAGTAAGCTTTTCGTCCAGAGTGTGCACTAGTTCTTCATGTTCTTCTGTGTAATAACTTACCTTGAACAATGCTATGGTACTTTTATTGTTAGAGTTAAATTTTATTTGAACACTGCCCCCTGTCCCCCCCAATAACCTTAGGCTTTCTTTTTATGAACTGTCTTTTTCCGCAAAATAATGTTATAGCTTGACAGGGATCATAAATCTATTTTGTAAGATTTAACTTCATGTCAGGGAGTTGAGATATATTTTTTTCTTGCCCTAAAAGGTGACCTGTAATGACAAATAGCTAGTACCTTATTTATTTATATGAGATTCTTTCATTTCATATGCGGTTATCAGTGTGTTTGATAATGGTTAAAGAATTGATTGGTGTTGTTTTCTAATACTAATTATTAATTTGCCTTCAGCCTGATCAATCTTTTATATTCATTATCAGATTTTTTTTTTTTGCTGAGGAAGATTTGCCCTGAGCTAACATCCATGCCAGTCTTCCTCTATTTTTTAGTATGTGGGCTGCCAGCACAGTGTGGCCGCTAAGAGTGGCGGAGGTCCATGCCTGGGAACTGAACCCAGGCCACCGAAGTGGAGTGTGCCAAACTTAACCACTAGGCCACCAGGGCTGGCCCCAGATATATTTCTTAAATCTCAGAATTTTTTTCATCTGTTGATATGGTTCATTGAGGGTAATCATTTTACCTGACCACAAACATGTAAGTTATTGAAGAAGTATTGAAAATTTATGATAATGCTATCATAAATATAAAAGTAGGGCAACAAGGACCTGAACTTTTGTATTACAGGTTGACTTATTTTGTGACAGTCACGCTGACAGTCACACTGTGTCATCTAGAGCACGTGCTGAGGCA
The DNA here is from genome assembly GCF_020826845.1 of Diceros bicornis minor. Taxonomy (NCBI): domain Eukaryota; kingdom Metazoa; phylum Chordata; class Mammalia; order Perissodactyla; family Rhinocerotidae; genus Diceros; species Diceros bicornis. The sequence goes on from NC_080746.1 coordinate 19,686,078, forward strand.
GTGTTGCCTGACACTTAAGGGAGTGCAGCATGTGTGTGTGCTTGTACCATTTTATGTGAGTGGATATATACAGTCCTGAGCAAAAGGAAGAAGAAGAAGAAACACAAGTACACAGCCATAGTCTTCCTAATCAAGGACAGATTTTAAAGAATTTCACATTCAGCAAATGAACAGAAATGCTTGGAGAAGCTTTATTTTGAGTCCTGCATGAAAGCAAATTAACCTGGTAGATGTAATTGCCTGGAGCTTGTCTCCATTTTATTAAAATTGGCATATAACACATCTGTGGGCATCTTTGTTATTGAAGTCTTAAAAATAGTTAAAGTTTATTTAAAAAGTGCAAGTAGCATAAATGTTTGCAAAAACCCTGATGTTTTTGGGGCATAGTTTGAAAACCACTGTGCTCAGATGACTAGTTCTAAGCCCAGTCATTGTCTCAATTCAGGAAGGATAGGGTCTTCACTTATGAGGCAGAATCTCTGCCTTGAGTTTGCTTGACTTAGACTGTATTTGTCTTGAGAGAAGTTGTATTATCATAATCAGCTAGAGCATGGATTTTTGCTCTACAGATTTGTTAATTAAGAATAACTAAACATGAATTTTTTAAACTTGTGCCTTATTTCCCATCCCATGATATAATGTTCTGTCCGGTAAACCACCATTCAAGGACATTGGCCAAAACGTATGGCTGCACTCAGCAATACTGGGCATGGATGAGAATTGTCCCCTTTTAGGTAGAAAATCTTTTAGCATCTGTATCGGGAGCTTGAATATAAGATTGTTATGCTGAAGTTATCCATCACACGGGTCAACCCTAGTTGTCTTGGCACAGGAACTTCCTCTTGATTAGGTACAGGATTTTAATTTTTATAGTGTTGAGGATTTTCTTTATCTGCAGAATTAAAAGTATTTGTCAGATATGATAAAAGATTGTTTTATGGGTAAATGAAGTCTCAAATATATATTTATTAGTATGTGAGATGAATGGAATATTTAATCATTGAAAGGCCTTCGATAGGCTTTGAAATATCTCCATTTTATATATTAATACTTCCTGTATTAATATTAATGGTAAGATACTCCATATTATGAATACTACTGATAAATGAATCTTAATGATATACGCTATTGTTTAAAAAAAATTTGGATTATAGCCCAAAACTGGAAACAACCAACAAATAAATGAATGCTGGCATATTCATACAATGAATACTACTCAAATAAAACAGGATGAACTTGAATCTCAAAAACATTATGTTGAACAAAAGAAACCAGACATGAAAGGTTATATGCTATACAATTCCATTTGTATGAATAGTAGAATAGGTAAAAAACTAAGTGATGGTGTTGGAAATCAGAACAGGTGTTGTCTCTGAGTGGATGGGTGCAATTGACTGGAAAAGAGTAGGAGGGAACTCTCTGGTGGAAATATCCTATATCTTGACGGGAGTGCTGGTTATATGTGTGCATACATTTGTCACAGTTCATCAAATGGTACACTACTAACATGTGTGTTTTACTATATGTAATTATACCTCAATAAAAACCATTTGGAATAGAAATCTTTCTAAAGTGAATAATAGTGGTAGCAGTAGCCATAGTAATAGAAAAGACTAATAATTATTGAGTTCTTATGTACCAGACAACAGCTCAATGCAGTAGGTTTTATTAGTTCCATTTTACATATATAAGGAAACTGGTTCTTAGAGAATATAAGTAACTTGTCGAAGGTCACAGAGCCAGTACGTGTTTCAATCCAAAGATCTATTTGACTACAAAGCCAGTGAGCTTAATAGCGACACTGATACTGAACCTCTTATTAATCTCAAGTTCATGTGCCCGATGCCCAGCAAGCCAAACACTGAGACGTCGGTGCTTGGAGATGAGAAAGGTTTATTCAAATTGGCCAAAACGAGTAGGTGGGAGCCTGGGTTTGCTCAAATCCACCTCTCCTAGACAGAAAGCAGGGGGGGTTTATAGAGCTACGGGGCTTGGCAGAAGGGGCTTCAGGGAAACAAAGGGGTCACTCCCAATAAGCCTCTGGGCAACCTGACTTCTGGGCTTCAACAGCTGCTGAGGGCTGGCCATCCGTCAGGTGATCGTCAGGTGATCGGCCATCTGGTGATAGCAACCTCCCTGAAGGCATTCTCTTTCTCCTGCAAAACAGGCTCACAAATTCTTGAGACCCCTGAGTCACCCTTCAAGTTAAACAGGAAAAATAGCAAATTGGTTTAATATCTACAGTACCCCTCAGATACCCGGCTCCAGCACTTTCCTGGGTATGTATATTTAAAAAATTAAATGTTTTCTTAAACAGGACATATGAGTATAATTTAAAATTATTTGGTGACTTAGGGTCATCATTATGAACACTATTTTTTGTATTGAAGTGTATAGGGCTCTTTCCCATGAATTGAATGAACTACATGTTTTGTTGAATTCTGTTTTGTAATACTTCTGTCTCTCCCCTCAATCTAACGGATCTTTTCTCTCCTGGTTCCCCTTTCTACTTTTTTCTCCTTTTAATATGCTGTGGGCTGGAAATGAAACTTAATAATGGTTTTCATATAAAATAAGAATTTAGTAAGGACCGAAGAGGCCCTTCTCTTCAACATAGTGCATGAGCTTTAGTGCATGAACCTTCTGATTTAGTTTGGCTACTCAGAGCCTGTCTCCCTGCCCCTCTCCCCTCTTTTAAATTTACCTTCTGGTTTTTGGTTGTATTCCAGGTAGAAGTAAGAAGAAACCAGGGGAGTAGAAACAGCTTTTTTTTGTGATGACTGACAACTAGTATTTAAGCGTTAGGCCCATTGTTTATTTAGCAAATTACTGTGGGTCAATCGGTTCTAGGCCTAGAAAAAATCAAACTATGAGTAAAGCTTACCATAATATTGGAACTTGTAACTTTAATTCTGCTTGAGGTGACAGATATTTCTTGCTTTTGGTTATGTTGACATGTATAGGTTGAGTGCTTTTATATAAGGAAACATTTCCAAGTTAGTAGCTTAAAAATAAAATTTTTGAAAAATGCTTTAATTTGTGGCTTAGCCTGACCTCCAGAATAAACAATGACTATAAGGAGTTTTGCAAGGAAGACTTGACTTTGTATGTGTTTATTTCCTTTATTTTGCAGCATGTCTGTACAAAGCGTACGGTATACACACACACACACACACACACACACACACACACACACACTTACATACAGACACATGTATATACAAACATACACAGGTACGGTGAATAGAGGCTAGTCTGCTCATTTTGAGCCTGCCCCACCTGAATGTGGTAGCCATGAGAGAGAATATTTTAAATGCTTCAGACTATTAATAGAATTTTGGTCAATGGAAAGATTCCAGAAGAAATCTACAAAAAGTACACAAGTAATTTTTATTGTTATTTTTGCTCCGTCTTTAGTCTTCAGATGTTATAATTTGAAAGGGGCATTTTCCCCCATTTCTTCTAGGCTTCTCCTACCAAACGTGAAAAAGAAGCCCATTTTTATTATTTGCATGAGCTATTTGAGAGGTAGGAAACAAACTACGTTTTTCTATAGGTTGTAAATATCCATCATACTTAAATGTTGGTGTAGTCTATTCAAATTCACATTGAAGGGGTTGAAATTTTGGCCTTTCCTTTTTAAAAAACTCTATAATGATGCCATTAAATAGTGACTTAAATCAATACCTTTATTTATTGCTAGCTATGTTCAAGGCACAGTAGGAGTATAAGCAATGTGTGGCATAGTCTCTATTATTACTGTATTTAATAATCTAGGGCCGGCCCTGTGGCTTAGCGGTTAAGTGCGCACGCTCTGCTACTGGCGGCCCAGGTTCAGATCCTGGGTGTGCACCGAGGCACCGCTTGTCCAGCCATGCTGAGGCCGTGTCCCACATACAGCAACTAGAAGGATGTGCAACTATGACGTACAACTATCTACTGGGGCTTTGGGGAAAAAGAAGGAGGCGGATTGGCAATAGATGTTAGTTCAGAGCCGGTCTTCCTCAGCAAAAAGAGGAGGATTAGCATAGATGTTAACTCAGGGCTGATCTTCCTCACCAAAAAAAAAAAAAAAAAAAAAAAAATCTAATTGTCCAGGTTATCTAGGTTACCAATTTAAAACAAAAAGTTATTGTCTTATCTTTATGACCAAGCTATTCTGGTAGGAAATGCCTGATAGGAGATATCGTGGTTGAGTTTAATTAACAGTGTTAAAGAGTTGTGTATAGATAGGTTACCACAGAGTGAATTGCTTAATAGGACAGTACATGTGTTGCCTTGTGAGGTTAATAGAGTGATCTTTGGATATACATGAGAGACAGAGAGAAACAAGTAATTCCTTTCCCCTTTGTGAGTGGCAGACTCTTTTTATACATAATCTTAGAAGGTCTCTACTTCCTCAACTTGATAAAGAGCATCCACAAAACACCTACAGCTAACATTATATTTAATGGTGAGAAACTGAGTCCTTTTCTATTCAGATTGGGAATAAGACAAGGATGCCTATTCTCACTACCCTTATTCAACATAGTGCTGGAAGTTCTAGCTAGTGCAATAAGGCAAGAAAAAGAAATAAAAGGCACATAGATCGGAAGGGAAGAAATAAAATTTCCCTATTGACAGATGACATGATTGTCTATGTAGAAAGGAATCTACAGATAAACTTCTAGAAATATGTGCGTTAGGCAGGTCGCAGGATGTGAGATAAACATACATAGATCAATTGCATTTCTATGTGCTAACGAACATGTGGAAATAAATACAATATCATTTACAATTGCTCAGATAAAATAGTAATAGTTAAGTGTATATCTAACAGAACATGGATAGGACTTTATGCTGAAAACTACAGAATGCCTGTGAAAGAAATCAAAGATCTAAATAAATGGAGAGACACGCTGTGTTCATGGATTGGAAGACTCAACATAGTAAAGATGTCAGTTTTTCCCAAATTGACATACAAGTTTAGTGCAATTCCTATAAAAATTCCAGCAAATTTTTTTGTAGATATAGACAAGATTATTATAAAGTATATGTGGAAATACAAAGGAACTAGAATAGTTAGTATAAGAAAAAGTGGGAGGAATCACTCTACCTGATTTCAAGACTTTTATAGCAACAGTGATCAAGATTGTGTGATATTAGTGGAAAGATGGACACTTAGATCAATGCAACAGAATAGAGAGCCCAGAATAACAATAGAGACCTACATCAATATCCTCAGTGGATTTTTTTTTTATTGAGATATAACTCACACACTATAAAATTTTTCCTTTTGTACAATTCAGTGGTTTTTAGTATATTCATGAAGTTGTACAACATTCACCACGCCCTAATTCGAGAACATTTTCATCACCTAAAAAAGAAATGCGATGCCCATTAGCCATTGCCCAACTGATTTTTGACAAAGATGCAGAAGCAATTCGATAGAGGAAAGATGACCTTTTCGTTAATGGTGCTGGAACAGTTGGACTTCCATAGACCAAAAAATGAACTTTGACCTAAACTTCACACATACAAAAATTGACTCAAAATGGATCAAGGAGTTAAATGCAAAACATAAAACTGTAAAACTTTTAGGAAAAAAACAGGAGAAAAATTTTGGAATCTAGATATAGGCAAAGAGTTCTCAGACTTGACACAAAAGCGTGATACATAAAAGGAAAAATTGATAAATTGGACTTCATAAAAACTAAAAACTTTTGCTCTGCTAAAAAGAATGTTAAAGACATCCTTTTAAAGATGTGTTAAAAAGATGAAAAGACAAACTACAGACTGGGAGAAAATATTTGCAAATCACGTATCCAATAAAAGACTAGTATCTAGAATGTGAAAGAACTCCAAAATTCGGTAGTGAAAAACCAGATGAATCAGTTAGAAGGTGGCAAAAGACATAAAAAGACATTTCACTTAAGCGGATATACAAATGGCACATAAGCACATGAAGAAATGTTCAACATTATCGGGGATTCACGAATTACGAATTGAAACCACGAGTTATTTCAAAGCAAAAAGTTTAATTTTAAAAAAAGGAAAAAATATTACATGAATATTATTAAATTTGGTATATACAAAAAAGGCTAAAGAAGAAGACAAAAAGTACAAGTGATCTTGCTACCTGTATGTAACTTCCACTACCATTTTGGTGTATTTTATACCTTTTTCCTTTTTTTCCCCTCTGTGCGTTTTTAATTTACATAGTTAACTGAATATGCAGGGATGTGTCCTGTTCTCTTCAACAAACGTTATCATGAGTACTTTTTCATATTACTTAAAATTATCCATGAATATAATTTTTAAATGGCTCATAATATTCATTGTATGAATGTACTATAATTTAGGTAACCATTCCTCTCATACATTTAAAATATTTCCATTTTGTTGCTATTATAAATAATCCTGTGCTGAACATTTTTGTATATAAACCACTGTCAGGATTTCTGACTCCTTCCTTAGAATAGATTCTTAGATGTGGAATTAGTGTGTCATTGGGTGTGGGCATCTTAGAGGTCTTTGAAACCTACACATTGCCGAAATACAAAATACTTTACAGAAATATTGTTTCAGTTTGTGCTCCTTCATACTCCCCTCTTAAAAAAATTTTTTTTTTTTTTTAAATTGTGATAACTCCCACTCTTTCATGCATTTCTCTTTTCTCTAGGTCTCCAAACACTTTATCTTGGCTCTCCTTCTACAACTCTGTCCTCTTCTCAGTCTTCTAACATTGTTTCTCTTTACCCCTTAAATATTTGGGTTCTCTACGGTTCGGTTCTCAGTCTCTTCTATGTATTTATGTTTTTCCTGGGCCATGTCTTCAACTGCAGCTTACACCCTAATGACTCCTAAATCTCATATCTCTTTTGAGTTTTAGGGCCCCATTTCTAACTGCATGTTGGACATCTTTACCTTATGCCACATAGATATCACAAACTTATCTCAGTTATCTAAAACTGAATTCATTATTTATCTAACCAGAACAGCTTCTCCTTTGCTACCTAGTAGTATAAGCCAAAAGTCTGAGTTAGCCTGGATTACTCCTTGAACCTTGCCTGCTACTTCTTGTCAATCACTAAATTTTAAGATTCTGCTTCCAAAATAGCTCTCTAGTTTGTTACCTCCCCTTCATTCTTTTTCATTGCCTGAATTTAGCCACTCGTATTTTTTTGTATTACTGCAGTAGAGTCTTAACTGATGCCTATTTCTGGCCTCGTTTCCCTCAGTTTCATCCTCCACACTAAAACCAGCTTGATCTTTTTAAAGCATAAATTTCAGCACGTTACTCACCTTCTCTGTCTTCTATCTCCTGTAAAACAAAGCCCATTTTCCTTAGCATGGCGTCGGTGAGCCTTGTCTTGACTGCCACAGCCCCTGCCTGTCGTCCAGCTTCATCCATGGCCGTGCCTGAGAGGCTCCTAGTCCTGCTAAGCTAGTTTCCTCGATATATTATATATATATTATATATATATTTTTCCTGCCCTTTATGCCTTTGTTTATCTCGTTTTTTCTTCCTGATATGCTTCCTCCCTCTCCTATCCACTTGCCAGATTTCTTTCACTTTTCAAGATTCAGGTAGCATTATAACCCCTGTGGGAAGCTTTCTTGCCCTCCACAGGAAGAATTAAGGGCATCCTCATCTGTGTTCCCATTGTGCCACACACCCACTTCTGTTACCACTTCCTATATTGATGTACTTTTTTTTGTGATTAATCTGTTCCTGACCGTTATACTAGATTCTGATACATCCTCTCTACCACTTAAAGAAGGACTTGTGTACCGTTTTTGTTTCCTCAAGGTGAGAGAATTGTGTCCAACATATGGTAGATATTTAATAAATATTTCTTGACTAGATAATGGAATGAATGAATGGCAGTTTTCATGGATGAAGGGTTTCATGCTGACAAATGAAAAAAAAGTTTAAGGAAAAATCACACAATTTGGAGTCAGAGGAATTGAGCTTGAGTTCTGCCATCATCTCTTAGTGTCTATAATTGTAGGCATGTCATTTCCCTTCTCTGAGCTTCAGTTCTTTTGCAAAATGGAGGTAGTAATAGTAGTAGTAATAATAATAGAATTGCTTTTTAAACAATAAATACTCTGTAAATTTTAGTTGATACTGTTTTCAGTAATAAAAAGCATCCTGTATGTTCAGGCCACGCGTGTCATGCACTATCTTCATTGAAGTAAGAGGAGACTTACTCAGATCTTTGAGTAGACATACGCATCAATTACAAGATCAGTTTACCTTGCTGTGCTGTAATTTGGTTTGCTATAATTTTATTGACCCATTACTTTATTCTTGCATTGCCTCATCACATGTTCAAACACTGAAGATGGGTCAGGGTGAGTCGGTTTCAGAAAACAGCCTTCCCTGAAAGTAGTCCTTAATGCTTATGGTCTGTGATGTGAAATTTCCAGAATGATGAAGTATACAGATGTTAACAAAGTTCCATGCTGTTTTCTAATGTGGTTTGACTTTTCTAGCTGTTGTCAGTGACAAACTTGTGTACTACTAGTCTGCCCTGTTTTCCGTATTTTCTATACAGAGATGTATAGTTAGAGCGGTGATGAGTAATATGTTTTCAAGAAATGCTACTGTAACCTTTAAGTCTAGATGAGTAGATTGAGCATTTAAAGTTATACCTCTTGAACTGCTCTGGATGACTGTGTGTTCCTACCAAATGAATCACTTTATGAATATGCATGAGCTTATAAACACAACTTTTTAAAAGAAATTCCTGTGTTCTGAAATAAAATTACACTGGTAGTATGTTCCAAGTTTTCTGTGAAAAGAAGCTTTCCATTAGTCTTAGAAGCTCTGAATAATAGAGTATTTTTTTTCACTCATTCTACATTTTAATGACATCTCTGGCTTTATTTTCTCTATCCTTTTTTTCCACGAGTTTCTTGATTTCACTGTTTCTTCTTCACCCTTTAGACAGGTGAAAGAGCAACAACTCAGTTTAAACTGTGAGTGGGGGAGCCCAGTGGCCAGAGAGCTGGTAGACCCTGGAGCACTAGACAGCCAGCACCCAGTCCTCTCTCTTTATTGTCCAGGCAAGGTTTGCAGTAGAGATGTGCCCATTCAGTGTTCCATTAATATATAATTTGTAGATTAGATTACTTTACTTTGTCAATTAGTATTTCCATTTGACCTGGAGGTTCAACTGTGTATTGCTTTGGGACATTTTTAATTGTTAAAAATCGTGGTTGGGTTCTGATCAGTGTATACAGCCTCAAGTTATTATTCATCCACATTGTGGGCTTTTGTTTCTTCTTCAGCACATCAGTCGCACACAGCACCTCAGAATGGTCCAACTTGTTTGGTTAGTGCCTTAATGAGCAGTCACTATATCATCTTGTAGAATGCAGGTATATACTTTATCTACAGTTCCCCCTTTCAGCTTGCTTAGACTGTAAATTCCTTGCATTTATATTTATTTTGTAAGATTTAGTTTTATGCATGGCACCATGTTGTTTTCCTGATAAAAATGGTAGAGGCCGGCCCCATGGTATAGCGGTTAAGTTCGCGAGTTTGGTTTCGGTGGCCCAGGGTTCGCTGGGTCGGATCCTGGGTGCAGACCTACTCACCGTTTATCAAGTCATGCTGAGGTGGCATCCCACACAGAAGAGCTACAGCTCTACAATTATGATGCACAACTATGTACTGGGGCTTTGGGGAGGAAAAAAGAAAAAAAAAAGAAGATTGGCAACAGATGTTAGCACAGGGCTAATCTTCCTAAAAAAAAAAAAATGGTTTTTATAAAACCCAAGTTTGAGAAGTTGATAGCAGTGGCTTAGCAGTGGACACAAGTATTGTGTGAAGTAGTGCAAAAAGCCTTGGAGAGGTGCCAATTAGGAGACTTGAGTTCCAGATCTGGCTGTGCACTTAACTCACCATGTCATCTTGGCTAATAACCTAACAATAAAAATAATAATACCTTAATTTATACAGTGCTCTGCCGTTTACAAAGCACTTTTCTAGATATGGGCAGATATGATTATTCCCATATTATGATGAGGAAACTAAAGCTTAAAGAGTTTAAGAGATTTGCTCAAGGTCATATACCTAGCAAGGGCTAGGACCAGGGTTAACTTTATACCCCACTGCCTCTCATTTTACTTTTAATTGTAAAATGAGGAGTTGGACCAAATCAGTGATTTTCAAGCTTCATTTACCCAGAATGCTAGGATTCTGTAGAATAGCCTCTGGGTTTGCTTATGAATGATAGAAATATGGGGAAAGCTGTTTAGACTGGGCACCAGGGTGGACATGTGGGGTGAGGTGGTGGTTGCAAATGACCTTTGGATCTTTTTCTGCATCTGTTATTATCAGTGCAGTTTTTGTGTCCATTGGGGCAAAAAGAAGGTGGAAAGGCATCTGATAGAAACTCTTGTTTTTTAGAAAAGGAGGGGGGGTTCCATAGTTTCTTTAAAAATTTTGAAAACAACTGCATTAGATGATCTCTAAGGCCATGTTTCAGCCTACGAGTCTGAAAAGTGTTGCAACCTTAACTTTGGTCGTGTTGCCAGATGGGCCGGTGGTGACTTTATAGATGTTGCAGCCTTACATCAGTTTAGGGTTAAGGCACTATTGAAGCTTTATGTATCTTCCAAGACAGTCTATTCTTACGTACGTGCTAAAGTGCCTATGTTTAGTAGTCTTTAGGGAAAAGAGGCAAAATGTCAGAAATGAACATGGGTAATTATGTTTATGTAGCCAATGTTGGTAATGCTTTTTTTTTTTTTAAAGACTGCTAGTAAGAATGACTGACTTTGGAGTTGCACTGGAGTTATTTTAAAAAGTGAACATGTGTGCTTTAGTCTACACTAGTTATCTTGGGTGTCATTTGTGTTTTCTACAGTCTGCTGATGGTTAAACCCAGCATTTCTATTAAGGAGGGGCTCCTTTTGTTTTTTCTTCCAAAGTAAAGGTGTTTTTATTAACTCTTAACACAGAGATCCACTATCTATTCATTTCTATGTTTATTTCTGAACAAAAGAGACTTGGCTTTTCGGCTAAAATATTCTTTTAGCTTCTTGTAGATCACAGTGGCAATTTCCATTTGTAATGTAAATTATTTACATTTGTACTATTTTACATTCCTCACCTGCCCTCCGCAATCGCAATCTGATATGCATCTCGTTGGCAATTATGAGAGACTAATTTGGGCCATGTGGTTATCAATGAAATTTCAGTTCATCTTATCTTAATCTGCCCAGAGGAAGTATCTCTGAGATAACTATGACTTTTTTGATGATACTTTTGACATAGGGATGGTTTGTGTTACTTGGCCTGATGTATGAGGCAGCTCTAGTTGATGAATGTGGTATACGTGCTCATAGGCAGATGCGGGTGTCCACACAGCCCTGAGACTCCTTTCTGCTTAGTGGAGGTGTTTGATTCCTTAAGAATTAATTAGTGGACAGACATTGGAAATAAAGGCTCAGGAGAAAAAAAGAGCAAGTTTTTTCATCTGGAATTTTTGTCTTATTGTGGTATGACATGGGGCTTCCTCTTGGTGCTTCCTAACTCAAGCGTTTGGTTATTAGATAATCATCTTTGACACTTGTATTTTTTAGGTAAAATTTGCATACTAGGAATTGCACAGATCTGAAGTATACAGTTCAGTGAGATTTGATAAATCCTTAAACCATTACCCTAATCAAGATAGGGAAAATTTCTATCATTCACATAGTTCTCTTGTGCTTCCTTCCAGTCAGTCCCCAGACACCTTTACTTGTATAATAAAAAGATTTTTACAGTACAAAATGATCAGACCTTTGTTTCTGTAGCAACTGGGTAAGTATAAATAATACAATGTATAATTAAAACTAAAAATTTTTTTTGTAGACAGGCCTGTGTGTATAGGCAGAAGGTGCTCAAAAACTGCTTCCTTAACTAATTAATAGAATTTTTGATGATAACTGACAAAGACAGTGGTAAGCAAAGCAGCCCTGCTACCTTTGGTATAGACTTTACATCTTAAAACATAGTCTCTTATGTGTGAGATTGAGAGCAGCTTTCTATAATAAAGTGATAAACAGGCATCATGTAGTTTGTTTTTTTTGAGTAGTCTATATACCAAGTAAAAGGCAGAGAGGACATTGGCCCAGGGGCCAAGTCCTCACATTTTTGTATCCCTAGGATATACTCCCCTATTTGTAAAACATCGTTTACCTCAGTAGGCTGCCATGGACATTGGTTAATGTTTGGAAAATTCTGTGTAAAGAGTGGGGTTCTGTCCATGTGCTCTTACCAGGGAGATTGAGCAAACTTGTACTAAGTGGTTGACCTTTTATAAGAAACACTCCTGGGGGCCGGCCTGGTGGTGCAAGTGGTTAAGTGCATGGGCTCTGCTGCGGCGGCACGGGGTTCATCGGTTCGGATCCCGGGTGCGCACCGATACACCACTTGTTAAGCCATGCTGTGGCGGTGTCCCATATAAAGTAGAGGAAGATGGGCACGGATCTTAGCCCAGGGCCAGTCTTCCTCAGCAAAAAAGAGGAGGATTGGCATTGGATGTTAGCTCAGGGCTGGTCTTCCTCACACACACACAAAAAGAACCACTCCTTCCAGCCCAACTTCTGATTCCATTTTTCTTTTGTGCAAATAGTTCTGGAGGTTTACGGTTTATTTTTCACTACACATGCAGTGTGCTTGCTCTTCTTGTGTAGAAACTGCCCGAATGACCGTGGATGACCCAGGCTCTTCTCAAGAATGTGTGCTTTGTGGGAACCGGCCAAGTTGGCTTTACACTTACTTTTTCTGAACAAACGAATATATAGTTTCATCTGGCAAATATGGTCAAACCTCTGGTTTGGGAGGTGGTTGTTTCTTTTTGTGTATTTGTTTTTGTTTTAGCTAGTAGTAATTGATGTGGTTGAGGTGGGGCTTTTCTTTGGGGAAGGTACCACTTTGAACTTCCCTTCCCTTTCAAGTAGAAATAGTATAGCCCCTTATAGCTCAGTAGTATCAGTAAATACTTAAGTTTTATATCCTCTTCTTTTATTAAGGAAAATATAGGGGCAGAAAATGATTTTGTTTTGTGGCCCTGAAGTTAGTTAACAGTGATTTCTTGAAATATCTCTTTTTCTAATATTGAACATAGTGTTTATCAGTATTATCCTTGTATATTTTGGAAAAATTATTTTTATTTCATATAAAGGAAGGAAAAAACAACATCAACCCTCCATTTACTAAGCCTAAAGTTCTGTTAGTATAGTTTCAGATTAATAGAGATTGTGTGTCTGGTACTGGTAATATATGTCTCTGGAGAGCAAAGTCACAGCAAAATGATACAAATGAATGATACTGAAGAATGGAAATGTGATATGAAATTCTTGCAGACTTCTTAATCCAACCCCCATCTTGTGTTAAGGGAGATGGAATTTACATCACTGTGCCTTATGTAATAAGGCCACTGATCTACAGTTTCACTCCTCCCGAAATTGTGTGGGGCATATGAGGCTTCTGTTTAATTGGTTTGATGTGTGATCATTAGAAAACTCTATACCAGTTAGATTCGAAATAGCAATCCTTTTTCTTTGAAAGGATTATTAAGAGAACAAAAAATTGTTTATAGTACTATTCCAGTGATTTCAGGTTTTTTTTTTAACCTGTTCTATTTGTTTAGTCTTGTGTTTGCATGGGACCTAAGCATTGCTTTGTGACCCTTAATACTTATTATTATTCACAATTGCTTATAGTTTTGGATTTCTCCAAACCTAAAGTGTAAATTAAAGTTCATCTCAGTCATTTTAGTAGTTTATCTTTCTTAAAAAGAAAGAAGATGATAGACAGTTTAGCTATAATTTCCCAATTAAATTAGCTTCGTTCTTCTCCCATATGATCACCTGTTGGCCAACTTCAAGAATATTAAAGTTCCTGATCTTCCTCACAAAATATTCATTTTGAACCTCGATGACTAAAGTATCAGATTCTTTACTTGGAAAATGTCATTATCGTTTGGAAAGCTTTGTAACTGTAGGATTTGACGTTCTTTTGGCTTCCCTAAAGTCAAACCTTGTTCCTTAATAGTGAACAAAATCAGAATTAATGATAATCTGGCCTTAGAGGGGCTGAAATCTACATTTTGCAATCTATTAAGAAAAAGTTGATTTCTAAGTTTAAATATTGGGAAGGGAGGAAGAGAGGAGGAGATTTTAGTTTCTAACAAGCTTTGTTAATCGTGAATGAATCTTAACTGTTTATTATGGGAACTTTATTTTGAATTCACCTTGCAATTATTTACTAGTAAAACTGCACCTTACTCACTGTGACCTTCAGGAAGTCATTTCTACTCTTTGGGCTTCATTGTTTTTTGTTTTTTTTTCTCTCTTTTAATAGACTTTATTTTTTAGAGCAGTTTAGGTTCACAGCAAAATGGAGTGGAAGGTACTACAGAGATTTCCCATATACCTCTTACTCCTACTCATGGATAGTGTCCCCCATGATCAACATCCCCTACCAGAGTTGCACATTTGTTACAGTTGATGAACCTACGTTGACACTTCATTATTACCCAAAGTCCGTAGTTTACTTTAGGGATCATTCTTGGTGTTGTACATTCTATGGGTTTGGACAAATGTATAATGACATGTATTCACCATTATAGATAGTATCATACAGAATAGTTTCATTGCCCTAAAAATCCTCTGAGATCCACCTATTCATCGCTCCCTCCCCCTAACCCCTAGCAGCCACTGATCATTTTACTGTTTTTCATAGTTTGCCTTTTCCAGAATGTCATGTAGTTGGAATCATACGCTACGTGGCCTTTTTGTAGCTTTTACCTGCATTGGCTTCTTTCACTTAGCAATATGCATTTAAGGATCTTCCATGTCTTTTCATGGCTTGATAGCTCATTTCTTTTTATAACTGAATAATATTCCGTTGTCTGGATGTACCACAGTTTATCCGTTAACCCACTGATGGACATCTTGGTTGCTTCCAAGTTTTGGCAATTATGAATAAAGCTGCTATAAACATCAGTGTGCAGGTTTTTGTGTGGACCTAGGTTTTCAGCTCATTTGGGTAAATACCAAGGAGCACGATTACTGAATCATATGGTAAGAGTATGTTCAGTTTTGTTAGAAACTGCCAAACTGTCTTCCAAAGTGGCTGTACCATTTTACATCCCCACCAGCAATGAAGGAGCGTTTCTGTTGCTCCACATCCTCACCAGCATTTAGTGTTGTCAGTGTTCTGGATTTTTGCTACCCTAATAGGTGTGTAGTGGTATTTCATTATTGTTTTAATTTGCATTTTCCTGGTGAAATTTGGTGTAGAGCATCCTTTCATGTGCTTATTTGTTATCTGTATATCTTCTTTGGTGAGGTGTCTATTACGATGGTCTTCAGCCCATTCTTTTTTAATTTTTTTTTTTTTTTGCGAGGAACATTGTCCCTGAGCTACCATCTGTGCCCGTCTTCTTCTATTTTATATGTGGGACACCACCACAGCATGGCTTGATGAGCGGTGTGTAGGTCCATGCCTGGGCTCTGAACCCATGAACCCCGGGCTGCTGAACTTAACCGCTATGCTGCCAGGCCGGCCCCTTCAGCCCATTTTTTAATCAGATTGTTTATCTTCTTATTGTTGAGTTTTAAGAGTTCTTTGTATATTTTGGATAACAGTCCTTTATCAGATGTGTCTTTGCAAATATTTTCTCCCAGTCTGTGGCTGGCTTGTCTTCTCATTCTCTTGAGGCTTCACATTTTTTCCTTTGTAAAATTAGGACTTATATTATGATGTCTAGTGTCCCTTCCATTTCTAGAATTCTGTGATCTACCCATTTGCTTTAAAATTTTAGAATAATTCAGTCTTTTACATATTCAGAATTGCTGTTCTTTGAGTGATATGGCCATAGCATTTCTTCTTCTTGCCTCCTTCCCAGCAGCATTTGCCTATTTGCAGATGATTGGAGTTGATTGGACTGGCAGGGGGCTCTTTCCTTTCTGTTTTTCCATTTGTGTTTTACCTAAAGCTTCTTATAAAGATGATTAAGATCAGTTTCTGCTTATTAATTTTAATATAATGAAATTAAATAACATTTTCCTGTATGATTAGTGCTTTCTGTCTTGTTTATGACATAAAGTCATGAAGATAACTTGTAATATTATCTTCTAAAAGTTTCATTCCTTTACCTTTAACATTTAGGTTTCTTAAGAGCTGAAATTATTAGATCACTAAGTATTAGTTGATTAAATGTAATTAGTGAATAAGTATTTATTGTAACTCCAGCTATGTAGAAGAGTCAGTGAAAGATACAAAGAGATGTAAGACATAGTCCCTGCCCTGAAATAATCTACATTCTGTTTGTGTAGGTGAGGCCCTTAGCAATAGGCATCATGTAGCAGAACACTGGACTGAGAATCTGGAGGCGTCTATTCCTTTCTAAAGGCCTGGCTGTGATGTTACCTTTGTGACTTTAGGCAAACTCTTTTCCCTCTTGGAGTCTAAGTTTTAACGTACTTGTAAAATAAGGGGATTAGCGTAAGTCAGTGGCTTCTGATTTTGATTCCTCAAGTTGATAAGGGTCTGGGTAAATACCAGTGGAAGCTATTTTTTCCTTTTAAAGCTGAAAGAAATTGCGCACTTTTAGCCATGATTAGGCATGGCTCAGGTTAACCAAAATATCAAGTATCTTTGTTTTTAACTGGAGTTGTATGTCCTTTCTGTGTGAGAACTGAGTTGAAGAGAAGGAAGCTCTGATCTACCATAAAAGTCTTTGATTTAGGTTTTTTAAAAAAAATAGACTTTTTATTTACTGATAATTGTAAGTTAGTAGACACTTTTTTGGAACATGGCCTTTAGACTTCAACTAAGAGGCCAAAGAGTGACAAGCAGGGGTACGGGGAGAATGTTAAATAACAAAAAGTGTCTTTGGTGATGAAAAAGTTAATGATTTTTAGGAGCTTTTCTAATTCCAAATATTATGAGTCAATGAAAAGATAATATTTACTCTTTGTGTTACTAAGTACCCAAATGAGTGATCTGAACAAGGACCATTACAGAGTTTGTGAGGAGGGACAAGAGAACGTGTGGTTGACTGGGATAGTCGGAGAAGGAGGGCTACTAGGATGAGCTAGGATTGAGTTGTGAGAAGGATTCTGTTTATATATGGGGAAAGACTTGGAGAGGGCATTCCAGACAGAGCAATGAAGGAAGGATAGGAAAGTACAAGTCATTTTTAGGGACAGCAAAAGAATCAGGAGATGATGAAAAAGTAGTTTGAGGTTAGAGTATAAAAGGCCTTTAAGTGCAAGAGTAAACACAGATAGCTTGGGAAAAGTTGAATGTTACAAGTGTGGTTGTGTAATGAGGATTCTAGTTCTTCTATAGGCCTGTGTAGAGGCTGCTGACTTTAGGATGTCCTCTGTGCAGTAATATAATGGTGCTGTCTGGCCCTTGACATTAAAAAAATTTTTTTTTAAGTGTTTGAGAGATAACCAGATTGGGATTGTATTGACAGCCAAACTACAAAGCAGTAAACCTATTTTATGGTAGTTGTTCAGCTATACCTTTCCAAATTTTATGTATGAATGACTCCTCAGTAAATCACAAGAAGCTTCTCTTAGTGCTAAAAAATGGCGATAAATGGTATTGAATTCTTTGTAAATCTCACCAATCTCAACAGAATCTCTGGTTCTCGGAAAAAAGAATTTTCTGTTTAATTTCTGTAGAAAATAACCACTTAGGAATAGTCCCCTCTCTATTATGTGTAACCATGGAAAGAAATTCTTCTCTGCATGGTACAAAACAATGGCTTATCCAAAACCATCTCTTGGAATTAAAAATGTAATCTTAATACACCCATAAATACTCATGTATACATGCTTAGACAGTCCCATTCTGCCTTCCTTTTTATTATAATATCTCTCATCTCATTGTGGTTTAGCCTAATCTATTTGCAACACATCAGCATTCTTAGTACAAAACTTTTGCTGCTTTGATTTGGGGAAAAAAAGAGGGGTGTGGAGATTTCAGATTTTATCTCTGATAGTGTTTCTGAATCTAAACTATGTAGATATATTTCTTTAAAAAACGTAGTAACCATTTTTTTGGTTGACTCATATAATGTAATTTACTGAAGTGGGGTTATCAGACTTGGGCTTCCTCCATAGGAATAGCATTTGAATGCTTAAAGGAAAAGTTAAAGAGAACAATGGCCCTGGGGACAGGGGGTTGGAGCATGGTTGTCATACAACCTAACAAGCTAACAGAGAAGAGAGGAGTCCTGCACTAAGCTGAGGCTACCCTGGTGATGTAATAGGCACAGTCCTTGGGGACTAGAGAGGATGGTTTAGGTGGAGAAAAGAGAAAAGTGAGGTTTTGATGTTCTCAGTAGGTCTTGCATTCCTCACCCTCAATACCCATGAGAACATAGCAGCCTAGCCCTCTTGTCCCTGGATTATCAGCTCTCTCCATGTTAGGGGATACCTGTCACAGCTTTTACCCCAGGACTGGAGAAGTTAGTCTTGTCTTCCCATCCCACCCATCCCTTTTCAGAAAAGAGTCTCCAAAACCTTCAATACTGATGCTGAGAGTACTATAGATATTTGGAAAGGGGAAAGGGAAAGAATAAATTCTTAGTGCAACGGAGCCTTAATTTGCTGCCTTTCCTTTCCTTCCTTCTCTCATCTTCAGAAAGGGGGGCCCACTGTGAGCAAGGAAGAGGGGAAGCCTGTCTGGAAGAGGCTTTTTGGAGACTGGGCTTCCATTGTGGAAGCCTCTTGTACCTGTCCCCTTGATGTTGGTGTGGCCTTTGCTCTGGGCGGCCAGAATCAACCTCTTTGGGGATAAACTGATAACAGCTGTTGTCATTAGTGTTATTTTAAATTTTTCATGATTTTAACATATATTTTTTCCCAAATGCATCTTCAATATATGGGCTTTGGAGGTAAAGTTTTGTGGGATTGGTTAATGCTGATCTAGAAGTTGAGCAGTAAAGCAAAAATGATACCATATCAGTATTAAAACAAAATAACTGAAAAAACATTCTTGAGGAGTAGTTGAACATCAGTTGAATAAAGATTTAGATCCAAAGAGAAAATTTTCAGAAAGACGATAAGTAGTGAATTATTAGGTGGAGATCTCTAAAGGATTTGTAAAGTACGTTGATTTGGTATAGATGTTAGAGCATGCTAATAAGTATACTTAGATTGATGGCCTATAAAGCAATGTGACTTTTATGGTATTTATGAAATGGTACATTTTAAACAATAAATCTTGACTTTATGCATCATAGTTTCTTAAAAATACCAGCCGATGTCTTGGTCTTCCTGTCTTTAGTTGGTCTAATTTTGGAATAATTTATTTCTGGGTTGCTTTCTGTAGTCTTGGTATAATTGCAGACTCACAACATGCTTCAGGAAGGCAATTTTACCAAATGTAAGGCTATTTTCAATTTAATTTTCTGTTTCAGAAGCCATAACTATTTGCTAGGTTTGGTTTTTCATCTATTTAATCAAACATTTTGATTTCCTTATTTCCTGTCTTAACTGTATAGAATTAAGCCCCTTGCCAATAGGAGTTTGACGTAATTCTGGAATTTGAGATAAATATTTTTTTAAAGAAACCACAGTGTCATTTTCTGCAGGAAAGGCTTTTAATCAAATATACATATAGCAGCCTGTGTACTTAACTGAATTCAAGGTTTTAACTTCTCCCCTTAGAGAATTTGAGTTGATTTTCTTGGTAGTTTTGCCTTTTTTCTCTTTCCTCCTTATTGACAGATTTGTGAATTTCCAAGGTTATAATAGAAAAAATATGGAGTTTGGAGTCAGAAAGTACTAGGTTCAAAATTCTAGCTTGATATTAGGCAAGTTACTTAACCTTTCCGAGCCTCAGATTCCTCAGCTGTAAAATGGGATAATATTATTCATCTCTTGGGGTTTTGGTAGGGATTAAACTAGAAAAAAGTGCTTAGCAATAAATGTTAGTTTATTTTCCTTTTGCAATCATTTATACTTAAGGGTTGAATTTTCTACTTGTTTTGGAAAAAATCCAAATTTTATGGTTATATTTCAGGATTTTTCTTCAAAGTCAGGCTTTTTTATATGTCTTCCTCCCTCCCAATTTTTAAAACTGGGCTTTCTGTCTGCCAAATATGTTTCTTTCTAACATATGTTTTCCGTAAGTGATGTATTAGTTATTGAAGTGTTATTGAAAGGAAGATGGTGTGCATTTTTTAGTGAGGAAGATTGAACAACTTGACAGTACAGTGAACTCACATTCTAAACTCTTAGAGTTTGCCAAATGACATACTTCTAGAAAAAAATTATCTAAATCTAAAAATTATTGTGATACACTATAACATAATTATAAGCCCCGAGGGCAGGGGAGGGCCTATAAAGATATAATGTTTCTTAGGATTTCCCACTGCACACAAGCACTTGTGATTGAATGTACTTTGGCATGTGCAGCAAATGGGCTTATATTAAATTTTAAGGTATACCACAGATATTTAGTTCACCAAATTATTATTTTTCATCCTTTTGCTTTCAGTAGGAAGCTGTTGCTATAATAGAGCATGTACCGAAGGGAACACTATGGGTTTGATGAGATAGTAGTGAATTGTGGGTAATAATCCAGTTTTGTGGCTTAAGTCCCCATTTCCAGGTTCTTTCTTTCAGTGAATTCACTGGGCTGCTCTGTTGGTAGCTTTGCTAGGACCACTTTCAAGTCAGTTCATTTTCCTTTATGGTAATTGTGTAATGTTCCATAACAAGATTAATCTGAGACAAGGGCTTTTCTGTGAAAGTTACTGTTTTCATTCTGGGGGAAGAATAGAACAGAATGCCAACTGTGTGTTTTTCTTATCCAGCCCTAGGTAAGTGAGGGGTTAAGATAGTCTGAACAGAAATACCTGTATTTGCAGAAGCAACAGCAGGAACCCTCCCACTCCCTTGCCTTACATTTACCCATTTCACATTGTGAAGATCTTAAGTTCTGTTCTTTAACTCTCTTCTTTCTTACTGCTTCCCACTTGCACTCCTTTTCCTCTTTCATTGTTTAATATAAGAGCCTTTGTCTTGAGTACACTTTGAGTGAAGTACCTAGGTGAGACTTCGAATAAATCCTCACCCAAGGTTGACCCCAACACTTGGTCATTGAGCATACCTAGATTCTGCTTTTGACTAGATGTGGAATCTCTGCCCATCTAAGATCAAGCTACAGTCCGCAAGGAAACATCCATCCAACCTTCTTCTTTACCTTCACTTAATAAAATTCAGTTAGTTTCATGTTCTGGTGATTTTACCTTTTGGATTGTATTTTTACAGATGCTAACTCAGTTGTGCCAAAGACCAAGAGAGGGCTTTGTATTCTAACCCATTTGTCCTCTGCATTTTTGTTTGTTAGTGGTTAAATCTAAATGAAAGTATAAGCTAATTTCTTTAGCTTGAGCAAGGTTCAAGGAACATTGTATTTATTCATTAATCAGCCTCTACTTTCTGCTCCCCTCTCTTCCCCTACCTCTACTTGACTGTGGTATCATGATTCTTCTTTGCTGGATTTATTTTCATTCCCCCAGTGTCTCACCTTAGCCCCACAATGGAGATTCATCTGTTTACCAATGACTGCAGTGGTATCAATTTCAGTAGGTGCATTTTCCTTTGCTTGAATGGAGTGTATAACATGCTAGATATCCTGCCTCTTTCTGATTAAGCATCTTTCCTGGGGTCATTTTGACTTGCTGCTTATATAAGTATCATGTTTTTGGGGTTGTGATACTCAAAAGCAGCAAAAAATAGTAATATAAATAAGACTTTTGCTATGTGCCACATAAAATATACTCTTTTGCTTATTACTCTCAGTCAGTTTGTGAAGTAGCTGTTGTTATGCACATTGTAGAGATAAGTAAATTAAGAGAGTGGTTAAACCTGAAATCCCAAGATTAGTAAGTGACATGGCTGGATTCAAACCCAAGTGGGAAGGACTTCAGAATCAATGCACTGACCTCTCTTGAGTCTGTAGGATACTGACCCAGTGAACAAGACTATTTCTAAGAAACGTTCAGGTTCTGGGCCTTACAGTGTTCCTTATTGTTCTGTATAATTTAGGATTCATTTCTGAACCACTTGGCACTTAGTTTTCCCGTTTACAAGTTATAATATAGGCAATAGTTCTTAATATAACAGAATTAGGGCCAGTGATGCAGTAGGCATTCATAGTTTGAAAATGAGTCTCTTCCATTATTGGGGATCACTTTGTTTGAGAATTGGTAAGAAAATGAAGACTAGGAAACACACTCCACAGATTATAAGACTGTTGTGGAACCATTAAATTCCCGATAAACACAAATATCTAGGAGATCCTATTAAAAATATTAGTGGAAGAAAGCATAGCTTATTCAGTTTATTTATACTCTGAAGTATGTAGACAGGTTGTTGGGGGTATTTTTTGAAATTTTTTCAGAGGCATATTTGTCAGGAATGGTCTAGGTGTGACTCTTCCTAAGAATAGGACTGACTAACCTCTCAGAATTCCTTTAACTCTTGTTCAATTCGTATATGACACACCAATTTTATAGATAGGAAAGTGATAAAATTTAAGAACTGTCTGTCTTTTATCTCAGACTAATTTCAAGGCTGCTCTTTCTGAATTAAAAGGTTTCCCTAACGTCTTTGAGATATTTCTCATTCTTTCTGTTGTCTTGAGAAGATCTCACCTCGTTTTCATTGAGGATAGTTCTTGTGCTTCTGTGAAATTGATATTTCACTTTGTATGCACTCTATTTCCTTGAGGGAATGGTAACTTCATGAGGTTTCGAAGTCACTGATTTAATGGGACTGGAAAATAGGACCTTTAAGCCAGTTTAAGTAGCAACAGATTTCCATATGCAAGGATGGTAGTCATTTTCATCATATCTTTTTCCTTGTGAGCTTGTGCCTTTTCATTGGATACTTGCATCTTATTTTAAAGGGCATTTTAAATCTGAAACCCACTGCATTATATAGCTTGGCCAGAATTGCAGTTCTCTGGGACTCCAGTATTGGCTCTTGAAGGTTATTGTGTGGAGGGCTGCGTTCCTTACAGTTGGGCTGTGGCCATGGCTGCCATTCTGAAAATTTCCATTTTTAAAGGAAAGTTTGCTGAGTGGAACAGCCATCTCCCTGAGTTGAGTTGAAAAATCTGTATGATGAGGACTCAAGAACTGGACGCAGTTTTTGGAGGGCCTTGGGGTTTCTAAATGATCTCGTTTAGTGCAGCTTTCTACCAGTGATTATATTTGTTGGCCGGGAAACATATCAATGAAAGAAAGGCAAATAGAGAAGAGGAAAGTGAGAGAGAGAAAACGTGGACGTATATAATAGTCTGTAGTCTTTTTGGGTTTGTTTTAATAAGGAAAATCCTCTTTTGGGCTTCATTCTTGAAATTAAAATTGGGCCAGTAGCCTGACAGCAGAGCAATACTCTGTTCTTGCTGATTTTTTTTGATCATTGCACCTCTACCAAAGCCAGATATAGACCAGATCTAGATTTTACTAGATTTGGCAGGATTGTAGCAAACACTGAATCCTGTACAGAAGTTTCTCTTAAGAGATTTGACCTTAAGGTCGAAATAGAGGCCCCAATATAGTGTCTTCAGGAGAAGGAAATTTTGTGGATATTGACTAGATGAACTGCTTTTCTGGTGATGTCTTTTCTTTTTGCTTTGCTACTTATGCACAGGCTCTGGGGTCAGACTGAGCTTGAGTTCTAGATCCACCATTTACTAGCTGTGTGACCTTGGCTGAGTTATTTAACCTTTATGTGCCTCAATTTCCTTATCTGTAAAGAGATGCTAGTAATTGCACTTACCTGTAGGGTTATTGTGAGGATTAAAGGAGATCATGCACCTAAGTGCTTAACAGAGCGCTTGGCACATAATAAGCTCTCAGTAAATGTTAGCCATTAGTATTTTTGTTTTCAGTGCTTTGTCCTTTGTTCACACTTTGTTTTTATATTTTGGGTATTAATCAGTAAAAAGGAGAAGAGGTCATTGATACATCTAAAGCTGATCTCAGAGATTGAGTAGCAAAAACATTGGATCGGGAGATAAGAGTTTTGGGTTCTAATCCTGGCTTTGACATTAACTAGTTGCATGAGACTGGGCAACTCTTCTAGTTTTCTTACCAATTAAATTGAGGTAGCTGCACTAGATGTCTCTAACATGCCTTCTAGTGCTCAAGTCTTTGTGACATTAAGCTTTAATTAGAAATCTTTGGTTTTGGGACCTCTTTATTATCCCATAGCCTTTAACCTTGTTTCCCTTCTCATTGCCCAGTAGGAATTGGACCCCAGTTGGTAGAAGGTGGGATGAGAAGAGGTAGGAGTCTTACTGCAGTTGGTTGGAATACAGTTATTGGCAGGTGGGAAGAAGTATTCTAGTGACTTTGTGGTTGTTTAAACCTTTATAAGATTAGAAAGAAAGAATGGAGTCAGGTCTTAATTAATAGTGTCATTGTTTCAGGGCCGGCCCCGTGGCCTAGTGTTAAGTTCGGTACGCTCTGCTTTGACGGCCCGGGTTCAGTTCCTGGGCGCAGGCCTACACCACTTGTTGGTGGCCATGCTGTGGCGGTGACCCACATACAAAATGGAGGGAGGTTGGCACTGATGTTAGCTCAGGGCAGATCTTTCTTGAGCAAAAAGAAGAGGAAGATTGGCAACAGATGTTAGCTCAGGGAGACGCTTCCTCAGCAAAAAAAAAAAAAAAATAGTGTGATTGTGTCATTTCTTCCCTTCCCCTTTATTATTATCTTTTGTCAGAATTGATTAGCAAAATGCAGTTACCCACGTGTTTTCAGGGATCCTGTTTGTATAGGCCAAATAGTATTGTTAGTTACTTTTATCAACATATTCCCCTACAGGTAGATTCAGTAAACTTACCTTTAAAGCTTAATTAAGGACAAGCTCCAGTCTTAGTTCAGACTAGTTAAATTCAGGGTTGCGTTCTATCAAATTTTGTTTCTAATCATTGGATGATAGGATGTTATTTGGAGAGGATTTTTAACACATACAATTCCTATGGTGGCATTGTGCTATTTAGTAAATACCTTTATCTAATTTCTTACTTCTTTTGCTTTTCCTTCTCTACGGTTTTTGTAGATGCCTGGATGAAGGCAATAGCACATGGATAAATTATGGTTTATCGTTTTGAGCATTTCTTGCTAAAGTGTAGTTTTCAGCAATGCTTTGCATCTGAAATGGGAACCAATCTATATTCCTCACTTCCATATTAGTCTATCAATAAGTAGGTTGCTCTGCCTTTAAATTCTCAGCTTGAATTGTTTGTTTTTTGTATGTGGAATTCGTAACCCTCTGTGATATTGACCCTACCTAAAGCAAATAGAATACCTCCAACAGCGAAATCGAAGTAACAGTAATAATAGCTTTTATTTACAGAGTGCTTACTGTGTACCTGGCGTTGTGTTGAATATATTATTTTATTTAATCCTGAGAACAACCCTCTGAGCTAGGTACTTTTGTTATAACCATTTTTCATTAGACGAAATTGTGCTTAGAGATATTAAGCAAATTATACAAAGTGCAAAAGTAATAAGTTGTGGAGTTTGAATTCCAAACCAGATCTTCCTGAGTCAAGCTTTTCTTTTTTATGTTCTTCTTCCCTAAAGACTCATAGAGCAGAAATGAGTGAGTGTTGGGCATATGCAGCTTGGTTAATTCTATATAAATCCTGTGAAATTCTGAATAGTGTAGATGTGATAAAGTCAATGTGAATTTCTCATTATTACAAGAGATTTAATGTAGCAAAAATCATTATCATAGGAAAGTAGATGTTAATATGGTAGGCGGACTAACTTTTTTTTGGTGGTTGTTGTTGGTTATTGCTCTAGCAACTACTACAAAGGCAGCATTTACTTGGCAAGTCATGTATACTTAAGGCAGAACACTGACTGCTTTTCATGCTGTCAAGTCCATACTTTACCAGTACTGGCTACCTGTAAGGAATGTGAGTGTGTTGGATTTTAGAACAGGAAAAACACAGCTTCCACCTCATTTCACAGTAGAGTTCACTTAGGGATACAGACTTTTTGGTGACAGGAACTGTTACTTTCTGCTTGTTATTTCTGATACTTGCATAATGCTAACCTGGTAGATATTGTCAGATGACAAGCCTTCCTCCTACGTGTTCTCTGTAAAAGAACTGCTGGGGACAAGCGTTTTATTATATTGAGAATTCTGCTCGATACTGTTTTAGGTTAAAGTTTATTTATTAGGAAGCCAATATTGTGAAATGTTCTTTTTTTCCTCTTCCGGAATGTGTCATTTTTTTCTCAGTAGTGGACTAAGGTGCAAGTGTACTGTGAAGAAGGACAAGTTATTGTCCAGATGGACCCCAGTGAAAGTAACTTAAGTATGTAAGTAGATTCTGCTTCTCTTTGGGAAAATGATCTAAGATGGACGCTATCTTTTTTTCTTGGGAGGCTAATACTTTATCCCAACATTTGCAACTTAAGGTCAGTCTTCTCCAGAGTCGGAAAGTTTTCTAGATGTTACTATAATGTTCAAAATGTAGGCTTTAGAAAGTGGGGAAGGGAATTTGGGGTAGATACAAAGACAGGCTTGAAAAAGCATGGTAATTTCAAGGAAACTGTCGATGCTTTCATAAGGCCAAAGCACAATGGCAGTTGTGGGGAAGAGGCAGGAGGTGAGAAAGTGTAGGTTAGTAGAGACCACACAAGAAAGGAGCTTTGTGTTGTATGCTGAGAAGTTTGGATTTGTTCCTGTAGGTAATGGGGAAATGTCTAATATCTTTTAAGAAGGGACCAGATAGAATCAAGTTTTCTTTTATTAATTCATGTGGCAGTCTGGAGGGTGGATTGAAAGTAGGGAAACTATTTTATTCGTTAGGAGACACATTCATTATTAGGGGACTGTTGTAATCATTCAAGCAAGAAATAATGACCTGAATTAGGGAATTGTTCTATTTGAGAAATGTTTAAGTTCTGTTATGTGTCAGACACAGAGTTAGTTACGCGTTGGTTAACAAGGTGAACAAGATATAGCTCTTGCCTTCAGGGAGCTGACAGTCTAGTGGGAGATTTGGCAAATAATTTAATTGTAATTTGGCAATTACAATTGTCAAGTACTGTAACAGGGCGATTATGATAGCACATAGACCCTAACCAAGTCTCATGGGGCAGAAAAGCCTGTTTAGGAAAGTGTAAGTAGAAGTCAGCTAAGTAAAGTTGTGCAAGATAGAGGGGTGGCGTTTGGGATGTTGGAAAGAAAAGTGTCTCAGTTGAGGAAATAGTATCTGAAAATGGCTAGAGGAGGTGAGAGAAAAACCCTGGTTTGTTTAGGGAACTACAGATTGTTTGGTGTGGCTGGATTGTGGAGAGCAAGGAAGTGGGTTGAGAGAAATGAGGCCAGGGGAATTAAACACTTATCTTATAAACTGTGTGAAGGAGTTTGCTTAAGAGCAAATGAACTGTTTCAGGCTCGAGAGTGTCATGATGTTGATTAGACCTTTAGAAAAATCCCTCTGGCTACTGTGTGGAGGATTGGGAGGGGAGGAGGAATAGAGTAGATAATGAAGGAGGGGAGGGTTTTTTGGAAGCAGAAGGAAGAGTTTAAAGAAGGGAGTGGTCAGTTCTGTCAAGTACTGCTGAGAAGTCATTAAGATAGAGACTGAGAAGTATCTACTGAATTTGATATTAGTTGGTCAGTTGGTGACCTTAGTGAGAAGAGTTTCAGTGGAGTAGAGGTGGAAGGCAGATTACAGGGGACTGAGGAGTGTTGAGTAAGGAGGTAGCACCAGTGATTAAAAACTACTTGTGAGGGCCAGCCCGGTGGTGTAGTGGTTAAGTTTGAGCGCTCCGCTTCGGCGCCACGGGGTTCACCGGTTCGGATCCTGGGCACAGACCTCCTCATGGCTTATCAAGGCAGCATCCCACATAGAAGAACTAGAAGGACCTACAACTATGTACTGGGGCTTTGGGGAGAAAAAAGAAAAAGAGGAAGATTGGCAACAGATGTTAGCTCAGGGCCAATCTTCCTCAAAAATAAAAAAAAACTACTTGTCATAGAAACTTGGCTATGAGGAGATAAAGAGCAATTGTGCGAAAAGGGAAGGGGGAGGTCAAGCGATTGAAGGTTCTAATGAGATTGAAGAGTATTTGCTGATATGATTGCTGTAAAGTGAACAATGAGGTGGGGGAGGAGAATTATTATTTTAAATGCTTATTTGAATGCTTGTTAGTTGTTTCTCATAATTTTGCAGGACAAGTATTATGATTGTTGGAAATGAGAAACTCTGCCTAGCTTAATGCAGTTATTGGACTTTTGGGTTTCAAGACTGGAGTACGTATGGATTATGATAAATCTAGGAGAGGGATTGAGATAACAGTAGAGTAGAGATAAAGGTCCTTGGCAGTAAGGTCATAGTTATGGGAGGTTGCCTAGAATGTTGGTTGTAATTAAGATGGAGAAGACAGAGGCAGATGCCAAATTATTCTCTATACATTGAAAGATGACCTGGAAAAGAGTTATGACATTGACTTAGTAGTATAGTTAACTGATGTGAGCTTCCGAGGAAAGGAAGATTTCCCTGCTATACCCCCACCCACCTGAAGGTGGGAGAACTTTGGGGAGAGGAAATAATGATCTCATATTCTAGTTCCTGTATGTGAGGAATGTTTGCCAAGAAGGTTGACTTTTTTAGTTGAGCTCCTTTGCTGAGAGATCAGTGAGTACTGTTTTATGAATAAGTTTAGTCTGTGATTCTCTGTGGAGAAGATTGCGGTCGGTTCTTTTCATATGAGTGAATGCATTTGGAACACTGCTACCTAGCAGCCTGTTATCATTTCCTAATGTTACTGTAATATGGTGTCAGTGACTAATGATCTCATTGGGCTAGTTATCTCCCCTCCAGCTATGCTGGCATCAGGAAGTACATTAATAGTCTTTAAGAAATGCATTCATTGAAAAGCAGATAATCACTTTGGAGCTGACCTTGGCAGTGTCTGAATGAGTTGGACAAGTTAGAGAAAATCTTGAGCCTGAGAGCTACTCTGTCTTTCAGGTTGGTTTCGGCAAGGTAACAAGAAATGAATCAGTTGTAATTTAATGGGATCTGATATTACTCTTATAAGATATATCACTTTAATATGATGTGTTGTCATTAATGTTTTAGTAATCTGACAGCGTTAAAGAGAGTTGATATTCCTCCTATTTTATTATTTCTTGGCTCCATGACAGAACTATGCATTAAAATGCACTTAAAATTTTAAAAGGATGTCTAAGAAAGTAGTTAACAAACAAATCCAAAGTGGGTTGATTTGACTTAGAAGTTCTAACAGTATGTAGCTAATGGCGGATAGATTTTATTATTTGGCTCTCCTGTGTATAACTTCTCTATTGGAACATAAGTAATGGAGATGTTGTCTTGCCCAACATTGGATTTGAGGAAGTATTTTCTAAGACAGGAATAGCAGAATAGTGTTATTTTATGGTGTACTTTCCCTTTTCATATAGCCTGCTAAAATTCAGAGATTGGGCAAGAGGCTTTTTTTTTTTTTAAAGCTCATTCTTTTTTTTTTTTTTTTGAGGAAGGTTGGGCCTGAGCTAACATCTGTTGCCAATCTTCCTCCTTTTTTCCTTTTTTCTCCCCAAAACCCCAGTAGATAGTTGTATGTCATAGTTGTACATCCTTCTAGTTGCTCTATGTGGGATGCTGCCTCAGCATGGCTTGATGAGCGGTGCGCAGGTCTGCACCGAGGATCCGAACTGGTGAACTCCGGGCTGCTGAAGTGGATTGCGCGACCCCAGCTGCTACAACACCAGGCTGGCCCCCTAGGCAAGAGGCTTTTGAAAGTGAGCTGATAGAGATTTTTAGCAACAATGAAAAAAATATACAATAATATACATATCTAATATTAGATCTACCTTATATACGTATTACCCACATAGAAATGCCAATTACAATGACATTCTTTTTTACTTGCTAAAATGGCAAAGTTTTATTTAAAAAAAAGATCATATTTGTGTGGGATGGGGGCTAATTAGGCACAAATTTAATGGTATGTATCAACAGTGTATCAACAGCCTTAAAAATATATACTCTTTAACTTAGCAGTTTCAGTTTTAGGGGTGTGTCTTGTAGAAATAATCATAGGTCAAAACAAGAATGTTAGCCATTCTATTTACTGCAATGTTATTTAGAATAGCAAAAATAAAAAACAAAAAACAACAACAACCCTGAAAGTCCAGTCCTGGGAGATCAATTTTAAATTATGACACACTTTGATAATGCAGTACAAAACTATTTAAAGACATTGAAAGATAAACAGTATGTTTTCTTAAGTGGAAAAACATATTCCATATAGTATGTGTGTACAGAATAGTTTCATTTTTGTGTTGAAAGATATGTGCATAGGAAAAAACTACAGACATATTCAAGGAATTTAGGGTGAAGTGTTGAGTAGGTACTTCTGCTGGACCTGGAGGAGGTTGGGGTGATGATGGAGCTGAGGTCAAGGTGGAAAATAACTGAGCCAGGTGACAAAGACGTATACTGTTCACTAAAATGTCAATGGTTGCATTCCGTGAGTAGTAGGTAACATTAGTGATTTTTTCCTTCTTTTTTGATCTATATTTTCTAAATTTTCTGCAATAAACATGTATTGCTTTGTAATTAACAAATGCTTTATTTTAAAAAACAAAAAGGTGGTCGGGTGCTCAGCTTTCAGTGAATTGTCAGAAGAGTTTATGCTGTGAACTTTAGCAAGTAGGCTAACTACATATGATGTGATGATGATGGAGATGATTATTAATTTCCTTATTTTTATATCCTTAGCCATGGCCAGTTTATAGGATTCTTTTGGGAAGACATTAAATTAAAGCAAAGCATGGAAAGATGATTTGTATTTAAAGTTAGATTACTAGATCATGGAAAATTGAAACATTTTACTGAAATGCTTCTTCAGATCAGGAATATTTTTCAGTTAAAGGCCTTAGAGATCCAACTCCCTCGTGTTTTACAAGAGCATATTCTTACTGATCTGATAAGGCTTACAAATATGTTGAACTTTAAACTGATGTTAAACTAGTGTTGTTCTGGATTGACTGGATAGCAGTTAGGATTGTAATTTATTTGCCATTGCTCATCTACCCTGAGCTTAAAGGAATCACAGATTTTAAAGAATTTTAGAAGAATTGAAGTTTTAGTTTCAGAAGAGTCACAGACATTTAAGTTTTGGAACTATATTTGGAATGCAAACATCTGTCTGTGGTTAATTATCAAACACTTGCCCTGTTATTACAGTTTCGTGTAAAGAAGTGATGGACCTAAAAGTAAACTATATCTACCAATAAAAAACATAAAAATGCTTGAAACTTTGGATTTGAACCTATGACTCCAGAACTCTTCTAACGTTTTTAACTATTTGATCAAACTCTAGGTAAGCAAGTTTGGTTCTCCTATGTTTGTGAAAATATATTTTCTTTCATAAATCTTTTGAAGTAAAAGCTACCTGGAATCTGATTTGAAATGTGCCTTGATTTCATACACCTTTGTTCTTGAGGCTAGTCTATCTGTAATTGTCCATATTCTCTTTGATTTGTTTAAAATGAATCACTTAGTAAAATTAGTTCTCTAACTGTATAGTTTTCTGATTAAAAGCAGCTTTATGGACTAATTTGGGCTTATGGCTAAATTTCTAATTTTGTATGGCCAATAATTTATACTTTTACTGTATTTATCAAGCAAAAAGTTTATGTAACTGCACACATTTATAAATCTGTGGCTATTCCTGAAAAATTTCAGTGATTTTGGGATTGAGGAAAGAGCAAAGCACTAGATTAGATGAGACTTCTCTGTGCCAGGCTGGGGCTTTGTGAGGTGCACAGCCTAAAGTTTGTTGAGGAAATGATGAAAGCCATACCCTTGGCCTGCCATTTTGTTTCTTTATTTATGAGATCATGGTTAAAGTCCCTGGCTCTCATTATGGTGAAATTGAGATTTTAAACATGTTTCTGTTTATATCCCAGATCCATCCTAGGTAAGAGGAAGAAGACATACAGATATTTTTCAAACAGCAGTTGTCAGTCTTTAACTTACTTTCCTTCCCTTGACCCCTTGAATAGCTTATCTTTGGATTATTATATATAGTAGTACCCCTATGAGGGTACTACTCTGGGGCATTAATGAGGTGCCACCATCTCAATCTGTTCTGTCTCCTAGGCATTTCTAAAAATGGTAATGGGGGAAAAACACTTTTAATTGATCCCAGAGGTTAGGTGAACCATGAAAATAATTGAGTTGTTAAATTGATTCAACAGATATTTATTAAGCACCTACTGTGTGCTTGGTACATTGCTCTAGGCGTTGATGTTACAAAGATCATGAAAAACCTGGGAAGAATGAATAAAGATACATAAAGTGCTGGAGGACATAGATGAGGAGGTGATCACTTCTGTTCGGGAGTTGTCTAGAAAAGCCTCTCACACTTTTTTTTTTTAGAGCAGTGGTCTTTGACTTTGCTTTGTTATTTAAAAAAGGAATCAACATTCTTTGTCAACAGTGGCACTATTATGCCCTTTTGGGTCCCAGCCTTCCGTGACTGTCCTGGTTGGATGAGATCGTTGCTCCTCCAAATTCATAGTATTCTGTTTTTTACATTGTACATTTGTCTATCTCTGGAAAAATGTTAAAAATCTTAACGTTCTAATTTTATTATACTAACCTCTTACTTTTTCTTTATCTCATCTTCGTAATCTCATTTTATCTTTCTTTTTCTTCATCATTTTATATTTTATTCAGTGTGTATTTATGTAAACTACCTTACATCTTTTTTGAATCAAAGTGAAATATAAATTAATAAATAAATGATATATATGCCTCTTTAGTAGTATATGTCATGTGCCATTTATTAAAAATTTAAGCCACTATAGAGTGAGTCTGTGATTTAAGTACTTTTACTCCTACAATACTGAGCAAAGTGCCTTGCATATTGTATATATTGCATAGATATAGATATGAATTTAGTGCCTTGCATGTTTGTTGAGTGAATGATTGCTACACATACAAGCTGTTTAGGGTCTTCTGTTTGCCTGTGTTTGATTTGCTTATCTAGCAGACTGCCTGCCCCATTAGATCCAGATAACTGGCTGAGTATATGAGTGTTTTATTCAGCACACTTCTGTTTGTTTGCATGGATTTATGCCTATTTGCAGACTAGTTGCCGAGGAGTCAAGTTCATGGCAAAATGAAGGAAGACTGGCAGTGAAGATATCTCAAGAGAGGTTATCTAATAATAATGGCCTGTGGTTCCTCTGAATCTTGTTTCCTCAAGTTGTTAACTTCAGAGAGATGTAAAATTGCTTGCATTAGGGTAGATTTGGGAATTCTTTTTTAATAATGGAATAAAGTGAAAAGGTCCTCTATGATATTGTTGTGGATGAATGTGGCACTGATCAGAGAACATGAACCTGCCAATTTTAAGTCTGCATGCTTCCATTAACAACTTAATCAAGAATAATGAAATAGCTCCCTGTTTATTCTTTTTATATCAAGGATAGAGAAATGCCATATATATATATTTTTTTTTGGTGAGGAAGATTGGCCCTGAGCTAACGCCTGTTGCCAATCTTCCTCTTGGGAAGTCTTCTGAAAGAATCTGAACTGTTTTCTGGAAGGGTAGATAACATTCGCACAGGTAGAAAGTAGGGGTAAGAAGTGCCTGGAAAGTGGGCCTTTTAGAAAAGCTGTAGTTGCTGACAGGCAGAAACAAAAAGGTATGCTTTGTATGAAGGAGAGTGAAGAGTAGCAGGACTAACACTGATTGTTTGGAGGCAGTAATTGGAGAGAGGTTTTAGAGGATCTTGAAAGCCAGACCCGTAAGTTTGAGTTTGGTGTGAGTAAACATAGGTTCCTGACGCACTATGAAAAGAGTGTTTTAGGAAGTTTAGTCTGACAATGATGTTATAGGGGATAGCTTGCAGTATACTATATAGCTGTGGTCAAGATGAGGAGGTTAATTAGATAATCTCAAAGGGATTTTGTGATCATTTATTGAATCCTTACCGAGCACTGTTTGTCCTAAGTACTTCAATCATTTTGTTTAAATGTCACCACTACCTTGTGAGTGAGATATTATTACTATCTTCACCTTAACAGATGAGGAAACTGAAGCACAGCAAGGGCAAGCAACTTTCTTAAGGTTACAAAGCTAATAGGGCTTAGAGCCGCCAGTCTGGCTTCAGAAACCAGGGTCTTAACCACTATACCCTAAAAGGTTGTATTTTCCAGAGAAAATTAACATTCTTTTTCTCCTATGTAGTTTTTTTCCCTTATTGATTCCCTGTCTTCTTACCTACAACATGGTTTAGTAGTCTTAGAACAAAGGTTTGGCTTGAGGATTTCCAATAGGTTTGCTCATTTCAAACTCTTCAAAACTAGTGACTACTGGTTACTTGTAAATAATACTTTGTAATTTCGCTTTTTTCCTTCTAAACTGGGACAAATCAAAACGACTTTAGACTGGACTTGAAGGCTAGAGGAAGGGAGGCTAGCTAATTTCATGAACATTTCTGGTTTGCTGAGTTTCTTTACCTGGGTCGTATTATAAACAATAATGGTTTTTATATTTATATCTGTTTAAATATACCACGTATGCCTATTAAATGTTAAGCTGATGGAAGATCTCTTGAGAACTTAGCATATACACACATGCGCATTTTGGGTTTCAGCAGTCAGCAGGTTCGTCATCAATTTCCACTTGATTGGTGGTCGCTCTAGTTGAAGCCTGTGTCCTGCGTCACTTACAGAAGGAAGCTCTTGGCAGTTGGTGTGCTCCAGGTTCCCTTGTCATTCCTGACAGTTGATCTCTTTGCCGCACGTCTTTTAGAACCAGGAATTGAGCTCCTATGAAAGCATTTCAGAGGTTTTCCAACTAATGACTTTTCCTCTTCTTCTTTACTGTTTGGTTTCTTTGGCAACCTGGCCGCCCCTAGCACCCTGCTGACGTCTTTTCAGCCCCTCTTCCTCTCCACTACCCCGCCCGTTACTGGAGGGTTTTTTCCCCGTGCTGCTTTAGGACTGCGCTAAGAAGAATATGCATGTTTTCTTAAATCTCTGTTCCTGTATGCTTCTCAGAATACACTAGAAGGGTAAAGAGAGAAAAGAAATGACTTTTGGAAGCTAAGTAACCTGTATTTTCAGGTTTCAGGGTTTCAGCCATAAAAGGCTAAATTTATTCTGTTGTCTGCAGTGTTTTTTTGTGTGTGTTAAACAGTAATAAAGAAAATGTTTTCCACTGAAACCAGACATTTTATAATGAAAATATTTTAGGAATGTAAGGTGTTATAGAGGGAAAAAATCTGAAAATGATGTGCATAGTTTGGTTACTCTAGGGTTATGCTGTGATTTGTCTTTTTAAAAATCATTTGTGTCTATGCAAAACATTTCTATTACTGTGGGGAGCAGAAAAGAAGTAAAGATCTAAAAATCTATCAATTGTTCACATTTGGTCTCTTAGTGATACTTTTTGAAACCCAATTCCTTGACCCTGTTACTCTCCTGGGCAGAGGTGGCCATTTTGCTACCTAAAGCACAGTGACAAGCTCTGCTTCTTGAAATACAAATGAAACCATTTGTACAGTTAATATACATTGGGTGCCACACTGTCGTTCTAACTGTAGTTCTAGTTGCTATGCCGTTTACTTTTACATTTGGAAATATTTTACTTTGGTCTCGTAATTTTTTTTTAAGTAGGCTGTAGAGTGTATGGGGTGTCAGTAAGGAGTGGATAAGAAAGGAAGGGATAGAAACAGAAGTAGTAAGAATTGCTACACAAATGCCTTTTCCTATAGATACACAAATATATGAGGTTTCTGTATGTGTGTCCAAATATGTGAAAAGATATCTGTTTTTCAGGATCTGTAATAAATTTGATGATATATGTGTATGAGTGTGTATGTATATGTACATAGATGTGTGTGCTATAAGTTAGGAATGAAAAGCCTGCTTTAGAAGCAAGAAGAGGGAGGAATTCATTTTGCCTGAAGAAGTCAGAGAAGGCTACATTAAAAAAATTGACCACAGACCTGGCCTTAGGAGATTGAATGAGAATTACTAGTTGTGTACAGTGGTTAGTACCAAAACGTGTGCGGCTAGGGAAGGGAATAGTATCTGGGAATATTGAAAGATATAGTTGAAAGGTAGGTTGGGAACAGATTGTGAAATACTCTTTGACCTTGTCATTTAAGCAATAGGTAAACACCAAAATATATTTTTTATTTTGGTCTTTTTAGATCAGATTCATGTTTTGAGACTATCTTTATATAAAATTGTGTGTATTTCATGACTGAAACTGTATGGTAAATAATGAATTGGTAACTTAGTTATTAGAGTGATAAAATTACACCTGGTTTCCCCCTTCCCTCATTTTTAAAAAAAGCATTCTGTAATGAGGTAGTTGTATATAGTGGTTAAGAGTTAGCATCTGCTCTTGAACGCCTAGTCTCCCACGTGTTAGCTCTCTCTGACTTGGGATAAGCGTTAAGCTTGGTTCAATTCATTTGTGGAAAAGGTGCACCTGGGAGAAGTGTTTTGCCGACTGGATTGAATGAGATGATGTATGTAAAGCCCAGCACTTCACACAGAAAACTTATCTAATAAATAGTAGTGATGATTATTTTGGAATGCTGCTTTCATTATAGAAGAAAATTTTTGGAATGTGAGGGATTAATGGTTTTGGGAGGTGGAGGGGAGGACCTTTGGTAAGTAAATTAATTAGGAAGTAGATTAATTATTGCTTTATCCAAAGAATGCTTTTAGGTGACGATGGAATTTAGGGTAGAAGAGGAGGTTTGTCAGGGGAAGAGAAAATGTAATCAGTTTAATTATGGATGGGCTGGCTTTAAGGTAATGGAAGACATGAGGGTGATATCCAGGAGGTAGTGGTTGGAGATATGAAGCCTGGAGATACAGATGGGGGAGTTATTACTGTCTGATTGCGGAATCCTGAGTCTGGGAAGAGTGAGTGAGTAGCTACCTAAGCAGAGAGAGAGCCTTAAGGAAAACAAATGTTTAAGAATTGGGAGCCTGTCAAAGAGCTTGTCCCTGTTTGACTCGAGGGATATAGTTCACCAGTCTTTGTAGTATATTGTTCAAGAAACTAGGGACTAAGAGAAATTAATGTTTTTTTTAAATGAATGTACTTTTTAATGTACTCCCAATAAAATAATCAGTACTATTATACTAAGGTATTAGACTGTGTATTCTGAAGGCCTGTGAGTTTAGATTTGTTGCTTTACTCATTAATGTGGGTAGGATATACCCAACTTTGCTTAGCCTTCTGACTGGTGGGCCTCATTCATAACATTTTCTCCAGTTCTTGCTCAAAGTGGGGGGTGGGGGGAGTTCATTCTTTGAACTGGGGAAGCTCTCTGATGTTGGCAGGTTTCCTCCTTCTCAAGTCTAAACATTTGGCCTCTACAGTAGTTTTTTATTCAGAAAAGTTCTCACCTCTGAATTGTAGACTTAGTGCAGATTAGCTGGTAATTGGCTAGTCAAGATCACTACAGTGATTGGTATTGGTAAGTACCAGGTTGTATTGCTGGCAGGAAGCTTGTATAGTTAATGTGTTTAGTCATAGCCTTTTCTTTACGTGACTGCACTATTAAAATACAGACTGTCTTCCTGCCTTCTCACAGAATGTCTACTGTTTCCAATTTATTTTTTTCTGAGTGGGAGGAAGAAAAAGTCTTTTGCCACTGTCTTTAAACTGAAATTTAAATTTCAGTAGACTCAGAAATTATTAGAACAGAAGTTTCAGTTGCTTACTTTCCAGTTTATAGTAGGGTTTAAACCTTAAGCCTTATGTGTTTTCAGTTACTTTTTGAGTTAAACTGTCAGAAACTATCTTGTTAGGTTAAAGATTTACAGTTGTTAATTGTCCTGACTTATCCTACTTCATGTGTTAAAATCTACACATGGGATTTTAATTTGAAAGCCCACAGTAATAGGAAGTTAACATTTCCACAGAGTTGAGTCTAATTTTTTTTTGTGTGTGTGTGTGTGTGTGAGGAAGATGGGCCCTGAGCTAACATCCATGCTAATCCTCTTCTTTTTGCTGAGGAAGACCGGCTCTGTGCTAACATCTATTGCCAATCCTCCTCGTTTTTTTTTCCCCAAAGCCCCAGTAGATAGTTGTATGTCATAGCTGCACATTCTTCTAGTTGCTGTATGTGGGATGCGGCCTCAGCATGGCGGAGAAGCGGTGTGTCGGTGTGCGCCTGGGATCTGAACCCCGGGCCTCCAGTAGCGGAGCGCACGCACTTAACTGCTAAGCCACGGGGCCAGCCCGGGTTGAGTCTAATTTTTCATTTTTCATTTACTCAATCTCTTCTTTACCTCTAGGATACTAATTGAAAACAACTTGGGTTGTCTTTAGTTTTAATTTATAACTTTTGTTAGGATTTTATGATACTGTATCTTTTGGGTCCTGGAGGTCTGAGCTGGCTGACCTTATTCTTGATCCTTAGGGACTTAGAAGGATAGTTTGTATTGGTGTTGAACCAGCAACATCTTGCTTGTTTTCAAGAAGCATAGAGGCAGAATACTGAGTTGCAAGTTTATGCAGACTTGAAGTGTATGGTGAGCTAAAAAGTTACAATGTTAAATTAGTTTCTGGCCTGCCCACATTGTTTCCAAAGTTCATTTTGCATTTTATTTTATTTATTTATTTTTTTGTGAGAAAGATCAGCCCTGAGGTAACATCCATGCCAATCCTCCTCCTTTTTTGCTGAGGAAGACCTGCCCTGGGCTAACATCCGTGCCCATCTTCCTTCACTTTATATTGGACGCCGCCACAGCATGGCCTGACAAGTGGTGCATCGGTGCACGCCCTGGATCCAAACCCCAGGCCGCCAGCAGTGGAGCGAGTGCACTTAAGCGCTACACCACGGGGCCAGCCCCTCATTTTGCATTTTAAAAGCCCTTACTGATTTTGAAAGCAAATATAGAGAATTGCATGGTAACACAGATCATCTGAGGGACATTCGAACTTGCAAAAGTAATGAAAGTAGAAGGAAGATATTGCTGGCTAGGCATTATAGATTAGAAACCTGCGTTTAAAATGTAAACTTGTTGTTTAAGATGACATGTTTTCCTGGTTTATCCTCCTATTTTTCCTGATGTCTCCTTGCCATTATCACCTACAACATAGAATAATATTCTTTTATTTACTGCAGTCTTATTTGGAAGAGAGACTAGAGTGTGGATTATTTAGGGTCAAAACGGGGGTTTGAGGTCTTTTCAATATTAGGTATTTCTATGTATGGACATGGCATATGTGTTCTTTTAGGTCCTTTACTAACATTTTGCAGTTTTCTCCATAAAATTCTCACATGTTTTTGTAATATTTTTTCCAAGGCTTCTGATAGTTTGTGACTATTGTGAATGTGTTCTTTTAAAAATTATCACCATATCTTTTTATAAATTAATGTTGGTATATTAGAAAGCTACTGAATTTTTTATTTGCTGGGATCTCATAATTTATTTTGCACTTAGATTTTACTTATCCCCTCAAAGCTTCAGTTTCATCATCTATGAAACAAAGGGGTTGGGTTAGAATAAGATATTTCCAAGGATCTTTGTAGTGTTAGCATTGCATGCTTCCCTGTTGAGGTGACATCCTTTACATACTTCATGAGGTGAGTGGGAGTTGTACCACCCAAACTATAGATAAATTCTGTGAATACGACCAAACTTACCTTTGTTCATATGTGCTCGCGTGTGTTTAACATACTTTGTTCTCTGTCTAATGATTCTTTAACATCTTGAGGTAAAGAGTGAATACTTAACATTTAAAAATAGCTCTCAAAAATACAGTTTCTTATTCTGGTTGAAGTGGTTTACTATTATCTTCTCACCCTGCATTTTAGTTTGTTGCTGTGTTAGTTTTACTGCATATTTTCCCTCCTAAAAATAGATGGTTTTTAAACCATAGTTTTTATAAATATTTGCATCTCAAGTCAGATTTTTCCTATAACATGGATTTCATTTGGTGAGTCTCATGAGAGCAGGTTATGTTAAGAGAACTTTCTACCAAGTGTTTATTCTCTTCTATACCTCTGTCCCAAGGATCCTGTGTGCAGATGTCAGAAGACTGCAGTGAGTGTGAGTAGTATTCTTGAAGGATTATTTTAATATTTATTTCTGCTGAGTGTAGGGAAGCAGATGTTGTACTTGTTATCTCTGAGAATATATTCTATCTTAACCCCAAAATGTACTTCAACAATGGGCCATCTTTTGTAAAGACATAGGTTAGATTTCTGCCTAGATGCTGGCCAGGAATTTGTTTGAACAAATTAAAATGGCTCAATGAATTTTAACCCTAATTTGAATAGGGTTCCAGAAAATTAATTCAGGGCAAAGGTTAGTGGAGGTCATAGTGGAATGGCACTGAGCTAGTACCAATGTGTATGTATACATGTATGCATGCATGTATGTATGTATTTAAATTGTGGTAAAATTCATAAACTTAGCATCTTAACCACTTTTAAGAATACAGTTAAGTAGTGTTAAGCACATTCACATTGTTGTGCAACCAGTCTCCAGAACTCTCTTCGTCTTGCAAAACTGAAACTCTATGTCCATTAAAAAACTCCCCATTTCCCCCTCCCCCCTGCCTCTGGCAACCGCTGTTCTACTTTCTGTTTCTATGAGTTTGAACCAGTAGTTATTTTTTGAGAACTTGACCTCCTATATGCCAGCTAGAAGGATTTTGAGGATGAAGAGGAGAGTGATCCTGTAAAACCAGTAGCCATTCTCCATAATCGTGTGAACGTTGGTAGTTGCCAACCCTGAAATTAGAGCATCAGTCAGTCTTCTGTAATGTGGAATTTGGAAATTGCTATCCCTTTTATTTGAGGAAGATGGTGATGATGGTAATAGCTAGTGACTAACACTTATTAGGCACTTATTATTTGCCTGAGGTTGGAGGAAAGACCTGCTTCTTTGGGGATGAAAAAGAAAAGGCAGGTTTGGGTGCATGAAGATGTATAGAGACATAAAGGAAACTGAAGGAATGCTTCATGTCTGTTTCTCTGCCAAGCACAAGACTTGGTCATCTGTTGAAAGTTACAGGTCTGAGGTTGGTTAGAGGCCTTGAAGAAAGTGACAGAAGTTTGGAATTACTAGGAAACTAGGTAGGGACCTGATCAGGGATAAGTAGAGTAATAATAGTATTAATAACAACAATAAGAACAGCCAATATCTATTAGTTATCTGTTCTGTGCCAGCTAATGTTCTAGGCGATTTATGTTTTAACCTTTATATAGTAACTTCATTAAAGTAGTTGTTCTATAGATAAGAAACTTGAGTGCTAGTTTCATTGTCATTCTTGGAAATTCATTCAAATTTCATTCTCTTGCCCCAAGCCTAGCCTCTTTTCTCTTTCTGCACTGTTAATGACGTTGAGAGTATCTACTTGACTTTGAAAGCCAGACGTTTAGAGTTTAACTTAAAAAATTGTTCTTCAGAGAAAGGAGGAAGAGTAGATTGAAAAAAAAATGTATATATCCAAAATATGACAAATATGTTGATGCTTTTTTCCCCACCAGAATAACTGATGCTCTTGACGAGTTGCCTGGCTAACTGAAGTGAGCTACCAGAGCCCTGTAGAAACCCAGACCTGGTTATGTGACTTGACAGTTAGAGGTATCTGAAATTATAAACTCATTTAGATTTACATGGCCTAAAACTGTAGAATGAATCTTTACCCCCGAAATCTGCCTTTGTCAGATTACTCATAATTCAGACTGAGCATTTACCTCTTCCAGGTTTAACCCTTTTAAACTTGGTAATATCTCATTTGCTAAAGGTATCTTGTGTACTCTCTACCTTGTTGTGATGCCTAACTTTTTAATTTTAGTATTAGGAAAAGAACTGTCAATAAGGTATGAGATGAAATACAGTATAGATGAAGTCTGTCAACTTGGTAAACACAAACTACTAGACAATAGGGGTTTGTTGCAGACTCCTTTCATAAGTAGAAAACTTTTCCAAAAGACATTTTTGAAGTTTTGCTATCATGAAAGATTGTTAGTGAATGAAAAGAGCCTTTTGTAGACCCCTATTTGAGAGTCTGGTAACTGGTACTTTTGGATTCTATGCACAGAGATCCAAGACTGGGAGAAATATCTCAGGGAAAAGCTATCTAAGTTTGGTATCCAAAGCTATTAATTTCTTCAATTATGAGAAGAAACCACAGATTGCATAATGGCCTTGGTATTTTGTTGGTATGGAGAGGATGATCTCAGAAGACTTGTAAGCCTGTGTTGAGATGTGTGTGACACGTGCCTTTTTTCCGATTTTTTTATTTCAATAATCGTAGACACATTTTTGAAACTGTGGATATCCGAAGTTAGCAAATCCAAATCAGTGCACAAAGCAACCATTTTTGCCAGTGCCAAATGCATGCTTTGCTGAACTTTCTAATCTGGGCACCAAAGTTTATGCATAGCAAATTCTAACATCTGCCAAGTTCTATTATGACTTAGAGGGGAGTAGAGC
The DNA here is from genome assembly GCF_020826845.1 of Diceros bicornis minor. Taxonomy (NCBI): domain Eukaryota; kingdom Metazoa; phylum Chordata; class Mammalia; order Perissodactyla; family Rhinocerotidae; genus Diceros; species Diceros bicornis. Next base: position 19,728,607 of record NC_080746.1, read on the forward strand.
AAAGTGGGCTGAAGAATCTGGAAATGCATGCTGCCTATAGGGTAAATTGCATTTTGGAATTTGCTTCCATGTGGATTTTCTCCTCATGGACCACTGTGACTGTTAGCAGACTGAGCTGGAAAGGTCATATTGCACAAGATGAACAATAATAAATGGTCTGTTCAGTGACTTGCTGTTAAGCCTCCTGCCAGTGCCAACTAATAGTTGTAATAGCCATTTCTCCTCCGGGATATAAGAGTTTGGCTGTCATCTTTTTGGGAATTTGGTAATTTGTAGCCATTGCTTTTCAGCATGTTGGGGAGATCTAACGTTTAAAGGCTCTTATCCCAGTGGCTTACAGCTCTTTTTTTTCATGAACTGCTGTTTCTTCTTTTGAGCCTTGATTGTAATTTTAAAAATTACAGCAAGAGTATTTATTTTAAAAAAGTACATGTGAATATTAAATCCACTTAATTTGTTTTCATTTTGCTGAAGAGAACTTGAATTTATCTCTTCTCACAAAGCATTGGCCTCATCTTTATTTCACCTGAGGACACTGACCCTAGAAATAGTTTGCTGATTTTTTTTCCCTTTGCTTTTCTTTTAAATCAATAAAATTTCTTTTTTCTTGTGTTGTGGTGCAGTTCTAAACCATGTTTAAAATATGTACAGGGACACAGACCGCAATAGGGTTTCAAAGACATGAAGAATCTGTGGCAGAAGTTAGTGTGTCTAATAAGTGTGAGTTCCCGCAGATTTGCTTTAGAAGAAGTGTATTAATTAAGGACATTTTCCAAAGCATTTCCATCCGTGTGATATATGATATTTTACTTAGCTGCCTTTTAGAAATGTGGATGTATTCCTGAAATTATTTATCAATTTTTAATAAGTGAAATAGCTTAAAATGAATAATGAGTAATTACTTTTTCAGTAATATGGTAAATCAGATGTGCAGAGAAGCCCCTTCTGGTCAGAACATTTTATTTATTTATTTATTTATTTTTGAGGAAGATCAGCCCTGTGCTAACATCTGCCAGTCCTCCTCTTTTTTTTTTCTTTCTGCTGAGGAAGACTGGTCCCGGGCCAACATCCGTGCCCATCTTCCCCCACTTTACACGGGACACCGCCACAGCATGGCTTGCTAAGCAGTGCGTCGGTGTGCGCCCGGGATCCGAACCGGCAAACCCCGGGCCGCCAGCAGCGGAGCGCGCGCACTTAACCGCTTGCACCACCAGGCCGGCCCCAGTCAGAACGTTTTAAATGAAGCTGAGGAAGGGAAAAAGTTTGTGAACACATATAAAATATATGTAAAATGCTGGAGCTTGTGTAAGAAAAACAATTGAAGGCCTTGAAAGGAGAGAAAACGTGATTTTTTAAGGTAGAGGAGGCACTGAAGGTGATGTTTATGCTGAGAGTTTCTTATAGGATTAGAGCAAAAGGAGACAAGAGAAAAAGAATAGTGTCCAAGTAGAGTGGGAGGTCATACTGGAGACTGCCCCATATAAAACTGGGACCCCAGAGAGGATGAGGAGGATAAAAGATGCCCTACACACAGCAGCTTGCTGGTTAATGTCTTGGATCTGGATGGAGAGGGGTAAAGTCTCCCATGAAACTGCCTCAGCAGAAGCCTGCACTCACATGGATTTTCACAGCCTGCACTCACAGGCTTCATACTACCTGTGAGGCCTAAAAACCTCTAAGCTGACAACTTAGTTGGAAGTACTCCCAGTTGGTTGTGATTTGCAGTGTCTGGGAGAATCAAATTCAAATCTCTGTGGAAAGACACTTTATAGACAGGCCTCGAAGAATTTTTATAAAGTTGCAAGAAATGTGAGCTTGCACAAGAAAACAAGCAACTGTGAGTTAGTCAGATGTGGCAGATTATATTTTCCAAAGATGGCTGCAACAGTATTCCCGACCCATGTGCTCCTCTAGAACTTTGGTTTTCTACCATAAAGAAATAGAGTCTGTGTCCCCTTCCATGAAACCTGGGCAGGCCTTTGTGACTGCTTTGACCAAAAGAATATGGCAGAAGTGATACTGTGTGATTTCTGAGGTTAAGTCATGAAAATACCACACAGTTCTTCCTTATTCTCTTGGGATGCTCTTTCTTGGAACCCTTCACAATCCTGTGAAGAAGCCTGTGCAGTTCATGAGAGACACATGGAGAGGAACTGAGGCCTCAGGCCGGTGGCACCAACCAAGCTCCCAGCTGACAGCCTATACTAACTTGCCAGCCTTGTAAGTAAGCCATCTTGAAAGTGGATTCTCTAACCTCCTGTCAAGCTGCCCTAGGTGATGTCACATAGAGCAGAGACAAGCTGTCCTTTCTGAGCCCTGGACAAATTGCAAATTTGTGAGCAAAGTAAGTGATTGTTGTTGTTTTAAGCCACTAAGTTTTGGGGTGGTTTGTTACACAGTGATAGATAACTAAAACATCAGCAGTAACCATCAGTGTTGTAAAGACTATAGATGTTTAAAGAAATAAAAGAAGATATTAAAAATATAGTATGATGAAGAGACTCTCAAAATTGATGAGAAAGATGTGAAAGAAGAGCTCAGTCTCAGTAGAACTTCTAGAAATAAAAAACATAAATGGAAACAATGGAAAGATGATACAGATTGGATAGAGTTGGAGAGTGAACTGGAAGATAGATAAATATGAAGAAAATTTCCAGAATTTAGTACAGAGAAAGAAGAGATGGGCCATATAAGGTTTAGTGACATAGAGGATGAAAAGATACCACATATGTCTGATTTAGCAGTTCTCAAACTTTTTGATCTTAGGACCCCTTAAACTCTTAAAAATTATTGAGAACCCCAGTTGCTTTTGTGTATGTGGGTTACACGTATAATTTGGTCACATTTCTGTGCATATGTTATAGTTCAATAAAAAATTTACTTAAGGGCCGGCCCTGTGGCTTAGCGGTTAAGTGCGCGCGCTCGGCTGCTGGCGGCCCGGGTTCGGATCCCGGGCGCGCACCGACGCACCGCTTTTCCGGCCGTGCTGAGGCCGTGTCCCACATACAGCAACTAGAAGGATGTGCGGCTATGGCATACAACTATCTACTGGGGCTTTGGGGGAAAAATAAATAATAAATATAATTATTAAAAAAAATTTACTTAAAAAAAGGACAACACCATAAAAGATTTTATTTATTTATTTTTTCCCCCAAAGCCCCAGTAGATAGTTGTATTTCATAGATGCACATCCTTCTAGTTGCTGTACGTGGGACGCGGCCTCAGCATGGCCGGAGAAGCGGTGCGTCGGTGCGCGCCCGGGATCCGAACCCCGGGCCGCCAGAAGCGGAGCGCACGCACACAACCGCTAAGCCACGGGGCCGGCCCAGGACAACACCATAAAGAGAGTGAAAAGATAAGCCACAACTTGAGAGAAGATGTACTGAGGAAGTTCATTATCCAGAATATAAAAGAATTCCTTGAATTAAAAAAAAAAAAAGGAAAAAAAGGAAATAAGAAAGTCATCAAGTTTATTTCACAGAAGCAGAAACAAATGGTCCATGAACATATAAAAAGATACTCACCCTTTTTAATAATAATCAAGGAAATGCAAATTAAAACAGAGAGGAACTATTTGCCACACTCCCCCACCAGACTGGGAAAAATGAAAAATAAGAGTTGTTGGAGATGATATGGAGCAGTGGGTGCAGTCCCACTGTTGGATATAACCATTTTGGAAAACAGTTTAGCTTTGCTTAGTGATTCCTAAGTGTATACCCTAGTGAAACTCTTGTACTGGTGGCCCAGGAGACATGTTTAAGAATGTTTGAAGTACTGTTCATGATAGCTAAAAATGCAAACAAGTCAAATGTCTAGCAACTATAAAGCAATAAATAACGGTATAAAAGGGTGACTATTTCGCATAAAGTGAATTAAGTACCACTACATGCATCTTCATGGAGGAATATTATAACAGGATCAAAAAAGGCAGTTAAAAATAATAAGTATGATTCTATTACATAAAGTTTAAAAACAGACAAATCTATATGTTTGGTGATACATATATGGTAAAACTGGAAAGAAAAGCAAAAAAATGATAGCAAATTTTAAGATAGAGGTTATCTTGGGGTAGAGAATGGAATGGAAAAGCACATGGGAACTATGGTTTGTATATGACATATTTCACAATAAAAATTTCCGTGGGCCTGTTGTTGAAAGGAACCCCGCAGTGATTCTTTTTCTAAGGAAGGAATTTTGGTAATGCAAATACTAGTTCTTAATTAATCTTTTGGTAGGTGTTTTGCATATAAAATCCTCCAGTAAATATATTTCGAGTTTATTTTTCACAGTTTTTTTTATGTCAACCTTGCTAAGTAGGAAGTGTGCCTAGGAAGAAGATGAAACTAGGAGGATTGATTCACAAATTCAAGTTCAGTGGTTATAGACCTAGAATGAGAAATTAGGCCTGTTATCCTGTCTTAAAATTGGCTTAAAAGTGTTAAGAACAAAAGCCTGTTTCTTTATCTTTCTGGTCAGCGGCAGAGGCACTCTTTGGCCTCTACCCCTACCCTGAGTCTGCCGTTTGTTAAAAATCTCTATGTATTGACATCTCTTCCTTTTCTGAAGGAATGTGAAACCCGATAATTACACGCAGACCTGACCTACTTGGGAGGAACCAGAGGACAAAGAAACCCTAGCTTTCTTCATCCTTTTTTGGTTAACAAGCAGAGATTTGGGGAGGTGAGGGCCAGAGCTTCTTTTATCTATTCTTCTTTGAAGAGTCTAAAACAGTTTCTCCCTGTCCCATACATTAGAAGTTTCCCCATGTGTGTGTTGGTTGTAGACTAATGGACTTGATGCTAGTGAATCCTTTGCATGTCTGCTGATCTGGAAATGTTTGGCCATTTCCCAAGGGCACTATGGCTTTGAGAAAATAAGGATGAAAGAATCTATTGATTTGTTTTTACTTTTAATTGTCTTGTTTTATGTATTTGATTTTGTAAACGCTTCAGTCTTTTTTTTTTAAGAAGTAGTTGGGATCTAAACATACACACTTATATTAATGAATGAATCAATTGGAATAATAGTTTGGACTAGTCATCCCATTTAGTTACTGTCATGGTTGCCTAGTAACTGTTATTCTAGTTCTGTGTTAGTTCTGTTTCTCTGTCATTTTGCTAAGTTGGTAGGTTATTTTCATCCCAATTTTTAATATTTTCTTTATCCATTGACTTTTTTTTAAATAACAAAAGTTCTCCCTAAACCACAAGCAAAAATCTTTTTGGTTTGTTTCATTAACAGTTACTAAATCACAACTGGGTTCTGGGTCCTAGGTCCTAGGTCCTGTATTGGGTGATTGAGACTTTACTAAACCCACTGTTTTGTGTAATAAACACCAGCCTTAACAGAGTAAGGTGAATATCAACATCTGGAATATCAAGAACTAGGAGACAAGAGAGTGTGCATAAAGATAGACGTATAGATCAATGGAATAGATTCAAGAGTCCAAAAGTAATCCTTACATTTATGGTCATTTGACTTTTGACAAGGGTACCAAGACAATTGAATGGAGAAAAAATAGTTTTTTCAACAAATGGTGATAGGACAACTGGATAGCCAGATGTAAAAGAGTCAAGTTGGATCCCTGCTTTAACTATACACAAAAATTAGCTCAAAATGGATCATAGATACAAATATAAGAGCTAAAACTATAAAACTCTAAGAAGAAAACATAGGAGTAAATCTTTGCAATCTGGAGTTAGGCAGTGGTTTCTTAGGTATGACACCAAAAGCACAAGGGGCAAAAGAAAAAATAAATTAAACTACATCAAAATTAAACACTTTCTGGGGCCGGCCCCATGGCGTAGGGGTTAAGGGCGTGCTCCACTGCTGGCGGCCCGGGTTCGGACCCCGGGCACACACCGACGCACCGCTTGACAGGCCATGCTGTGGCGGCATCCCACATAAAGTGGAGGAAGATGGGCATGGATGTTAGCTCAGGGCCAGTCTTCCTCAGCAAAAAGAGGAGGATTGGCATGGATGTTAGCTCAGGGCTGATCTTCCTCACAAAATACATAAATAACTTTAAAAAAAAAATTAAAAACTTTTGTACTACAGACAATACTGTCAAAAAAAGTGAAAGACAATCCACAGAATGGGAGAAAATATTTGCAAATCATGTATCTGATAAGAGATTTGTGTTCAGAATATATAGAAACTCTTAGAACTCAATAATAAAAAGATAACCTAATTAAAAAATGAGCAAAGAAGGTATACAGCTGGCCAATAAATACATAAAAAGATGCTCAACATCATTAGTTATTAGGAAATGAAAATCAAAACCACAATGAGATACCACTTTACACCCATTAGGATGGCTGTAATAAAAAAAGACGGACAATAATAAGTATTGGTGAGGATGTGGAGAAATTAGAACCTACTCTTGCATTGCTGGTGGGAATATAAAATTTTGTAGCCACTTGGTCATTTTCTTAAAATTTCCAAAAAATATTATGTATGGAGTTACCTTATGACCCAGGATTCCACTCCTAGGTATAAATCCAAGAGAAATGAGAATGCATCCACACAAAAATGAAAAACACATGAATGTTCATAGCAACAATATTCATAATACCCAAAATGTGGAAACAATCCAGATGTCCATCAACTGATGAATGGATAATTAAAATGCCTATCCATACAATGGAATATTATTTGGCAATAAAAAGTAATGAAGTATGGGTACCTGCTACAACATGGATAAACCTTAAAAACATGCTAAGTGAAGGAAGCCAGTCACAAAAGACCACGTATTGTATGACTCCATTTAGCTGACATACTCAATATAGGCAAATTTATAGACAGAAAGTAGCTAAGTGGTTGCTTAGGGCTTGTGAGGAGTTGAGGGGGGAATGGGTAGTGACCTATGGATACAGGGTTTCTTTTAGTGAGGGACAAAATGTTCAAAATTAGATTGTTGTGATGGTTGCACTACCCTGTGAATATACTAAGAAGCATTGAACTGTACACTTTATTTATTTATTTATTTATTTTGTGAGGAAGATCAGCCCTGAGTTAACATCGTGCTAATCCTCCTCTTTTTTTGCTGAGGAAGACCTGCTCTGAGCTAACATCTATTGCCAATCCTCCTCCTTTTTTTTTTTTTTCTTCCCCAAAGCCCCCGTAGATAGCTGTATGTCATAGTTGCACATCCTTCTAGTTGCTGTATGTGGGACGCGGCCTCAGCATGGCGGGACAAGCGGTGCATCGGTGCGGGCCCAGGATCCAAACCCGGGCTGCCAGTAGCAGAGCACGCACACTTAACCGCTAAGCCACGGGGCAGGCCCCCAAACCGTACACTTTAAATGGGTGAATTGTATGGTATGTGAATAATAATAAAGCTGTCTTTAAAAAGAGAACTAAAATATCAGGAAAGTAGGGAAGCCTTTGCTGAGGGGAAATACTAATGTGATTATTTGTCTTGTTAATGAATTTCTCATCCTTACTCTGGCTAAATATTTGCAAAATTTAAGAGAAGTCTACTTTTGGAAAGAATTTCAGGTATCTTTAGTGAAAGACCTATAGACTGAAGCTTTAAAAGAAATTTATTTATTTTTATTTTTTTAAACTTTATTTATTTATTTATTTATTTTCCCCCCCAAAGCCCCAGTAGATAGTTGTATGTCACAGTTGCACATCCTTCTAGTTGCTGTACGTGGGACGCGGCCGCAGCATGGCCGGAGAAGTGGTGCGTCGGTGCGCGCCCGGGATCCGAACCCGGGCCGCCAGCAGCGGTGTGCGTGTACTTAACCGCTAAGCCACGGGGCCGGCCCTAAAACAAATTTAAATGAATAAGAGCCCGATAGTCTAGGGGAGAAGGGAGATGGATATAATTTTACCAGAAAACTTAGGTTTACTATAGCTACCACAGTTCGCTTAGCTTTTGGTTGCTGGCGGTAAAGGCAAACAAAAAAAACCATGATGAGTTCTTTAACTTACATTATTACGTAAAAGGAAGCAATCCAGTTGAGAAAACCTATTTTCCAGTACTTTATAGCAAACCTATTTTCCAGCACTTTATAGCACTCCACTGTAAGGCAAAATTTAATTGTCTGTGACTTGCTGTCAGGTTCACAAAACTATGTTTAAAAAAGAAAGAAAGAAAAATAAAGGATTCTTCAGTAGTAAATTTAAAAAAATATTCTAATATCCTTTATGTGGAAATTCATTTTGACCCTGGATATATGTCTAGTGTAAAGTGTTGAATTTATTGAGCTTTCCGGTTATCTGAATTGAGGAAAGAGTAGGAAACTGTTGTTTGATCTGGTGTCTCTGGCATTAAATAGAAGTTATCTAAAAATAGTTTGAGACTGAACTTGAATGTTGTGCCAGAAAAGCAGAGTATTTCGTTATGATGTTTGAAATGAGATGCATATGCTTGTTTTAAAAATTTAGTAAACTTTTTATTTTAGAATAGTTTAAAATTTACAGAGAAGTTGCTAATACAGTACACAGTTCCCAAATACCCCACACCTAGTTTCCCCTATTATTAATACCTTACATTAGTATGGTACATTTCTCATAATTAATGAAGCAATATTGATACATTATTATTAACTAAACTCCATAGTTTATTCACACTTCCTTAGTTTTTACCTAATGTCTTTTTTCTGTGTCACAATCTAGGATACGACATTACATTTAGTCATCACATCTCCTTAGGCTCCTCTTGGCTGTGACAGTTTTCTCATGCTTTCCTTGTTTTTGATGACCTTGACAGTTCTGAGGAGTGCTGGTCAGGTATTTCCTAAAAGGTCCCTCAGTTGCAATTTGTCTGATGCCTTTGTCATGATTAGACTGAGGTTGTAGGTTTTAGGGAGGAAGACCACAAAGGTAAAGTGCCCTTCTCATTACATCGTATCAAGGGTGGGTGCTGTCAACATGACTTAACACTGTTGATGTTGACCTTGGTCACCTGGTTGAGGTTGTGTTTGTCAGGTTTCTCCACTGTAAAGTTACTCTCCCCCGCCCTTTCCATACTGTCCTCTTTGAAAGGAAGTCATTAGTTATACATGCTTTTGATACCATTTTTGCCATTGACAAAAGCAAGTGTTTTGAAAACTAATGTCTCACATGCTTACTTTTTCCAGTGGAGAGCTTACCTATGTTTACACAGAAAGGGTTTGCTGGAATACCTTATAAGTAGGGCCAAAGCTTTTCTCCAGGAAGAGCTTTGCTTCTGTTCACGTGCTTGAACTCTTTTTTGAAACTCCTAGATTTCTGTACCATAAGTTATGGAAGAGATTTCCTTGGCCTAGAATTTCTTATAGATGAGAGTCACCTACTTTTATGGTCATAAAGAACCATAAGGTACTAGTTTTCTATTGCTGTGTAACAACTTACTGAAACTTAACAGCTTATAACAGCACACATTTATTATCTCACAATTTCTGTGGGTCAGGAGTCCTGGCATGGCTCAGCCCAGTCCTCTCCACAGGGTCTCATAAAGCTGCAGTCAAAGTATTGGATGAATTGTGTGCTTATCTGGAGGCTCAAATAGGGAAGAACCCACTTCCAAGATCATTCAGGCTGCTGGTAGAGTTTGTTTTCTTGTGGCTTTATGACTGACTCTTTGCTGACTGTTGGCCAGAGGCTGCCGTCAGGTTTTAAGAGGTTGCGTACAGGTCTTTGAGGCCACCCACAGTTCTTTTTCCTATGGACTTCTTAAACACGGCCACTTTCTTCATCAAGATCTCTAGCTCCAGTTGGAGGGGAGGGGAGAGATTACACAAAGGCACGAATACCATGCATCATTATGTGTGTGTGGAATCATTGAGATCCGTCACCTTAAGGTCTGTCTGCTACATATTGTATGACTTGTAATAAGGATATTTAATTTTGAGTAGGACTGTATCCAGTGAGTCTGTTTTAATGAAAGTTAATCACAGAGCACATCCCAAATATCAGTTTGATCTGGTAGAGCTGGTTGTAGTGAAAAGAGTAAACCTTATAATAATTGGCATCATGTTAAATGAAGGAGAGTAGAGGTGTTCATGGAGCATACCAGCAGAAGATGGAGAAAGAAGCTGGAGGAGAGGTGATATATTTTCCCATATGCTGTGATATATTTTCCCTGTTTCAAAATTTTGCTGACTTCTGAGGTCGTCTGTTATTCATTCCTTTTTTAGTCAGTTTTCTATGTTTATATTTAAGAACTCATTACCATAAAATCTTGTTTTGAGAGGCAGCAAAACATAATGTAGTTAAGGGCTCAGGTTCTAGAGCTCAACTGCCTGGGTTCAAATCCTGCCTCTGCTATTTAATACTGTATAACCTGGACAAATTGCTTTATTGGTGTGTGCATCGGTTTTAAATAAAAATAGTACCTACTTCATAGAGTTGTTGTGAGGATTAAGAGTTAATGCCTATAATTATTATTCATTTTTTCAAGTGTGATAATGATTCCATGAGTATGTTTTTAAAAAAGAGAGTGAATCCCTTTAGAGATACATATTGAAATATTTACAGATGTAATGATACAGTGACTGGGATTTTGGAGGAAATTGGTAGAGGTATAGATGAAGCAAAATCGGCCATGAGTTAATAATTGTTGAAGCTGATTCATGGTTTAATGATATTACTCTGTCTACTTTTGAATATGTTTAAAGTTTTTCAACAGTGCCTTGGCACATAGTAAGTGCTCCATATATTTTAGCTATTCTTATTATGTTTATGTTTATGTTTAACATATTGGAATTAACTTGTCTAAAACACAACAAAAATATAAAGCAAACTAAACTTGACACTTCAATTTTTTCATTTCTAAGATTCTTCTTATAGATGGAAACTTTATCAACTTTGGATAACATGTACAAGATTCTTAGACTTGGATTTTTGGTTTCTGTGTTAGCTTCTTCCTAGTTAACTTGTAATTTATGGTTTAATTAGTTTGACTTAATTGCAGCCTGCATCACATTCCATTTAATTTAGTTTACTATTGCTTGTCTATAAGTGGGATGGAAATTAATGTCAATATTATTGATTATTTAGTATTATTAGTATTAATGGTAGGAGACATTGACTTTACCAATAGTGAGTGTATTAGCAGCAAATGACAAGGCTTTTCTGGGTAAGCAGTGGTGTTATGCTTTGGTTTAATGTATTTAATTGCTGCTTAATTTAAGTAAGAAAGGTAATAACCTAAGAGCTTATTCACTGAGGTTATCTCAAATGTGGTAAATGCATCTTTCTGCTTATTGTCATATGATCCTACATGTTATAGCACTATAAAACTAGATGGCTTGAATATTTTAATTGTTCAAGATTAGGAGTTATCTAGTGATTCTGATTTATTTTATGTGTATGAACCTTAGAACTTAAAAAAGAAAATAAAAATTTAAAAGAAGCAAAACCAAAATCTCTCAGAGTTCTAATTAGGAATAGGCACAGTGAGCACCTTGTCTTGATAACTGTTTTCAAGTCTCATACAGGCACCTCTTTTATATAATAGATGAGGACATCAAGGACTACAGAGGTAAGTCCTCAATGGATTTGCCCAAGGTCACAAAAATTTCTTAGAGATGGAGTTGGGATTGAACTCGAGATCTCAGCTCTCAGTCCAGTGTTCTTTTTGCTGCCACATTGATTTCCAAATTGTCCACCAGAGCCCTAGAATTCTAAAAAGTTTTGTCTGTCTCTGAACCTTTTTTTGTGTGTGTGAGGAAGATTGGCCCTGAGCTAACATCTGCCAATCCTCCTCTTTTTGCTTAGGAAGACTGGCCCTGGGCTAACATCCGTGCCCATCTTCCTTTACTTTATATGGGACGCCGCCACAGCATGGCCTGACAAGTGGTGTGTTGGTGCGCGCCCAGGATCGGAACCGGAACCTCGGGCCGCGGCAGCGGAGCGCGCGCACTTAACCGCTTGCGCCACCGGGCCAGCTCCATGTCTCTGAACCTTTTACCCAAAGTTAACCAGAGTAGGTTCTTTTTTTCTGTCTTATGTATTAGGGTTTCTGTGAGATTTTGTTCAGAGGGAAAAATATTCTGCTACTGTATATGTTAGTTTTTATGTCTTTCCTACACTGAGCTCTTTATTCTGTGCCATATTCAACCCAGAAAAGTTCATTTGATTTGTTGGAGGGGTTTTCTTTGACTTTGTTTCAAAGAATGCCAATGTGATCTCTAAAGAAATCTGTGACCCAGAGACCTCAGGAAAATTCAAAAGGATTTTTAAATATGGAAGGATAATTATTTTTAGTAGGAAGCAAGACGTTGTTGGCACTGTGTAAATGTTAAAATAACAACAGCAATAATAATGTCAGTTTGGCTGAGAGAGTTGCACCTTATGTTAGAAACACTCCTAGGACTTCTGTTTTCTGAGAGGATAAATGTTAACCACATGGGAATTATTGGAACTGAGAGATCATTTTCTTTTTGTCTTAAAAATTTCCCTTCTATGCCTTGAATTCCAAGTAATCGCCAGAAAATTTCCATTTATTAATTATGCTCAGTATACCATGTTCCATCTTAGAAATGCTTCCAAGAATAACACGTTTCATTGTATATTTTCTCACTTGATAAGCTCTCAATTCTCTATCCCCCAGACATTGTAAATGCATGAGCTATTTTATTTTCACCATTCAGTACAGTCCAGAGAAGTATAGAAAAATAAAAGTCACCTAAAGACCTGCTAGATATTTTAAACTATTTCCTTGGGGGTTCATTGAGAGCCGGCTGATCCTTATCTTTGGTGGTCATGTTGAGTCTTTCTATATGGAGTTGGCTAGAATCCTAACATCTCAGTCATTCCTTAGCCTTGACAACTGCATATTTTCCCAGAAACACTTGTGATTGGTGTGTAAAATGGATAGAATAATTGGTTTTTTCTAAATATATGTCTTTGCTTTGCCCCACTTAGTACTTAATTTAACTATTTTTCACAAACTAAAATATGGACTCCTTTTTTTATTTTGTGAGGAAGATTAGCCCTGAGCTAACATCTGTGCCCATCTTCCTCTATTTTATCTGGGACGCCTGCCACAGTATGGCTTGATGAGCGGTGCGTAGGTCTGCACCTGGGATCCGAACCTGTGAACCGTGGGCCACCGAAGCGGCGTGCTGGAACTTAACCACTATGCCACCGGGCCGGCCCCTGAACTCCTTCTTGATTGGTTCCAATGCAGAGGTCGGGATCTTCCCAAGAATGTGGCAGCCTACATCCTGACCCTTGGCCATGTGGCACATCATTAATCATGGCCATTTAGTGCCTGGCGGGTTTAGCCTGATAGTCTGGCTTGTGTAGTTTGTGGTGGTTTAGGGTTTCTTTTTTTTTTTTAAACCTGTCTTCTGATGACACTTCTGTTTTCTAGTAAGTTTAAAAGAAAAAAGTTTTTTTTATCAAGGCTGATTGCAAAGGCATATAAATTCCTTTTCTAGAAGCCATTCTCAACTGGGAATGAATTAAGCCCTATAAAAGAATTAAGTACTACAGAAAATAATTTAAGTGACTATTTTCTCAGTTTTCCCAGAGATAGTACCATTCTACAGAAAATAATTTAAGTGACTATTTTCTCAGTTTTCCCAGAGATAGTACCATTCTAGATACATAGGAGAGAAGTTATTTCATTACATACAATGATGCTTTAGGGCAGTTGTTCTCAAAGTTTGATCCAGGGACCCCAGAGTCTCCAAAACTCTTTCAGAGTCTGTGAAGTCAAAATTGTTTTCATAAATATTCAAACATTATGTTCATTCTCTCACAATTATACAGTGGAGATTTCTAGAGACTACATGATGTATGATGATATAATTACTCTGATGGCTGATGAAATGTGTGCTTGTGTATTCTTACGTTTTAAAATTTTCTGTTTTAATTTAATTCAATTTTAAGTGAATATTGATAGATATTACCCATATAAACAAAACTTCTCTGAAGGCTCTTAATAATTTTTAAGGGAAGGAGTCCTGAAACCAAAGTTTGAGAACTGCTGTCTTAAGAGGGTAAAACTTAATTCTGTCATGGAAGCCTGGTGAGAGTAGCTGCAGGAGAGCTGCACAGGGGCAAGGCCTTAAGCCAATCAGTTGTTCAGTAAACATTTTTTAATGGAATTAAATTGAGTTCTTGGAATGCAGCTTTTGGGATCTTATTTAAGATTCTCTCTGAAGGCAGTATTTGAGCATTGAGTACCTTGCAGCCTGCCAAGTTTCTTCGAGGTAGGTGACTGGCAATTCTCAATATTGAGTCCAGTATTTCAGAAGTCATTTTCATGGAATACTGCTTTAACTGGTAGCTTATTGGCATCTTCTAGACCAGTGCTGTCCAGTAAAATGAGGGCCATGTATATAATTTTAAATTTTCTAGTAGTCATATTAAAAAAAGTGAAAAGAGGGGCCAGCCCAGTGGTGTAGTGAAGTTCCCGCTCTCCACCTCTGTGGCCTGGAGTTCGCAGGTTCAGATCCTGAGAGTGGACCTATACACTGCTCATCAAGCCATGCTGTGATGGCGTCCCATATACAAAATAGAGGAAGATAGGCACAGATGTCAGCTCAGGGACAATCTTCCTCAAGCAAAAAGAGGAAGATTGGCAACAGATGTTAGCTCAGGGCCAATTTCCCTCACCAAAAAAAAAAGTAAAAAGAAACAGATGAAGTTAGTTGGTTCCCCCCCAGCTTTATTGAGGTATAATTGACAAATAAAATTGTAAGGTATTTAAAACGTACAATGTGATATTTTGATGTACATATACATTGTGAAAGGATTCCCCCTATTATGTTAATTAACACATCTATCACCTCACATATTTGCCTTTTCTTTTTTTTTTGGTGAGAACATTTAAGTTCTCTCAGAAAATTTCAGCTATACAACAGTGTTATCAGCTATAGTCACCGTGTTTTACATTAGATCCTCAGACCTTATTCATTCTATAAGTAAAAGTTTGTACCCTTTTACTAACCTCCCTCCTGTTTCCCCCCCCCCCCCCCAACCCCTGGCAACCACTTTCCTACTTTCTGTTTCTATGAGTTTGGATTTTTTTTTTTTTTTTTTGAGATTTCACATATGAGTGATACTATGTGCTAGTGTGGTATTTGTCTTTCTCTGTCTGGCTTATTTCACTTAGCGTGATGCCCTCAAGGTCTATCTATGTTGTTGCAAACTGGCAGGATTTCCTTCTTTCTCATGACTGAATCATATTTCCTTGTATGTATATACCACATGTTTTTTTTTTTTTTTTTTGAGGAACATCAGCCCTGAGCTAATATCCATGCCACTCCTTCTCTTTTTGCTGAGGAAGACCAGCTCTCAGCTAACATCTATTGCCAGTCCTCTCCTTTTTTCCCCCAAAGCCCCAGTAGATAGTTGTATGTCATAGTTGCACATCCTTCTAGTTGCTGTATGTGGAACGCCACCTCAGCATGGCTGGAGAAGCAGAGCATCGGTGTGCGCCCGGGATCCGAACCCGTGCCACCAGTAGCAGAGCACACGCACTTAACCGCTAAGCCACAGGGCTGGCCCCATATACCACATCTTTTTTATCTCTTTATTTGATGACAGAAGCTTAGGTGGTTCTCATATCTTGGCTATTGTGAATAATGCTGCAATGAACATGGGAGTGCAGATATCTCTTCGAGATCTTGTTTTCATTTCCTTTGGATATATACCCAGAAGTAGGATTGCTGGATTGTATGGTAGTTCTATTTTTAATTTCTTGAGGAACGTCCATACTGTTTTCCATAGTGGTTGTACCAGTTTACATTCCCACCAACAGTGTACAGGGTTCCTTTTCCTCCATATCCCTGGGAGCATTTATCTCTTGTCTTTTTGATAATACATATCCTAATAGCTATGAGGTGATATCTCATTGTAGTTTTGATTTGCATTCCCCTGATGATTAGTGATGTTGAACATCTTTTCATGTACCTGTTGGCCATTTTTATGTCTTCTTTGGAAAAATGTCTGTTTAGATCCTTTGCCCATTTTAAAATTGGGTTATTTATTTTTTTGCTATTGAGTGATATGAATTCCTTGTATATTTTGGATATTAACCCCTTATCAGATATATGATTTGCAAATATTTTCTCCCATTCCATAGGTTACCTTTCATTGAAATTAGTTTTAATAATATATCTTATTTAGCCTAATATATCTAAAATATTATTTCTACACATAACCAATATAAAATTTATCAATGAGATAGTTTACATTCTCTTTTTAATATTAAGGCTTTGAAATCTGGTGTATATTTTACATTTATAGCACATCAGTTTGGACTAGCCGTATTTCAATTATTAGACAGCACAGATCTAGACCATAAAATGATTCTAGATCTGAGATGAGAATGATCTAGAATAGATAAGCTTTGTCATAGAAATAGAGAATAAAAATTTAGCTACAGAAGTTAATATAAAAACATCCCTGTTGAAAATAATTCACAATGGCAAAAAGTTTGATATCTGCCTAAATTTTCAGACACTTCAATGAGAAGGAGAACTTCTTTCCTTAAAAGAATATTGAAAAAGTAAGCTTTTCTCCACACTGTCGTAGTGTTTTTTCTTCCATTCTTAAAAGCATTCAGCCTGTTTACTGTATTCTGTGAAATTATTATGTGTGTATCTGTATACTAGTTTAAGGGAGCACTGTTTCTCTTTTTGGAGGAATTTTAGCGCTTGTGGTCTTTGCATTTTCTTCCTAAGTTGTTCCTCTCTTTTAACTGTCCATTTGTCATAGCATATCCCTGAATGAAGAGACCAATTATTTCTGACGGGTGAGGAGGAAGGCTGGTTTGTTTTGATCTCAATACTGAACTTTTCCTTGGTTTATTGGTTTTTATTCTGTCATCTTATCTTGGCTGTGAATGTGGTGTCAGGACATTCAAGTGAATTACTGCCTGTTGTGAAAAAACCACTATTTTTAAAAAATTTTCATTCCCTGTGAGCATTACTGTGCTTGCAAAAATGAGGTAAGAGTTAAAGGAACTGTGGTTTAGAAGTGAGACCTAAGGGGAAAATGGCTATTTTTCCCCTTCTAGAATCAGTAATAAAGAACTATGACTTTAAATTTGGCATGATCTGAATTTAATACTTTTTTTGTACCACATGCCAGTTAAAAAAGAAGAGTTTGTTGAATGGAAATATCTTGGGTGGGGAAATTTGTAAGGACTCCCGCAATCCGTGTCTATTTAGCAGTGTATTTGATACAATACCATGTTTGATTAATGTTAGTGTCAATTCACAAAATCATGCTCTTTGCAAGATAAAAGAATTTTATGTAGAACAGGCAAACTTTAGAAATATATGATTTCTTGGTAATGTGTTGGAAGTTTCCTTCTTGTTATGCTTTTCATATATAAGTGCGAGTATGTGATTCATAGATTTCAGCATCAATCTAGAAACATTCTTTGAGAGTTTATCTTCTATTTACCTACCAATTTGCCTTTTGCTGTGGACACATTTAATTTTTCAAGCAACTGATGTGTACTTTAAACTAAAACCGTTATTATATAGCCTCCAGTAATCTGTAGCAGTGAAAATTCATGATCATTGATCTCTTCAGTTATTCTCAAAATAATCATACCTGATTGCCAACTACCTGCTCTCTGACTTGATAGTTTTTCTGTTTCATCGGTATTTTTCCACTTTTTAGAAAATCTCCACTTTGCAGTTTGCAGCTAATGTAGGAGCTGAGCTTTAGGAAGTTGCCTTCTCCATTAAGTGGTCTATCAGGTATATGAGCCAGGTAGCACTGAGTATCCTCCTCTCTGGTGTTAGCTGCTTATTATGGATGGAAGGGAGGTCTGGCCTGCCGTGAAGATGCAGACCATTCTCTCTCTGGCACAGCCCTTGGATCAGGTCTTGGATGGATTCCATCCTGTGGCTCAGTGTGGCTTTCCTGAATGGAATGCATTTTTTTCCTAGCCCCATTCCTTCTGTGTTCTTCCCACATCAGCTGGAAGCAGCCGGTTGGTTCTGAACGCTGTCTACAAATGGTTAGCTATTTTGCTTCTTTGGCCCCCCAACTCGCCGGTTGAGTAAGGAATTGATGTGTTTCAGATCCAAGATTATGTTGCTTACTGAAGCAAATGTAATCCTTGTCACAGAATGCCTGAAGTTGAAGGCTTGATTCCAGAAAAAAACAAATAACGACAGTGGTACCTGTAGTTAATATATATTGTGTTTACCGTATGCCAGGCATTATACTAAGCAGGTTGCATGCATAATTAGTTAATCCCCAACAACCTTTAAAGTGGGTTCTATTGTTGCTCACATTTTATAGATAAGGAGCCATAGAAAAATTAAATAACTTGCTGAAGGTTGTACCTTAAGGGACATTTCCAAGGTTTTGAACCTAGGCAGCTTGACACCAAAGTCCTTCCTTTTGACACTATATTCAGCTACCAGGCAAAGCTTTGCCTTTCCGTGTCTTCTTGAATCTTGAATCTCATTGAAGAGCAGACAGGAATTTGGTGTTTTAATCTATTAAAGCCTCTTTGTGTCCACCTTCTAAGAACAGTTTATACTTAATGCTGTTTCCTCTGAAAAGATGAGAATACATTTCATTATGTGGGACCATGTTCCCTTTAGGTGTAGTCGGATATACTTGTTATGAAATATAAAACTGTATCCATACTATACCATTATTTTATTAAATTAAAAATATTTGTTAAGTGCATAATATATGTTATAAGATCTTAAGAGCCAACTTTGTTCTCATGGATGAGTAGGTATGGTTTTCTCTTGACCTTCGTGAAAGTCCTATTCCCTCAGAGTACAAATGAAATTCAGAATGAGTCCGCTGTGAATCAGGAGGTCCCACTATATGACTCTCTCAATTACAGTGTAACCTAGTACTCTCTCAGGGTTGAAAAAGTGCAAAAATATGGTCAAATGCATTGACAGCCCTCGTTCCGCACCCTCACTCACCACCCCCTGTTACTTTTTCTATGCCATCCAGTAGTAGGCATGGGCAGAATATGGGATTTCAGGGCCAATCCTTGGACAGTTGATGATCAACAAATCTTAGCAGTGCTTGCCAACATTTTGTGCGTTGTGGCACACACAGAAAATGATAATGTTTTCTCTGGAGTAAACAAATGAGGTTCCTTGAGGCTGGAGGTGATCTAGTATTGCCTACCCATTGCCTCGGGTACATCTGTAACCCATTTCCGGCATACCAGTTGGGAAGCTCTGCTATGGGCATATGTCTGCAAGTTTGTAAGCTTGTTATGTGTATGAAAGCACTCTGTAACATATAATGTGCTAATCATGTGTAACATTTTATTGATAATTATTACTATTAAGACCCAGATATTTATTCTATAAAAGGACATTGTGTACTGTGATTTTTTTTGTTTTGGGAACTGTTCTTAGAGAACCAGGTGCAGGTGCCAGACAAATTGCTGGAGTTAAGGTCCTATATGTGATCTGGCACAGTAATGAGAAGTAGAAATGCTGGTGGTCAGGGGTCATGTGGTTCAAGACTTCTTATAGGAAATCAAACTTCTGGTGAGATTTGTTAACAATTCTGCTATTTCTCCTCATAAAATTCCCTACCCTCTTTTCTGCCTATCCCACTTCTTTCTCTTCTCTAGTTCTGCCTTCTCGGTGAAGTCTTTCCCTATGTCTGCTACTTCTCCCTCAGGTGAAGGTGGTGCTCCATCCTTTGTTCTACTGTTAGACCTTGTACATAGCTTTATTGATTGTATTTCCAATGCTGTCTTGTCTGTTTCACATATGTCTTTCTCCTGTTAGATTGTGAGCTCCTTGAAGTTAAGGCTGTGTCTGATTAATCTTTGTAGCTCGAGCTACACATAACTCATTTTATCACATTTCATCATTAGGCAGGGCTTAAATGCTCTTTGAATCCAGCTGAAATTTGTCTCCCTGTGCCTTTCTCCCATTAGTCCTCATTCTAACATCTGAAACAACTCTCAGCAACGTTACTTTTGTGCTAGTCATTCACACATTTGAATCATCTACCTCGTATACTTCCATACAGTCTTTTTTCTCTGGGCTAAACATTTTTAGTGCTGATATTTTGCTTCCCTTGTTTTTCTTTTTTCCCTCAATAAGTATAAGTTTCCTTTCTCTCTCCCAGTGTATAAAATCATAGAATTTTAAGAACTGAAAGGGCTAGGATTTGCCTAATCCTGGTCCTTCATCCAACTATTTGTTGATTACATGCTGATTGAGTAATTGAAACTGAGATATAGAGGTATTTTGGGGCAACACAATATTTTGGGTATTTCGCTAAGAATAATGAGGAAGTTTAGATTAAAAAAAAGTCCTTCATCTTTCATTCTGTTTTAAAATGTATGTGCTACTGGGTATCTTAGGAATAATGAGCAAAATAGAAAGATGTTATATTCTGAAGCAGTGTATATGCAGTTAAGAAAGATCTTCAGATTTTTAGAGCATTACCATTAAGAATTTGGCTAAAGCCAAGCTCCCTGGGCTTCAGTCCTGGATCTACCACATACTAGCTGTAAATTACTTAATCTTGAGTAAATTACTTAATCTCTGTGTGTCTCAGTTTCCATATTTGTAAAACAAGGTTAATAATATGAGGTGTCATGAGTTAGTACTTGCAGATTGCTAAGAATTATGCCTGGCACATAGTAAACATGCAGTATATGGTAACTGCTGCTGCTGCTACCACCACCAACACCATTATTGAGTTATGCAAACACCCGGTGAGATGTGAAATGCACTTGTGGGATTTCTGGTTGAACCTTACTAAATTGTGTACTTATGATATAAGCTTCTTGTCTTAATAGGAAGCCCTACATATCATTCTCTGCACCAAAGCATGATGCCCAGACTGTAACTACATCTATGGAGTAATGAAGTGTTTTGTCATGGGATTTTACTGTAGGAGCAATTTAAGAAATGGTGAAAGACCCATTTGCTTTTGGAGTCTGTTCTTTTGTAACCAACTTTGCTAGAAATCCATTTCCTGTCTTTTTAAAAAGAGTAAATTCGTTTTCTTCGTTGACATTCTGTAAACAAAATACTGGCAGCTTGTATTTTGTGGAATATAATGTTTTTATGTGGATTTAATTTTCCTTAGTAAACTTCTTAGTAAAATGCATCAGATTAAATTTTCTTCCTTTGTTGTCAGGTTGCCATCAAGATCATAGACAAGACCCAACTAGATGAAGAAAACTTGAAGAAGATTTTCCGGGAAGTTCAAATCATGAAGATGCTTTGCCACCCTCATATCATCAGGCTTTATCAGGTAGGATTACTAGTGGTGTAGCATATGACAGCAAAGAACCCAGAATGGTCACTTGTATCTATAGCTACCTTTGAAGAAAAGGTGGGTGGGTGAACATCTGCAACTTTTTTGTTTCTATGTTCATCTTACTGTTTTCCCTTCTCTTCTCCACTTGGTACTCATATTTCCCCTGGCTATTTACTGGTAACGTCTACCTTACTCAGGCCTTTTTAATTTGTTCTTTAAAACTTGAATGCCATTCTTACTGAGAATTACACAAAAAGATTATTCAGAAGATGATGAGAACTTATTTATTTAGGTCAGAATCCTGAAGCAGAATGGGAAACCCAAAAGGAGCAGAGAATTTTGAGAGGTGAAAAGCTGGAGATAAATATAACGTTTTTCATAACGTTATTCAAATACTAATTTCTGTGATCATGTTATGAATTATGATGGCAAATGATATTTTAAGGATGGCTTCTTGTATCAGTCAGAACCTGAACTTCCTTTCTGTTCTAGTAGGGTCCTAGACTTAGTTTTCCAAGGTAGAATTTGATTATTTTGATAGCCAAGAGATTGATTCTGTGTAATGGAAGAGATTTCTATTCTAGTTTTCTTACGTTCTGAAGAAACATACATATTTCATGCCATCATCAAAAATGATTCCCTAGCCTTACTGCAAGCAGTAAATCTAATAGCTGGAATTACAAGACAGATAGGAGGAGTGGACTTTGCCTTAGCAGGCTGGTGGAAGAGATATTTCGGGAGAGGTGAGGCTTTAGAGTGCTTCTCAAATTGCAATGTGTTGGCAGCCACAAGCTCTACCTCTGCATAGGGCCAGCCCTGCTCACTGCTTTCTATCAGAACAGCCATCACCTAGTTCTGCAGGAAGTGGCCACCCACTCAGTTCACTTGCTGCTGTTAGTCCACAGTAAATGGTTACTGGCCCAGACATGGGACCATGTGTAAGAGTGGAGAAAGTACATCCAAAGCACAATGGGCAAGCTTTCATTGTCTGTTAATTTTATGGAAAAGAAAGCATGTGGTGTTGTTAGTATGTGTGGTTAAGGCTACAGCTTTAGGGCTCGACTGGCATCAGCTGCTCATATAATGAAATGAATTAGATCAGCAGGAGCAGACTTGTTGAAATTTATCAGACTGAATTATGTTGAACCACACCTACATTGTGCCCCAGAAGCAAACCTGTGAAAGCTTCCTGGTGTTGCCTGAAGACTTGTATCTGCAAACTCGGAGGTGTCTAACCTCTGCTTCCTTCCTATCCTGGTAGGCTGACTAAACTGCTTGACTTCACTTTTTAAAATAAAGCATCTTTAGATAATTGTAGGGCTTATTAGGCTGACCTTTCGCAAGTGGTTAACTTGTAGGTTTTAATCTTATAACTGAATTCTGCAGGTTTACCTTTCTTACTCAAGGTTTCATTAGCCTATAATAATTTCCATACTTTCAGCCCTGGCTTTGAACAGTGCCCTCTTTTAAGCCTTAATTTTGCTCTCCAGCAGCTAGTATTGTTATTGGGAGATTCTGAGCTGTCAACATGAGTGGCTATTAAATTGTCTTCATAGTATCAAGGTAGTTTCAGGTCATTTGCCAAAGCTTCAGTCTCCTCAGGTTTACGGAGTGAGCCAAATATAGGTAACTGTATAGGAAAGTTTTTGAACTCCTGAAAAGTTTAATAATGAAAGAACATTTGCAGTCAATAAAAGGCCTGCGGGTACAAAGGAGATATACAATATGGCATTTATTTTTTTTCAAAACACCTGCATGTATTTAGAGCACTTTTTGTTATATAAATCAACATATAGAGAGAGCTTGGAAGCAACACATGTAATAGACACTGGGCTAATATCACCAGTATATAGAGAGTTTTTAAAAGCTAAAGAGAAAAAAAGAACAACACAGTTATTAGATTGGAAAATTAATGTGCATTTATATGATGGAGTACCATGAAACCATTAAAAAAAGATAGCTCTATTATTATAATACATAGTACTGTTACATGATGTTAATGTGTAAAGATGTCAAAGATAAAGTAACTGGGAAATAAATGAACAAAATAGTTAACCGTGAAGTATAGTGAAAGTCTAGAATTACATTTTAATTAATTCAGAAGTAAAAACGGAAGCAATTTACAATTTAAAAAATTTTTGAAATGCTAATATTTTGGACATGTTGGGGTAAATGAAATATATTATTAGAATTAATTTCACATTTTTCTTTTTACTTTTTTAGTGTGGCTACTGGAAAAGTTAAAATTATGTATGAAGCTCACATATTTCTATTGGACAGCACTGCTCTAGAATGATACAGAATAAGCTATTAACAATGTTTCCTCTATGGAATAAAATGGAGGGGGTGGGGAAGAGGAAAACTTTTGGTCTTGTGTTGATATACTAGGTATTTAAAATGTTTATAGTGAGCAGGTATACTCATATCTTACTTTAAGAAAATATTTAATGAAAAAGGTAAAAGGAATAAAGGACTGACAACACACTACAACTAATTTAAAAAGTAGCAAAATAGAAAAAAAAAGTAGGAAAATAGAGACCAAGATAAAATACAAATGAGTAATTTATATTACTTAAAGTATTGAATATTTATATTATTATTCCCAGTTTTGAATAAATAGATAGTGGAAAGGAAAGTTGTCATTTCCATTTAAAAAACTGCCATATGTGATTTTTGTGCTGTTCTTAAGTCATTCTCATTGTTTTCCCTAAGGCTTTTTTTGTTTTGGTTGGTTTTTTGGGGGGACATTTTTGAGCTTCAAGTGATCAATGTTGAATGTGAACTTTTTGGTTCTTGACAGCTTCTTTGCTTCTCAGTTTTGTGGAGCTTAAGAGATTGCAGAGGCCTCCTGGAATGATAAAAGGACTGTCTCTCTCAAGTAGTAATTTCCTACTTTTAAGAACTTGGAGGAGGAATATCTATTTTCCCCCTTTCTTCTTAATAACATATCTGCCCCCCCCAACATTTTAAGTTTTCTTTAAGCAGTAATAGTTATTAATATTTAAAATGACAAAAGAGGAGTCGTTAGTTTCTCTCCCTGTGATATCAGCCTGTCATTTTTGTCACTGTCTGTCACTTTCCTGCCTTTGCACCAGGTTATGGAGACAGAACGGATGATTTATCTGGTGACAGAATATGCTAGTGGAGGGGAAATATTTGGTAAGTACATTTATTGCATTCTTTAAACAGCTATTGAGCACACTATGGAAAACCTAAAATAGCTGTTCAATGCCTTTGTCAGTTGAGCAGCTGTCACTTCATGCTGTCCTTCAGTGCTGTCATTTTCTATCAACAAAGTAGTTTTAATTATTTTTGATTTACCTATTTAAGTCCCTTCACCATCTTTGTTTCCTTAGCAAAGGTGTTTTGTTTATTTCAGTCAGGTGTTGACAGTTGAGACTAAAGATGTCCAAAAACAAACATCCCATCTGAACATGTGACTGAGGGTCTTTCCTATTGCCAGGTTCTAACTGGGGTTCCCAAGTGTGACAGAACTCCCACAAGTGTGTGGGCCTCTGTTGTGTCAGAAAGAGCCACTTGGAGCAAACAATCACACCCTAATGCATTCTTTAAACTTTGTTTAAATATAACACGTAACTGTATTCCTTCCCATGTGTTCCCAATTCCCTTGATGAGTCTTGTAATTTTGGACGTTTTGTCTTCACTAGCTGTCTTTTCCTCTAACACTCAGCCCAACATCAGAATTAAGCAGGAGAATTTATTACCAGGAAATCTTACTTTTTGAGGCGGTAAAAACTGGCCACAAAATTTTTTTTGTGACAGTGATAATGGAGCCAAGTAGAGGTAAAGGCTAAAGTTTTAAATCTAGATTGACGTGTCTTTTTATCTAAATTTTTTTTTCTTTTGGCAAGTAACAACAGGCATACTTGAGAGAGATTGTGGTTCGGTTCCACACCACCAAAATAAAGTGAATGTTGCAATAAAGCAAGTCACACAAATTCTTTGGTTTCCCAGTGCATATAAAAGTTATGTTTACACTATACCATGGTCTATTAAGTGTGCAGTAGCATTATATCTAAAAAAACAATGTACATACCTTAATTAAAAAATACTTTATTGCTAAAAAGTGCTAACCATCATCTGAACCTTTAGTGAGTCGTAATCTTTTGGCTGGTGGAGGGTCTTGACGATGTTGGTGGCTGCTGACTGATCAGAGTGGTGGTTGCTGAAGGTTGGGGTGCTGTGGCAATTTCTCAAAATAAGACAACAGTCAAGTTTGCTGCGCTGATTGGCTCTTCCTTTCACAAATGATTTCCCTGTAGCATGCAATGCTGTTTGATAGCATTTTACCCACAGTAGAAATTCTTTCAAAATTGGAGTCAATCCTCTCAAACCCTGCTGCTGCTTTATTGCCTAAGTTTATGTAATATTCTAAATTCTATGTTGTCATTTCAACAATCTTCCCAGCATCTTCACCAGGAGTAGATTCCATCTCAAGAAACCACTTTCTTTGCTCATCCATAAGAAGCAACTCTTCATCTCTTAAAGTTTTATCATGAGATTGCAGCAATTCAGTCACACGTTCAGGCTCTACTTCTAGTTCTAGTTCTCTTGCTGTTTCCACCACATCTGCAGTTACTTCCTCTACTGGAATCTTGAGCCCCTCAAAGTCATCCATGAGGGTTGGACTTAGCTTCTTCCAAATTCCTGTTAATGTTGATATTTTGACCTTTTCCTATGAATCAGGAATATTCTTAATGGCATCTAGAATGGTGAATACTTTCCAGAAGGTTTTCTACTTACTTTGCTCAGACCCATCAGAGGAATCACTATCTATGGTAACTATAGCCTTACTAAATGTATTTCTTAAATATTAAGACTTGAAAGTCCAAATTACTCCTTGATCTCTGGGCTGCAGCATGGATGTTGTGTTAGCTGGCGTGAAAACAACATTAATCTCGTTGTACATCTCCATCAGAGCTCTTGGCTGACCAGGTGCCTTGTCAGTGAGCAGTCATATTTTGAAAGGAATCTGTTTTTCTGAGCAGTAGTTCTCAACAGTGGACTTAAAATATTGAGTAAACCATGTTGTGAACAGATGTGCTGTCGTCTAGGCTTTGTCGTTACATTTCTAGAGCATAGGCAGAGTAGATTTAGCATAATTCCTAAGGGCCCTAGGATTTTCAGAATGATAAATGAGCATTGGCTTCAACTTAAAGTCACCAGCTGCATTAGCCCCTAACAAGAGAGTCAGCCTGTTCTTTAAAGCTTTGAAGCCAGGCATTGACTTCTCCTCTCTAGCTATGGAAGTCCTAGATGGCATTTTCATCCAAAATAAGGCTGTTTAATCTACGTTGAAAATCTGTTGTTTAGTGTATTCACTGTCGTTAATTGTCTTAGCTAGATCTTCTGGATAACTTGCTGCAGCTTCTACATCAGCACTTCCTGCTTTACCTTGCACTTTTATGTTATGGAGATGACTTCTTTCCTTAAATCTCATGAACCTAATTTCAGACTTTTCTTCTGCAGCTTCCTCACCTCTCTCAGCCTTCATAGAATTGAAGAGAGTTAGGGCCTCACTTTGAATTAGGCTTTGGCTTAAGGGAATGCTATGACTGGTTTGATTTTCTATCCAGACCACTAAAACTTTCTCCATATCAGCAATAAGGCTGTTTTGCTTTATCATTCATGTGTTCACTGGAGTAGCACTTGTAATTTTCTTCAAGAACTTTTCCTTTGCATTCATAACTTGGCTAACTGGCACAAGACCCTAGCTTTTGGCCTATCTCAGCTTTCAACATGCTTTCCTCACTAAGCTTACACATTTCTAGCTTTTGATTTAAAGTGAGAGACATGCGACTTTTCCCTTCACTTGAACACTTAGAGGTCATTGTAAGGTTATTGATTGGCCAACTTTCAATATTGTTGTGTCTCAGGGAATAGGGAGACCCAAGGAGAAGGAGAGAGGGAGGGGAATAGCCAGGTGGTAAAGCAATCAGAACATACACAATATTTATTAAGTTTGCTGTCTTATATGGGTGCAATTTGTGGTACCCCCCAAACAATTACAATAGTAATCAAAGATTATTATTACAAATAGAACATCAAAGTTCACTGATCACAGATCACCATAACAAATGTAATAATTATGAAAAAGTTTGAAATGTCGCCAGAATTACTAAAGTGTGAGATAGAGACATGAAGTGAGCAAATGCTATTGGAAAATTGGTGCTGATAGACTTGCTCAATGCAGGGTTGCCACAAACCTTCAATTTGTAAAAAAAAAAAAAAAAAAAAAAAAAAAACACGCAGCGTCCGTGAAGCGTAATAAAGTGATACGCAATAAAATGAGGTATGCCTGTACAGAGAAAGATTTCTTCTTATATACTTTAGCTTTATCTAGTTTTTTATTTTTAGGATTTTGTTTTTGTTTAAATCTGGATGGTAAGAATTTTGTTATATTTTGTATATTCAAAATATACACTTGGCACTTACTAATTTAAAATATATTTAAAAGCATGAAATCACTTTTAAAGTGGAATCTTCTTATTAATGACTGGTCAGTTGTGACTGTATGGATTTTTTGGTATGTTAAACTTTCCCCCCAAATCTTGTAATTTTGTGTCTAAGAATCTTCAGGATAAGTGTGAGTCTTTTTTTAATGGAAATATCATCATTTCTTAATATTTTTAATTGGTTTTGCATATGTGCTTATGCACAATGGTAATCTTGAGAGAAAAGAGACCTTGTCATCTTAATGTTCGTAATAATCAGAGAACCAAACAGTGCACATCAGATCTACCTTGCTCCTTAGGAAAACAGATTTTAAAAGTACAGAAAAGATAACAGTTCCTTAGTCATAGATTCTTTGTGAGAATGTAGCTCAAGGCATGAGGAAATAGAATAGTACTTTTTATAGAATTATTATAAAAGATCCAGATGAGGAAGAAAATGATGTATTTACAACTAAAGAAATCATTGTGACTGCATAGGGACATAACTGTCTCATGAGTTCTGAATTTTAGAAGTATCTGTATAAAAGGTGAAAGGACAGAATTAATCAAGAGTGTGAGCTTTGGAGGCAGTTAGATCTGGTTTTGAATCAGATCTTTGCCACCTATTTGCTGTTTTCCTTGGAGCAAGTTACTAAATGACTCTGGGACTCAAGAGCCAGCCCTGATGGCCTAGTGGTTCAAATTCAGCGCTCTCACCGAACAGCCCAGGTTTGCTTCCCGGTTACAGATCCACACCACCTGTCTGTCAATTGCCATGCTGTGGTGGTCGCTCGCATAGAAGAACTAGTATGACTTACAGCTAGGATATACAACCATGTACTGGGGCTCTGGGGAGGAAAAAAAGAAAAAAAAATGAAAAAAAAAGAGGAAGATTGGCAACAGATGTTAGCTCAGGGCAAATCTTTCCCTGCAAAAAAAATAAAATAAAAAAAATAAAAGTAAGATCTATAATATTTGCCTCACAATTGTGAAGATTAAATGAGATGGCATATATAGAGCCCTAGCACTTTGCTTCCTTCGCCTGCATGTTAAAGAACACGGGAGATTGACTTCTGGCATGATAGCACGAGGAGCTATGCTGACGTACTCCCCAGTGAAGCTGGTGAAAATGCTTTTAAAAATCCCAGAAAACCAGCCATTTAACGTCTCTGGAAATGATCCTAAGGATGAACAGCAAATGAAGAAACATTTATTCATGAACATCTCTGAAAATTTGGTAAGAAATGAGAGAGTTTGTGGTTTTCAAATCAGTACTGCGGGGCCAGCCTGGAGGCATAGCGGTTAAGTGCGTGTGCTCCGCTTCAGTGGTCTGGTGTGAAGCGGCCTGGTGTTTGCAGGTTCGGATCCCTGGTGCCCAGTGACGCACTGCTTGTCAAGCCATGCTGTGGCAGTGTCCCATATAAAGTAGAGGAAAATGGGCATGGATGTTAGCCCGGGGCCAATCTTCCTCAGCAAAAAGGGGAAAATTGGCAATGAATGTTAGCTCAGGGCTCGTCCTCCTCACACACACACACACACACACACACACACACACACACGAACAAAAAAACAAATCAGTACTGCTTCCTCTTTCCCTCTTGCCGGTTCAGTGAGGTAGAGATTCCACCCAAGACTACTTTAGCCAACAGCACAGTCCCCGCCACCCCCCACCACCTAGACTAATGACTTTCTTTCTGGAGGAACAGGACTTCAGCATTTCTCATCCTGCCCCCAGCTAGCTGTTGCTGCTGCTAAGTCTTGGGTGAGTGCAGTTGAGGAGTGGGGACTCCCTTCTTCTGCCCAGCCCCACTTGTGGAGTTTGGGTGTGATGTGCTGAGAATACTGGGACCCAGATCACTCTTGCTTTGGGTTGTAAGTTGGTGGTTCCATCCTAAGAGAGGAAGCTGAGAGGATCCTAGACTGCATTCCCTCTCCCTCCACTGAGCTCTCAGCTTCTAGAGTGGGAGTGTCGCTCAGAGAGAACTTTGCCATTGTCCCCACACCTAGCTTCAGAGCCCTGGCTCAGAGATTTGCCCAGAGGGAGGAACAGATTATAAAACAGATAGCTCCTGATTTCTTCCCAAAGGAACTGACTTCATTTGCAACACAGAATGAAGTTCAAACTTGAAGACACTCAAAAGAACAGTGGAGGGGGCCGGCCTGGTGGCATAGCGGTTAAGTGCACCTGCTCCGCTTTGGCGGCCCGGGGATCGCAGGTTCGGATCCCGGGTGCGCACTGATGCACCGCTTGTCAAGCCATGCTGTAGCGGCGTCCCGTATAAAGTAGAGGAAGATGGGCACAGATGTTAGCCCAGGGCCAGTGTTCTTCAGCGCAAAGAGAAGGATTGGCATCAGATGTTAGCTCAGGGCTAATCTTCCTCACACACACACAAAAAAGAATAGTGGAGGTTGTGGTAAAAGGCATTTCAAAGGAGATTCAAGATACAAGCTAAACTATAGGCCAACTAGTTTGCAGGAGAGAACCAGGGAGTAAAACATCCCAAGAGCCTTCCAGAGGTCAGAACAGAAATCAAACACTGATCTCAGAAACTATTCCTTCAAAGGAACCAGAATTTGATTAGATTGTTTATAGACAAATTTATGCCCCAGGACGTTGTTGAAAACAATAAAGCAACCAGCCAGCAGTTATTGGAGTGTAACAGCTGATGTGGTCGAGGAAAGAGAGGAAGAGAGCCCTACCCAAACTGTGGTGATCCAGTGATCTGAGGGTTACTGTGGATATACCAAAACTGTAGCTCCCTCAGGAACAACAGCTGAAGCTGAACATTGTATAGAGGGGAATAAACTTCACTAAAACAATCTAGCCAGTCACTAAACAAACAAGCAAATAATAATAATACACTCCAGAAGGGTAGAGGTGTACCAGTACTCAGAGATGTTACAATATATTATCTAAAATGTCTAGTTTCCAACAACAACAAAAATCTATGAGGCATGTAAAGAAACAGGAAAGTATGACGCATACACTGGAAAAAAAGCAGGCCACCAACACTGCCTGTCAGAGAGACCAGATGTCAGATTTATCAGAAAAAGTAGCTATTAAAGACATGTTCACAGAAATAAAGGAACTCACAATTAAGGTGGTAAAGGAAGATGTGATGACAATGTCACATCGTATAGAGAATATCAATAAAGAGACAGAAATTATTAAAATATGAACCAAAAGGAAATTATGGATTTGAAAAGTAAAATAACTAATAAAAAATTCATTAGAGAGGTTTAACTGTAGATTTGAGCTGGCAGAAGAAGCAGCGAATTTTTAGATAGATCAGTAGACATGCAAGTTGAAAATGAATTAAGAACAATGAACAGAACCTCAAAGAAATGTGGGATGCTATCAAGTGCAATAACATATACATAATGGGAATACCGGAAGACGAGAGAGAGAAAGGAACAGAAACAATATGCAAGGAAGTAGTGGCTGTAAACTTCATGAATTTATTGAAATTTGTGAATTATTGAAAAACAATAACCTACGTATCCAAGAAGCTCAACAAAATCTAAGTAGGATTCAACACAAAGAGATCCACAAACAGATACATCATAGTAAGAATAGTGAAAGTCAGAGATAAGGAGAAAATGTTGAAAGCATCAAGAGAAAAATGATGGGTCACTTAAAGGGAACTCCATAAAATTAATAGTGGACTTTTCAGCAGAAACAATGGAGGCCATAAGGCAAAAGAGTAACATTTTAAAAGTGCTCAAAGAAAAACAAAACTATTAACCAAAGCCCTATATCCAGGGTAAGGCTATCTTTCAAAAATGATGGCAAAATAAAGACTTTCCCAGATAATCAATAACAGAGAATTTGTAGCTTATAGACCCACCTTATAAGAAATACTAAAGGAAGTTCTTCAGGGTGAAAGCAAGTGACCCCCAGATGGTAATTTGAATCCACACAAAAGAACAAAAACAGGGCCAGCCTGGTGGCATAGTGGTTAAGTTCATGCCTTCTGCTTTGGCGGCCTGGGGTTCACTGGTTTGGATCCTGGGCATGGACCTACTCACTGCTCATCAAGCCATGCTGAGGTGGCATCCCATATAGAAGAGCTACAACTCTACAACTATGATATATAACTAAGTACTGGGGCTTTGGGGAGAAAAAGAGGAAGATTGGCAACAGATATTATCATAGGGCCAATCTTCCTCAAAAAAAAAAAAAAAGAACAAGGAGCACCAATAAAGGTAATTATGTAATTATAAAAGACAGAACAGATGCATACTTTTCTCCTTTTTTTAGCCTATTTAAGACTTGGTTGTATGAAATTATATATATATATATTGCAATGTTAGGCTTATAGTGTAATATATGTGCAATATATTGGCTAATAAACAGGACACAGGATGTGTGTGTGAGAAAAACTGCCTTGGGCTAAGGAAATTGCTACAGATGGTAAAGAAATAATCATTACAATTTATTGTTGAATTTGTAACATTAATTGCTGTAATGTTTATTTAAAAATACTACAAAAGGAGGTAGACAGAAGAGCAAAAAGGAAATATAAGACTTGAACAACACTATAAACCAACTAGACCTAACAGACATCTGTAGAACACTCCACCTAACAACAACAGAATATACATGCTTCTCAAGTAAACACAAAACATTCTCTCTCAAGGACAGACCATATACTAAGCCATAAAACAAACCTGAATAAATTTAAAAAATTAGCAATAATACAAAGTGTGTTTTGCAACCACAATAGAATGAAATTGGAAATGAATAGCAGGAAGAAATTTGGAGAACTCACAAATGTGTGAAAATTAAACAATATATTTCAAAGTAAGCAATGGATCAAAGAAGAAATCAAAAGCAAATTCAGAAAATACTTTGAGATGAGTGAAAATAAAGACAAAACATACTAAAACCTATGCAGTGCAGCTAAAGCATTGTTTAGAGGGAAGGTTATAGCTGTAAAATGCCTATGATAAGGAAGATCAGTAATCTAGTCTTCTTCCTTAAGATGTTGAAAAAGAAAGAGCAAATCAAACCTATAGCAAGCTGAAAGAAGGAAATAATAAAGATTATAGCAGAAATTAATGAAATAGAGAATAAAAAACAATAGAGAAAATCAGTGAAACCAAAACCTTGTTCTTTGAAAAGATCAATAAAATTGACAAATCATGAGCTAGATTGACTAAGAAAAAAATAAAGTCTCAAATTACTAGAATCAGAAATGAAAGAGGGGACATTAATACTGACCCTAAAGAAATAAAAATTATTATAAAGGAATATCTGAACAATTATACACCAACAAATGGTTTAACTTAGATAAAATGGACAAATTCCTAGAAATAAACAAGCTATTGAAACTGACTCAAGAAGAAATAGACAGGGGCCTGGCCCAGTGGCGTAGCGGTTAAGTTCATGCACTCTGCTTCGGTGGCCTGGGGTTCGCGGGTTCGGATCCTGGGCACAAACCTGCACACTGCTCATCAAGGCATGCTGAGGTGGTGTCCCACATAGAGCAACTAGAAGGATGTACAACTATGATATACAACTTATCTACTGGGGCTTTGGGGAGAACAAAGGAAAAAAGGAAGATTGGCAACAGATATTAGCTTAGGGCCAATCTTCCTCAAAAAAAAAAAAAAGTAAATAAAAGAATACTAGCAAAAGAGGCAAGTCCTAAAATAATAAAAAAGGAAGAAGAAATAGACAATCTGAATAGACCTGTGTCAAGTGAAGAGATTGAAGCAGTAATCAAAAAACTACACATAAAGAAATGTCCAGGTCCCAATGGTGTCACTGCTGAATGCTACCAAACATTTAAAGAAGAATTAATAGCATTTTTTCACAAAGTTTTCTAAAAAATAGAAGAGGATGGGATACTCCCCAACTCATTCTATGAGGTCAGTATTGCCAAACAAAGACATCACAAGAAAAGAAAACTATAGACCGATATCTCTTATGACCATGGATGCAAACATTTTCAACAAAATAGTTACAAACAAAATCCAGCAACATATAAAAAAAATTATACACTATGACCAAGTAGAATTTATCCCAAGAGTACAAGGTTGGTTCACCATATCAAAATCCATTAATGTAGTACATCATATCAGTAAAACAAAAAACAAAAAGACATAATCATCTCAATAGGTGCAGAAAAAGCACTTGACGTAATCCAACACTCTTTCATGATAAAAATATTCCACAAACTAGAAATAGAAGGGAACTTTCTTAATCTGATAAAGGATCTCTGGAAAACCCCAGTTAACATGATACTTAGTGGTGAACTACTAGATGTTTTCCCTCTCAGATCAGGAATACGACAAAGATTTCATCTCTCTCCACTTTCATTTAAACCTTGTACTAGAGGTCCTAGCCGCAGCAGTTAGGCAAGAAAGAGATATAAAAGGCATCTAGTTTGGAAAAGAATAGGTTAAACTAATGGTATTCAAAGATGACATGATCCTGTATATAGAAAATCCTAATGAATCCACTAAAAAACTGTGAGAACTGTATAAGAGGTCAAGCAAGATTGCAGGATATAAGAGCAGTATGTGCAAATCAGTTGTATTTCTATACCTTTACAATGATCAATCTGAAAATGAAAGAAATAAAACAATTCAGTTTACAATAGCATCAATAAGAATAAAATTCTTAGGGATAAATTTAAGAAAAGAAGTGCAAATCTCATTCTCTGGAACGTACAAAAAAGTACAAAACAATGTTAGAAGAAACTTAAGATCTAAACGATTGGAAAAACATCCCATGTTCATGGATTGTAAGAGTTAACATTGTTAAGATGGCAGTACTAGTCAGAGTGATGTACAGATTCAGTGCAATCCCCATCAGAATCTAAGCTGATATTTTTTTTTTAGAAATTGACAACCTGATTCCAGAATTCAAGTGGAATTGCAAGGGACCCAGAATAACCAAAACAATCTTGAAAAAGAACAAAGTAGATTCAGGTGATGCAGCCACAAGTCAAGGAAAACTGACAACCACCAGAAGTTAGAGGAAGCATAGAGAAGATTATCCCCTAGAGACTCCAGATAGAGTGAGGCCTTGCTGATACCTTGATTTTGAACTTCTTGCTTCCAGAACTGTGAGTGCATAAATTACAGTTGTTTTTAAGCCACCTACTTTGTGGTTATTTGTTTCGGCAGCCCTAGGAAATTAATACAGATGAGGACAGGATTTTGGCATAATCTCAGAATATCTCGCCATAAAATACTAATCATTTACAAGGGGAAAAATCAATTACCAGGTGGAGGAATCAGCAGACCCTCAACATAATCAGGTTATTATTATTAACATCGTGTGTGGTGAAGGCTTTAAAGAAGTAATACAAGGACTGCATCTTGGGGTACTTGCTGGAATTAACTAGGGGGAGCAAGGTATTTCAGAAATGCTGTAGCATGTTCGAAAGATTTCACGATGAGAGAGAGCATGGTGTATTTCATATTCCTTAAGTTGTTTAGTATGGTTTAAATATAGGCTCTATGTGAGAAAATGGCTGGAAATAGGCTCGTAAGGTAGGAAAGGCTCAATGGTGCAGGGCTTTGTATGAGTTCTCTGACTTGGCCAAATCCTCTATCGCACCCTCTCCTTGCCCTATATCCTTTCTTAGTAGTACTTATGTCAGTCGTGGTTTTATATTTATTTTTGTAATTATTTAATGATTTCTCTCTCCCACCAGACACCAAACTTTACAAGTTTATGGGCCATTTCTGATTTTGCTCATGATTGTATCCTCATGTTACTTCTTGCTCTCCAATTCATACTATTGGATGCAAATATTTACGGAGGGAAATGATCAATAACTGTTTATTGAAGGAATGAGTGAATGAATGAATGAACCAACTGTGTAAAAGAATTGAATTTTGTCTTGAATTATTGCCATATGAGGAAGAATTGGGTTGAACATACCAAGACCAGTTAGAAAACTGTACAGTAATATTTGAGAGTGATGAGGTATTGAAGTAAGGTAGTGACTTCATCTATTTCATTTTAACTTCAAAATAATCTTATAATATAGATATTTTTATCATCAGTTTACAGACAAGGAAACTGAGGTTCAAGGAGGCTAAATAATTTGCCTAAGATTATATAACTAATCAGTGATCTAGCTGAGATTTAACCCAAGGACTATCTGACTCCAGAGTACATATTCTTTCCCATTCGCTGAGTTGAGAATCTCTTCTTTCATATAAAAGAACTTCAATTAAGTATTTCTGGGAGGATTTTTTATTACAAATATAAACCAAATTTCTGTTTTGAAAATTTAGCAAAATATAGCAGCAAAGCAATCCTAATATAAAGTATTTTTTACTCTTCTGTTATTAAATCTCCATTGAAAGAGAGAGTGAGACAGATTTTTCTTAAATGAGTATTATTACTGTCAGATTTAGGCACAGGCAATGGCTTGTTTACAGAGCTAATATTTATAAATTAGCATTTTTCTCTATTTCTATAATAATGACTCCATCTTCTCTCCTCAAGACTTTTTGTTTTATCATTGTTTATGTAAAAGAAGTGGCCAATATTACTAAAATTTTAATTAAGCATATCAAGGATTTACTAAACTTTTTGAAAGTCACAGTGCTAGGTAAAGGAAAAAATAAGTAAGATGGTATTTAAGATGATTATTAGATTTTTGACCCTGTTATTGGTGTGACTGGTAGTGTCATTTACTGAGATAGAGAATACCAGGGTTAAAAACAGATTGGATAAATTGTGTTGTTTTAGACATATTAAATTTGAGGCACCAGTTGGTGAAAGTTGTCCATTAAGTAATTGGATGTACTAGTCTGGAAATCAGGGATAAGATGGAGCCCAGGGATGTTGTTTCAGCAGATAGGTTGTAGTTGGTCATCAATATGTGATAATGCAGAAAAGAACAGGTTTAAAGATGAAACCCTTAGTACCATCAGTGTTTAAGTGGAAAGTGAGGCCATGAAGTCTATGGAAAAGCTGCTGTGGATGGAATAAGATTGTGGTGTTATAAAAGCCAAGGAAAACAGGAATTTCAAAAAGGAGCAGTGTTAAATGCTGTAGAAAAGTCAGATATTATAAGGACTGAAAGGTAGCCGCTGGCTTTGTGACAAAGATGTGCTCAGTGCTCTTAGAGAGAGCTGTTTCACTAGTGTAATAAGAATAGAAATCAGAATGTAACAGGGTGAGGTATGAGTGCATAGAAAGGAAGGGGAAACAGAGTTTTTACCAGTGTTTTCTAAACTTGATCATATAACATATTAATAACCTTTTAAATTGTACACTCCAATTTATTCAAATATATATACAAACTTAAATGTTATATATGATATAATAACTACATTCTAAAGTATATACATATGTACAAATTGAAAATAAGATAAATAGAAGTGACAGGACTTATGGTAATAACAGAGTGAATAAGTTGGCAAATCTTCTCTCAAAAGGACAAATATACAACTGAACAAAATTGTCAAAAACAACGATTTTAGGGCTCTGAAAATGAACCAGTGGCAAACATCAAATTGAGAAGCTTTAATTCTTGAAAATCTTTGAACTTGTGAATAGAACAGTGAGAGTCTTTGGTTTTCTTGCCTGAGCCTCTACACTCTTCCTTTCCCCTCCCCAAGGGGAAGCATAATGTAATCAAGGTTGGGCTGGTCTTAAAAACCAGCAGGTTTTTTGCCAGAGGCAGCTGACTTAATTTGGAAGAAAAACCCCTGCCTAGTAATGTTGTCAGTAAAAATAGCAAGTTTGGTAGGAAATGAATGTGGAAGGTTCATAGCCTTGCTAGCTAGAGGTTGGGGTCTTGCTAGGGGCGAGCAACAGGGTGATTGACTAGTCACAAATTTAGTAGGGAGATCCTGTTAATGAGAGAACCACAACGGGATAGGTTCTCCATTCACCTCTGGCTTACTAGGGAAATGGCATCCACTAGAAAGTCCTCAGAGAGCCCAGCAAAGAGTAAAATCTGAGGCTAACTTTGAAACTTTCTGAACTTAAAATGCACTCTTCAGCTCACCAACAGATTTGTCAGCAAAGGGTGAAAGGTCTATTGGCTTGACCACTAATTGATGTAAACACAGGGATGAGCTCAAGGAAGCTAGGCTAAAAAATAAAAATAAGAATTAAAAAAAATTTAGCAGAGAAATCAATGGCTATATACCACAGGGAGACAGATTCTCAAATTATTTCCAAGAGGGTTACTAAAAAACAGAACAAAACAAAACAACGAAGAGCAGCAACAACAACAATTCTCAGGGGGAAAAACCATAATCCAGAATTGGTTAAATATATTATCTATAATACCCACTTTTATTAAGAAAACACTACTGAGTGTTAAAGAAAAAAACCTAGGAACATGTGATTCATACTCAGGAAGAAAAGTAATCAATAGAAACTTTCTCAGAGTGGGGCTAGATATTATTTTTGGCAAAAGTTCATGGCTATTATTATAAATTTGTTCGAACAATTAAAAGAAACCATGTCTAAATAACTAACAGAAAATATGATGAGAATGATTTAACAAATAGGGAATCTCAGTAAGGAACTAGAAACTATAAAAAAGAACAAAATGGAAATTCTAGGGTTGAAAAGTACAATAACTGAAATGAAAAATTCACTAGGTGAGTTCAGTAGCAGATTTGAGGTAGCAGAAGGGAGAACCATCAGACTTCAAGAAATATCAATAGAAATAATCCAATCTGAAGAACAGAGAGAAAACCATTGAAGAAAAATAATCAGAGCCTCACAGACCTGTGGGACAATATCAAGTATACCAACATATTTATAGTGGGAGTTTTAGAAGCAGAGGAGAAAGAGAAAGGGACAGAAAAAAATACTTGAAGAAATAATAGCCAAGAACTTCCAAAATGTATCATAAAACATTAATTTACAGCTTTAAGAAGGTCAGTAATCTTAAATAGGATAAACACAAAGGGATCCACATCTAGACATATCATTGTCAATTTGCTGAAAGCCAAAGAGAGAATGTTGAAAGCAGCAAGAGAAAAATGACTCTTCATGTACAGGGTAGCAACAATATGATTTATAGCTGAGTTCTCATCAGAAAAAAATGGAGGCAAGGAGGCAGTGGATTGACATATTTAAAATTTTGAAATAAAAAAACTGTGAACCGTAGATTCTCTATCTAGCAAAACTCTCCTTCAAAATGAAGGCAAAATAAAGACCTTCCCAGATAACCAAAGACAGAGAATTCCTTATAAGCAGACCTGTTATACAAGACATTCTAAAGGAAGTGCTCAGGCTGCAAGGAAATGATACCAAATGGTAACTCATATCCACAGGAGGAAATGAAGAAAATCAGAAAAGGTGACTATATAGGGAATAAAAGACTATATATAAATGCTTTTTCCCATTTTCTTCTCTTGATTCCTTTAAAAGACATAAAATGGCTTAAAGAAGTAATTATAGCACTTTATTTCTGGATTTCTAACATATATTGATGTAGCATAAGTACCTAAAGGAAGGTTGAGGAAATGGAGTTATATTGGAGGAAAGTTGCTATATTTTACCGGAATCAAGTCAGTATTAATTTGAAGTAGATTGTGATAAATTAAGATATATATTATAATCCCTAGAGCAACCACTAAGGTAAAAATCAGCATTGTACTGATTTGAAGACCAGTGATATAAATGACTCTTGAGAAACTTTGCTATGGTGGGAAGAAATGAGAGAGGGTTGGTAACTAGAAAGGGCATTGGTTGAATGTGTGTTGTCTTTTTATTATATATTTGACTTAAGCCTATAGTTTATATTGAGGGGAAAGAACCAGTAGAACCAGAGGAAATGTAGGTATAAGGGAGAAAGTGAGATTTAATGGAGCATTCTTCAAGGGGATACATTTTAGTGCATAGGTAGAGGGAATAGTCTTTGGTGAGATAGAAAGGAAGAAGGTAGGGGTAGAGTTGAAGCCTGGTAGTTTGTAGACGTTGATGTTTAGGGGATTCAAGTTGAGAGTCCAACTACCTAATACTCATTTTTGAGAAGTAGGAAAACAATTTGTATGCTGAGATGAGATCTTGGAATAGCAGCTGAAGGAAATGAAAGAAGTAGATGATAGGGGACAAGTTGAAGGATTGATGGGCAGCATCGATAGGCAAGCAGTTGTTGGAGATTGTAACTTTGTTGGGACTCTGCTTGTGGCTTATTTTATGGGTTGTTTGTTAGCAGTACTTGACAGCTTATGTATAGGAGTGAAAAACATGGTTGGTTTGATCCAGAGTTTTGCAAGCTTGCTTCAAGTGATGCATTGTGATACTTGGAAGTTTCTGCCCTAGGTGTGAAGGTTGTTAGCTGGGAACTTTATCCTGGTATTATTGGCAAATTAAGACACAAAACTGCTTTGGGTGGTAGTTGGCTACTTGATTCCAAATTCAGTTTCAGATTTGCTGGAAGAGTTGTTGCTGTCTTACCCTTTGTGGCAGTCACACCATAACTGGAATATTTTCTTCAGTTTTGAGTACTATATTGTAAAAGGGACATCACAATCAGAATGTGATAAAGCTGGTGAACAATATTTGCAATTGTCAGAGTAAGGAATGGGCTAGAGAAGGCTTTATAAAGGAAGTAATATTTGAACAAAGATTTCAAGTATGAGAAGTTTGCTGAGTGGAAATGAGTTTCCAGAGGGATAATATATGTAAAGTCTCTAAAGCATTGAAACAACTTGGCGTATTCAGGGAACTAGAACTAGTTTCTTAGAGGATTGGTGATGGGCTAATGGTTTCTCAGAATATTCCAAAAGTTCTAAGAGTTTTTTTGAAATGTCTACGATGCCTTTTCTGAGGAGATAGGTATATGAGGCAGTGCTAAGAGATCATGCTTTCCTCATAAATACGTTCAACTACCCTCTATTTTTTCCTCCTATCCAACAAGAGCATCTCTCCTATTATACCTATTATACCTATTAGATTTCCACATAAGATTTCATTTAAATAAATGCATCTCTGGCTGCTAAAAGTTTGATCCACTGTTAGATGATAGTGAGCCATAGAAGGGCTTTAAAAAAGGGCCACGATACAGTCTGACTTATGAGTTAGAAAGTGGACTTTGGTGGCAATATGAGGATGTATTTGAGAGAAATAAGGCTAGAGTCTGGGAGGGTAGTTAGAAGACTATTGTAATAAAACAAATAAGAGCTGAGGAGGTCCGATAAGTAGTGGCAATGGGGATAGAGAAAATGAATTTTAGTTATAGTTAAAAAAGGCAGCATTGTTAGTGGTTAAGAATATGGAGAGAGTCAGACTGCTCTGATTCAAATCCTAACTCCACCACTTACTACCTTTGTGACCTTGGGAAAGTTTTTTTTATCTCACTGCCTTACTGTCCTCATCTTTAAAATGAAGATAATAATAATAATAGTAATAATGATGATGATGATACCACTTATTTCAGAGGGTTGTTGTGAGGATTATGTGAGTGTTTATAAAGTGCTTTGTCCATGCAAAAACTTGTACAACATGTTCCTAGCAGCATTATTTATAATAGCTAAAAAGTTGAAACAAACCAAATGTCCATCAACTGATGAACAGATAAACAAAATGTGGTATATCCATACGATGGGATATTATTCTGTGGTAAAAAGGGACAAAGTACTGATACATGCTACAGCATGGATGAACCTAGAAAACATTGTTATGTGTAAGAAGCCAGAGAGAAAAGGCCACGTATTGTATGATTCCATTTATATGAAATGTTCAGAAAGGACAAATCTATAGAGACAGAAAGTAGATTTGTGGTTACCAGGGGATGGGGCGTGAAGAGAAGTAGGACTAACTGCTTATTGGTACAGGGTTTCTTTTGGGGGTGATGGAAATATTCTAGAATTAGATAGTGGTGATGATTGCACAACATAGTGAATATGTTGAAATCACTGAAGTGTACACTTTAAAATAGTTAATTTTATGCCATGTTCATTATATCTCATTTTTTTAAGTTTTTTAAAAAATAAAAATGGTTAGTTTATAGTAAGCTGTCACTGGTAGCTCTCACTATTATTTAGGAAGTATTGAGGAAGTTTATAGTAGCTCTTGCTATAATTTAGGAAGTGTAATATTACAAGATTTAGTAATAGATTGAATATAGGAGTTGAGAGAGATCAAGAAATCTAGGATAGAGGTTGGCAAACAATTTTTTCTAAAGGTCAAGGTAGTAAATATTTTAGGCATTACAGACCATATGGTCTCTGTGCAAAGCTGCTCAACTTTGCTGTTGTACTGCAAAAGGAGCCATAAACAATACGTAAACAAATGGCAGGGCTGTGTTCCAGTAAAACTTTATTTACAAAGACAGGCAACACTCTGTAAATATACCAAAAGCCATTGAATTCTGCCTTTCAAAATGGTGAATTTTATGGCATGTGAATTATATCTAAATAAAGGTGCTATTAAAAAAACATCAGGCAGTAGGCTGGATTTGGCCCATGGGCTGTAGTTTGCCCATCCCTGATCTCTCAATTTTCTGATTTGGGCTACTGGATTGATCATAGTGCTTCCAACATAGATAGGAAATTAAAGGAGGAACAGCAGATTTAAGGAGGGGAAATGAATAATTTGGGTGGGCAGTATGAGTGGGGAATGAGAATGGCATAAAGCATTTTAGGTGTCTGGAATATCCAGCTAGAGATATATAGGAAATATTGGGTACAGTCATGCACTGCATAACATTCTTTCAGTCAACGATGGACTGCATATGTGATGGTGGTCCCATAAGATTAGTACCGTATAGCCTAGATGTGTAGTAGGCTATACCATCTAGGTTTGTGTAAGTACACTCTATGATGTTTGCACAATGACGAAACCACCTACTGATGCATTTCTCAGAGTGTAACCCCATCATTAAGCGACACTTGGCTGTATATTGTTTTGGAGTTTGGCATAAGTTTGGCTGAACATAAAACTTTGGTAGTTACTAACATATAGGTAGCTTTTAAAACCGGCGGGTAGATATCATTCAAGGGAAGCACAGAGAAAAAGAGTGAGAAGAGGGTGAGGGAAAAATCAGTGTTAAAAGAACAGTCAGAGAAAGCAGGCCTAGCAAAAGATACTAAAAAGGAACAGTCAAAAAAATAGGAGGAGAATCAAAAGTAGAACACCTCATGGAAGCCAAAGGAGACAGCTTTGGAAGGAAATGATCAAGAGTTTAGATGCTCCAAAGAGGTCAAATAAAATAAAGATTATCAGCTGGCAACTAGGACATCATTTGTGACTTGGCGAAAAAGTGTCAATGGAATGACGGAGATGGAAGGTAGCTTACAGTATATTAAAGAAGTGGAGGCATTGCGTAAGGCTAGTATTTTGAGAAACAGCTCTGAACAAAAGAATGGGAAAGACAGTAGCTAGAGCAGGAAGCAAGGAGTTGGGAGAGAATTCTCTATGGGTATCTCACGTTTCTTTATATCTTGCAAGCGAGGTACTGATTGCCTTTGACATCCTTTTCAAGGATGCTTGTGGAGTGAACAGCCTTGGAAGATGGAGATAGTTTCTTCCTTGGGAGCTAAAGGGTAAATCTAATTATTGCCTATTATAAAAGATTTGGGTTCTCTAAGCTCAGAGTTCCTCTCCTTTAATGCACCTAACTGTATGG
Organism: Diceros bicornis minor; assembly: GCF_020826845.1. Lineage (NCBI taxonomy): Eukaryota > Metazoa > Chordata > Mammalia > Perissodactyla > Rhinocerotidae > Diceros > Diceros bicornis. Next base: position 19,771,811 of record NC_080746.1, read on the forward strand.
CAGGTGTCACCTGGCCACTTCACATCATCCTGTGGGAATTACGACTTGGGGAACTGAAGCAAATATGTTGATGCTCGTGCTACTTGCTATGCTCTAAATGCCAAAGTCCTTTGTCTGTGACCTAGGGGTCTCGTGTCTTCTGCCAGCATCCATGCAAATTATTAAATTATTAGCTTGCAAGTAGGGTAAAATCTCAGATCCTCTCAGTACTTGACAAGGAGCAAGGGGGAGTTCTGTTTTGTTTAAATATGAGACTTGATTATAGGGTGAGGTTGAGGATACAGTCATGAGCAAGGTGAGTTTGACTATAATTGATATGGAAAAGATAACCTGTACAGCCAGATCCATGAGGAATAGGAGGTGATTGAGCTATGAGCATAGTTGCTAGGAATTGGCCTTGCACAAGAAAGATAGAAGAAAGTAAAGGATTTAGTGGCTGTAGGTAATTTTTTAGGTAGAAGAATGTGAAGTAAGGTACTTCATCCATTTTGTCTAATTTTCTATTTGAAGTAAGAGGCTAGATCATCACCTGAGAGTTAAGAATGAGAGGATAGGGACCTGGATGAGGGTGGAGAAAGTGAAATTAGCTGCTTGGGGAGTGAAAGAGGGAGTGATCAAGGACAGCTAAAATAGTTGATTAAAGGCCTGAGAGATAGGAAACCATGAACTTGTTATTCCATTATACAGGATTGAATGATTTTTTTTGTCAGCAATACTCAACTACCTGTGGGTAGATGGGATAAGAAAGACAGTTGGACTGATCCAGTGTTTGGCGTTTACAGGACATGTGGAAATAGAAGAGAGACAGGTGGCAAAGGAATTGAGGCCACTAACAGTAAAGTAATTAATGTGTGGGTCCTTGGGCTTAGGCTGAAAGGAGGAGAACGCAAGTGAGACCAGGATAAATGATGTTAAATATGAGGAATTTAAAAAACTAGAGGTCTAGATGAAGTTGAAAAGCAAGTGTTTTGGGCATAAGAGGAACAGAGAGTTAAAAGTATAAAACTGTACTGCCCAATGCTGTAGTCACTGGTCACCTGTTGCTATTATGCATTTGAAATGTAGGTAGTGCACCTGAGAAACTGAATTTTGAATTTAATTTAACTTATATTTAAATTTAAAAACTGAGGCAATGTGCAAGAGTTTTAGGCTAACTGAGAGAGTTAGCGAACTACAAAGTTAGAACACAGTCTCCAAGGACACCGTCACTTCTGACACCAACTGTAAGTTCGAGAAGTTCTCAGAACCACTCTCACCTTTGATAATTTGCTAAAAAGGACTCACAGAATTCATTGAAATCTATTATACTCACACTTACAGTTTGTTACAGAGAAAGGATACAGATTAAAATCTAAATCAGCTAAGGAAAGAAGCACAGAGTCCACGAGAAGTACCAAACGCAGAGCTTCTGTTTTCCTCTCCCAGTGGAATCAGGATGTGTTACTCTCCTGGTATAGAGGTGTGACAATATGCACAGTGTTGCCAGTGGAAAGCTCAGCTGAGCCTCTGTGTTCAGAGTTTTTGTTTTACATAGACTTGATTGATTGCCCACATGACTGATCTCTGTCTCCAGGTCAACTGATACTGCATGACCCAGAGCTCCCATCCTAAGTCATATTGTTGGTCTTTCTGGGGTGGGCAGCCTGCACCCTAAGACTGTATGGGTATGGCCAGGCCCAGGCTAATCATATCGTTAGATTATTTGGCATGACCCAAGGGCCCTGGGCCAACAAAGACACTCCCGTCAGACATAATATTCCAGGGACCCAGAGATTACCTCCCAGAAGCCAAGGGAAAAGCTCAGACCTTCCCTTTGGGCAAGGCCAAATTCTTTATTATATACAGTGTAAAATATTTTTCTATTAAACACAACTCTCATTTTGGTAAAATTACGTTTCACCTTGACTTTAGACAGGTTAGTGTTTGAAATATGATATGCTATAAGTATAAATTGCACACTGTAGTTTGAAGACTTAGTATCAAAAAAAGAAGGTAACATCTCATTGCTAATATTTATGTTGATTACATGTTGCGTTGGTTATATTTTTGATGTATTGGGTTAAATAAAATTAATTATTAAAGTTAATTTCAAAATGAGTGATTCTTTTTACTTTTTAATGTGACTACTAGAAAATATTTAATTATAAATGGCTCACATCTGATTTCTATTCAATATTGCTGATCTAGAAGTTTATGTTAAGAGAAAGGGGAGTTTAGTTACTGATAACTAAACTACATAGTTAGAATTTCAAAGGCAGAAAAATATTATGCAAGGACAAGTCCAAGATGTGGCCATAGGAATAGTTGCTGAACTTGGTGGGGTAATAGGTCACTCACTGGAGATAAAGAAGGTTCGAGGAATCATGGGCTTAAATCATCAAATAGATTATTTTCATGGATGTTGACATTGCTTAAGTGACTAGCAGAATCTGGGTGGAGCAGTAGACTATGAACTGCATTTCAGTGTCTTTGATCAATGTGAAGGCAACAGAGGCAGAAAGGGGTTTACCAGATACCCTAGCATATACCATAGTGGTGTGAAGCTAGCATATACCATAGTAGTGTGAAGCTAGTGGGGACTTTGAATTTATGTTACTTCCTAATCCCTCTTGGAATATTGTCCTTTTTTTCTTCAGGGGACCTATAAAGGAATTGTTAGTGTCAGAGGAATTGATTGGAAGTGTGATTATCAGTAGGAGGGGTCAGGACACAGGATACAAAAGTCCTGCTATCCTTCTTTAGCCTGTTAGCTGCTACTCAACTTTCATGGCCTTTCTCAAATGTTATGCTTTCTGTGAACTCTGCTTTGATTTTGCTAGAGAGTTAATTGCCTTTTTCCTTCTTCCTTTGAACATACCTCTACTATAGCACTCTTTGTGGTAAATTTTCTTCTTTTTTTTTGTATTTCTATGTCGGTCATTTACTGATAACTAAACTACGTAGTTTAGACAATGGTCTCGTCACCGATCACTTTTCTTCTGGTGGTTCGTTTGCCAGATTCTCCTCATCTTGGTGACATCTAAATTTTAGAGTGCTCCTCTGTTCTCTCCTCAGAGCTCTTTTCTTTTCTGTGCACATCTATTCCCTAGTTGATTGTATATGATCTATTAAGCTGTTGGCTCCCAAATTTTAAATCTCCAGCCCAACCGGTCCTCTGAACTCTAGATTTATATTTCCAGCTATTTGCTTGACATTTCCACTTGGATGTCTAATAAACATCTCTCTTAACATATGCAAACAGAAGTCTTGATTTCCCCTTATCAACTTTCTCTTTTCCCCAGTCTTCCCCATCTCAATAATGGCAACTCCATTCATCCTACTTGCTCACCAAAAACTTCTATAGAGACATACTTAATTTCTCTCTTGTTCTCATACCTCATGCCAAACCCATCAGTAAATCTTGGTGACTCTACCTTCAGAATATATGCTGAATTCAATCACTTATCAGCACCACCACCAGTACCAACCTGATCTAAGTCATAGTCATCTCTTACCAGGATTACTGCAGTAATCTTTAACCAGTCTCCCTGAATATGCCCTGATTCCCCTATTGCAGCTAGAGTGCTTTTTTTTTTAAATGAAAGTGGAATCTTACCATTCAGCTACTTCTATTGGTTTTCCCATCTATTTGGAATATATGTATAGTCCTTTCTCTGGCCTATAAAGCTTCCTATAATCTATTCTCCAGCTACCTCTCTGAACTCAGCTCCTAGTTCTCCCCCCTTTTCACTTTGGCATCTTTCTCTTGTTCATTAACCTCTCCAATATATTCCCACTTTAAGGCCTTCAGAAATTCCATTCCTTCTTCCCGAAATACTCTTTTTCTAGATATTCACATGGCTGTCTCTTCCATTTCTTTTAGAGAGGACTTTGCTAGCCATGCTATTCCAAATCTCTCTTCCTACTGGCCCACTACTCTATATTTCCTTCCTTGCTTTATTTTTTCTTCTTGGTTCTTATCACCAACTGACATATATTTATTTATTTATTTGCTTATTGTCTGACCTCACTAAAATGTAAGCATCATGAGAGCAAGGACTTTGACATTTTTTAGCCTTGCTAAATCTCTAGTACTTAGAATAGTACCTGCAGTGAATACATGCTCAATAAATATTTATTGATCAGTTGAATGAAAGGCTAAGTGAATGAAAGAATGTCACTAGATTGCAGATTGTGGCATTTGAATCTTATTCATCTGTGTCTTCGTTGTTTAATGCAGTGTCTAACATATGGTAGGTACTCAGTAAATTTATTTCATTGTGTCACAATGAAATTAACCAAGTCAAGCATGGAATTTTCGTGTTATTCCTTAACATGTTTTAGTTAAATGAGCTTTTGATGTGGAGAGAAAACACCTTTTTGTTTTCTGGATCACTGCAGACAAAGACATATTGAAGATTATGAATTCTAAGCAATGTAATAGGCTTCAATAAGTGGTTATTGAATGAGCATTTATTACTCATTCAGTTGATTTATTGAGATGATTATTGCACGCTATTCAGTACTATATTATAAAGAGCCAGCCATGACAATGTGGGCCTGTTTAATTTTACAAACGGAATTGAGAAACTGGTTAGTTTTGTAAACCACTAAACTCATAATTTAAAACTTCCACAGTATGATTTCTTTAGATATATATCCCCAAACTTCCTATTTGAGACCATGAAGTCATAAATCCAGCACTTTATCAAGAAAGTTTCCTGAATACCAGGCAGAACTCATGGGCATTTAAAATAAATTACTAACTTAACTGTAGGTTGTTGAAGTGTGTATGATTTATTATGGACATTCTCAGTGCCTTAAAAATAACATTTCCTAATAGTGCCAACATGTATGAACCGAGAACTTCTCACAGTGCCATTTATTTATGCTGTGGGATACTCAAAGACTGACTAATAGGGCAGAGAATGGGAAAGACTGAATTGTGTAACCATTGTGTACCAGATATTTTGTGAAGTGTTCCATATGTGTTGTCTTGCAACCTGCTAGATGTTTGAGAACACTATCACATTTGTTTATTGAACACACTACCATGTTGTTGGGTTTTTTTGTAACGTGTTTTTCTCATTTAATCCTCACAACAGTCTGTATATCTTTACAACTAAAATACTATTTTCTCACTAAATTATTTACTTCCTTTGGCTATAAAAACAGGCTGTTTTCTGAGGCTTTACTGACAGAAGTAAATAACCATCTCGTTGAACTTCATTTAGTCACTCTAATTCAAAACAATTAACTTATCTCCTTCCCAAGGTAATTTCCCATTCATTATTCTTCATTTTTTTGTTTTATTTTCTTAATATCAGGCGTAACTTTAGCATTTATATTTGCAACCTGCCCAAGATGTATGAGGAAGTCGCCTCCTTGAAAGCTTACAGTTGAATGTCCTCACTTTACTGCTAAACGTCCATTCAGAATTGTCTGGTCATCCTCCAGTTCTACCCTGACGTAAAAAAAAAATGCGCCAGAGAATGAGCAAAGTATTTTTGCTGCATTGAGTGTATACAAGTCCCAAAAGAATATTTTGCTTGACTCCTATATTAATATTTTTCCTAAGGGTTTTCTGTTTTTAACCTCTTTTGGAGGTGGGGCGAGGGCAGGAAGACTCCATAGTCTTCCTATTGCGTCGTTTCAGGAGTTGTATAATGTCTGATTTCCCCACTTTTAGGGATGTATAAAGTTTTATAAAGTTTCCCATCAACCTTTTACCTAATGTTTTAGCCACTCTTATTATTTAGTTGCCCAAATACATTATTTCATCAGAAGTTGCAAAATGGTGATTTTCTAATTCTCTCATTTTTTCTACATTTATTAGCTATAATTCTTCTGTAAAGAACTTTGCCTCTAAACTATTTAGAAACTATAGTAAAGGCAAAATAAATGCTTGATTCTTTTATGTATCAAATTTCAGAATAATAAATTGGTACCCAGCAGTATCCAGTCCTGGTAGTCTAGTGGTTAAGATTCAGTGTTCCCTGCCACGGCCCAGTTTCGTTTCCTGGTCAGGGAACCACAACACCCGTCTATTGGTTGTTATACTGTGGCGGCTGCGGCTGCGTATTGCTATGATGCTGAAAGCTTTGCCACTGGTATTTCGAATACCAGCAGGGTCACCTATGGTAGACAGGTTTCAGCGAAGCTTCCAGACTAAGTCAGATTTAGGAAGAAGGACCTGGCCACCCATTAATGAGAAAATTGGCCATGAAAACTCTATGAATAGCAGTGGAGCATTGTCTGATATAGCACTGGAAGATGAGAGGATGGCACAAAAAGACCAGGCAGGGTTCTGTTCTGCTGAACACAGGGTCGCTAGGAGTTGGAATCGACTTGATGACACAAACAACAACAAACCCTAGCAATCTCCAGTGGTGACCAATGAAGTTGATTTTGTTTATTTTATGTATCATTATGAGGTTATGGATTTTAATACATTTGATGTGTTTTGGTCTACTGAGTCATTCTTCTTTTGTTTGTTTGTTTGTGAGGAGATCAGCTCTGTGCTAACATCCGCCAGTCCTCCTCTCTTTTTGCTGAAGAAGACTGGCCCTGGGCTAACATCCATGCCCATCTTCCTCCACTTTACATGGGACGCTGCCGCAGCATGGCTTGCCAAGCAGTGCGTCGGTGCGCACCTGGGATCCGAACCGGCGAACCCCGGACCGCCACAACGTAGCGCATGTGCTTATCCGCTTGCGCCAACGGGCCGGCCCTGAGTCATTATTCTTTTGATGCTCAAATTATTTCACTTAGCCAGTGGGAGCCTTTTCAAGTTGACTCCTGTGTCCTTTTGACATGATCCCAACAGTCTCAGATAGCTTCCTTGCTTTTAGGTAAGATGTCCAAGGCTTATCTTGAACATTTCCTGTCCCAGACCTGGAATCAAACATTTCTCTTGGAAGCTCTGGTTCCTTCAAGTGGAAAATAGCATTTAAAAATCCTGGGGCTGCTTGTTATTGCTACTGGTTTGTCATTGCTTAGAGGCCTTTTCAGGGCACCAAGGTAGGAAATATGTATTTTTTATACAGAGAAAAGTAAAACATGAGTTTGTACTAACATTCCAATTGAAATTTAAGATTTCAGTGTTTTTACTTAACTTCTTTAATATTCTTTATTTATATCTCTTTTCTCTTATGCTGAAAATTGTGGTTCCAAATGACTTGAACATAAGTACATATTTGATATGAGACAGTGAGGTTAAAGCTGTAAAACATGCTAAAAAAAAAAAAGCTGTAAAACAGGGTACATTCAGAAAAGTCTAGCTTCCACCCCTTTTCCATCCTCCTATAAGTAACAATTTTAGAAGTTTTTCACTTAACATTACTTTTTTTGGAAAATATAAACTAATATACACATATGTACACACACATGCGTATTTGTATTTCCTCTTTGTACATAAATGGAAGTACATTATACATATTTGCCTATACCTTGCATGGATTCATGGATAGAAACCCGTCCATAGACCAAGAATCCCTGGTCTAGAAGGGAAGATATGCGTGTTAAGAAATAACTGTAATTCAGTTGTTCAATGATGTTATGGAGGTGTATAGACTAAATGCCGTTAGAAACAAATTATGGAGCAGTTCTTCTAGGGGAGGTGATTAGATTAGGGAAAGCTTCAGATAAATGACTTTTCAGCTAGATTTTAAAGAATGAGCTTGATTTGGAGCCTGCAGTTTATACTAGGAATCAGGGAGGAACCTCTGAATTACAAAATTAGCCAACCCACCTTTGCTAGTCTGTTGGTGTAGCATGAGAAACATTTGCACTACATTAGAAAAGTCTGAATAACATTCTTGAAAGGTCTTTTGAAATATATGGGATCCTGTTTCATAGGCTGCCTGGGCTTATCCTTAGTCTAGGACTATTTTTTCAAGAAGCTATGAGAAAACAAATCCTCCTTTATATATTAATGTGAATGGACTTCATATCAAAAGAATAGCATGTTTTCTATAAAGACTTAATAGAAACAGTGCTTAGTTTACAAACGTTTTGTTTAGCGGCAAATGGAGAGTAAAAAATGTATTTTTTTAAAAGTTTATATCTTTTCTCTGATTGATATTCATTGAGTTAATCTGTAATTATTAAGCATCCATCATATGCAGAGCACTCTTTTGTATGTAGTAAGGAGGCAAAGGAAAAAAATAGTTCTAGTTTAAAACTTTCAAAACTAAAGCATACCTTGTGACGATTTCACAAGAGGAATTGTATTTTCTCAAAACCCTTAAAGAAAAAGTTTAATTTATTTGAGATAGGCAGAAGAAAATATAGTGTGCTTTTTGTTTTTGTACCTGCTAGAATACTCAGTAATGAGTAACTCCAAATAATTCTTTATCTTATTGCAGTGATTATTCCACAAATCTACACGTGATAAAATGACCTGGAAGTATACACACATTGTACCCATGTCAAATTCTGAGTTTTGATATTGTTCTAAATTATGTTAAGATTTAACCATTGGGGGAAACTGGATGAAGGGTACTTGGGATCTTTCTCTACTATCTTTGCAACTTCCTGTGAGTCTGTAATTATTTTGAAATGAAAAGTTTTTTTTTAAAAAAAGGATTATTACTCTGACTGTTGTTTTGAGAATAGATTGCAGGTGGCCAAGGGCAGAATCAGGGATACTAGTTAAGAGTAATATTAGGAGGCTATTACAGTAATCCAGGAGGAAGATAATAGCTGTTGGAGGAAGTTGGTGGCATCAGAGTGGGGTGGGGATAGGGGTGAGGAATAGTTGAATTCTGGGTATATTTTGAAGGTAGAGTTAATAAAATTTGCTGATGGATGTGAGGTGTGGGAGAAAGAGAATGAAAGGTGACGCCAAGGTTTTTGGGCTGAACAACTGGGAGAATGAAGAAAAGAGATAGTAACAAGAAGCAGCAACAAGTAAAGAAGGCTGGTATGAGATGGTTGGATTCTTGGCCAGGGAAACAAAATAACAAACCCTCTTCCTCTAGTCAGTGGCAGCTTGGGGCCTACGAGAGTGAGGACAGTATGACATTCAAGTGAGTGCACTCCTGTTAACCTGCTTCCAGGCAGCTGAGTTATCTTGGCCTCACCCTGGCTTTTTTGGAAAGAAGCATTTGTTTGATAAACAGGAAGTTGTTTCCATGGGTGTAGAAAGAAGAAATGATAGAACTGAGTGGCAAAGCAAAGAACTGCTAGCTGTGGTTAGCTTGGAATTGGCAGAAATTTTTTCAGGTAGCCACCTAAGCTTAGCATACATACTGCCTTTTCCCCATTCTGGACTGGGTTATTTTTCCATCATGAAAAAGGAAAACTTTCTGCCCTATTGCTTGACCTGCTGTCAGGGTATGTTCATTTTCAGCTAGTGTTTTGGATCAGTTGTGAGTTGTAGACTTAGCAGACAAATGGAGACACTGTCTGTTTATAGTGGAAAAGTGACTTATTTTAAGAAATGTTGGCTCCCCACCACTATCCCATTAGTGGCATGCCTCTGACCCTCCAATGAAGCTGGTCTAGGGAAGTTAAGACTGCCTGATGTGTATTTTTGCTCTTTGAAAGGTTAGAATCTAAATGTACCACAAGATATTTCTTTCTGAGTCAGATTGGGACAAAATTACAAACAGTGAATTCTGAAGCAAACGTTATACATACGGCGCTCTAATGCTTTTGAAACTTCAGACTTCATTCTCTCCACTTCTAGTCATTCTAATCCTCATGAGGTATCTGAATCCCTTAGTGTCACTAACTTCTTATTTTGTGACGAAGAACAGATTAAAAAGATTAAAGAAATCCAGTGCCAGGTGATTTGTGGCGATTGGAAAGTGAGAAAGAGAACTTATATTCCTTACTTTTGATAAGAGCTTGAAACAGGAGAACCATTTTCTTCTTCTGAGTCACCTCATCCTTGTCTGGATTGAAATGGTTGAAGTGAAGTTGTGATGGAGAAAAACTTTAAATTTGCCTGAGATGAATAGTGGCAACTAAATAGGTAAGTAGTTAATTGATGGTGAAAAAGGACTTACTGTGATGGAGTTTTTGCAGCAGGTATCTAATTGAAGATTGTTTAGCCTCCTGGTGGGTGAAGGGAGAAGGAATCTAGGAATACAGAAAGCTAGGGTCATGGCTGCCATGTGGGATGTTTGGGACTGAAGATATGGGTGATATCTCGCTGAGTATTTAGGAGAATTACCTCACTGAACTGCCTGGAAGAAGCAGAACAACTCTTTAGAGTTCCTTGCACCTATGGTTTATCCTAACAAGATTCAGAATATATTTTACTTTGAATCTTGAGTGGTTCGGGAGCCATTTTCTTTCATTTGCCTTCTGAAATGACCCCAGTATTTATTCAAATGCTGTGACTTTGTGTTAAGTCTAGGCTGGCTACTGCTCTGGGTTTTTCGCTGAAAGGTAAATATCCCATTTGAGCTTTAAGAATTTTCACTGCCTGCCTATAGAGCACACATGGACATAAAGCAGCCATTTGTCCGCGGGCAGCTAACAGGCAATTTCAGCAGGGACGAAAACCACTGCAGGCTGCTGGCTTCCTGGCACACCCACTAGACCCTGTAGGTTTACACTGAAAACAAACTAACAGGGGATAGGGGTGGTGGTGGTAATAAGACAGGCAAAAATAAAAGCAGAGGCTAAAGTCTGAAGACATTGAGCCATTAAGATGGTCCTGTATGTGGAGAAGAGCACAGTGCTCCCAAAGAGGAGAAAACTTGAACATCAAACGCAATGTCCAGGAGAAAACATCTGATGTTTGCAGCTAACACTTTTTAAAAAGTAATAATTTATATATCTTTATGTTCATAATTATAGGGATATTGTAGGTATCTTTAGGGAAAATGCTATACAATTTAAGCTGTTATACCCAGTGTGCTATCACGAATATCTTTTGGCCAGAACCATGTAACAGTGAAAATTGATATATATTGTAATCACCTTTAAACACTACAGAATCCTTGTGATCTGTTAACCAAATGCTTAAATATTCTGTGTATGATGTTGAGTGGACCTTTAAAAAAATAGCTTTTTGAATGTCTTTAAAGTTATGTCATATATGGTAACTCTTAATCAAAGTACAAATTTTGTTCCCAAATATGCTATCCTTTCTTTGGCCATTGCATGTTAACAGAGTTTATTTCTATTTAGCAGATCAAGAGATGGGGATATTGGCAGTATAAATGATTTGTCCAAGGACAACCAATGTGTCATTGTAGAGATAAAACAGAACAAGGCTACATTCCACCAGCTCCTGGCCTATGTAACAATTTTGAGAACTTTCCAGTCATTTTAGGAAAACAAAGTACTTAGAAAATATAAAGAGTTTTTTTTTTAAATAAAAGAAAACCTCTTATTTTGGAAATCACCAAATTAATCATTCTGTTGTATTTAAGAAGCTCTTTGATGTGTTCTGGTAATTAGTATTTACTGCCAGACGAATGTCTCTTGGGCATTTTAATTAATGGGTGGCTTGGCCAAATGAGCTTCTGATGGTAAACCTTCATAAGAGTTTATTTTTATGTTTCTCAAGAATAGCTGTCTCTTCAAAGCTCTTTAATTAGACAAAGTTTAGCAGCTAAAACATATTATTAGAATAATTGGGCCTTGGGTTAAGAGAAATAGGGGGTCAAAGGAGCAGGTACTGTTAGAAAATGGCCTCTTAAAATAACACATAGCGTTCCACATCTGATGGATGTTCAGTGTTTTAACAGCTTATGTTAAGTTACTATCCCTAGTTAGGGACTTTGTATTGTTTAAAGTTCATATGACAGATCTCACCAGAAGCCTAAACACACCAGAGTGTGAGCTCATTTATCACCACCTCTAAACTCTGTAGCAAGCTGTATTCTATATTCTAGTCCTTTTGACTTCTAAGCTGAAGACTTCTTACTTTCTCCTTCTTTCTACAAAATTGATAATCTTGGCCATAATAGTGATTGTTTTTGAGGAAAATGCTTCAAAGATCTTATGTTTGGGTCATTGATAACCCTAACAATTGTAACAATTCCCTTGAGGGGTCTTTCTTAATAATTTAAATCATCTGTTTGTAAGACATTGTTCTTAAAAATTCTGTAGTATTTGATCTCCAAAATTTTATGTTCTTTGAGGTCATAATGTTGTTTGAATTATTTGAAAATCTACTATGTAGATGGATTATCATTTAGCTCCCCTTCTTCACGTGCTCTCCCCCTCTGCCCCCACCCCATTTCTTGACCTAAGCTCTCAATCTTGGCAGTCATTGCTAGTGCGTTTGTTTTATCCCAAATTTCCTCTTTGTGAGGAATAAAAGATAAACCTGACTGGTCCTGTGAGTGATTGAGATGGCGCCAAAACAATGGAGTAGTATTACTGAAACTACTGTTGATAAACAAACAATGCATTTATTTATATTATCTAATTTTTCACTTTCCCACTATCTCAGGATGCCTATGATGGCAAATGTGTCCTTTTCCCAGCTAGATCAGTTGTTTTAAGGATAGTGCTAATGAGACTTCAAAAAGAGCAAACTATATTGTCACTCACATTTCTAATCCCATCAGTTGTCATGACCTGTGTATGTTGTTGGTCAGATGAAGAACTGGGTTAAGGATATGTATGTCATTGGTTCATTGTAAACCTACTGCCACTATTAGAAAAGAAGTACTTAAAGAACTTACAGTATTGATTATGGGTTAATCAATTCATTTTTAAATATAGAAGATAGCCTAATTTATAGTATTACAAAGTTTATCACATGTAAATTCTTTTGCTATACCTTAGTTAGCAACATAGCAAATGAAATTATTTCATTTAAAGTGGTAGAAACTTCACTTGGTTTTCTATTGATGTTATCTGTAAAAATTAGTAACATAGTTTTGAAAAATATTTGGTAAGCACAATAAATGCAGATGTAAAGATGCAGGCATGTTATTATGCCTTCCAGAGAATAGTCTCCAAATAAATACCTTTTTAAAAATGTCAAATTGTAAAACTTTGAGAAAGCATAAGAGATATCAGCCTAAACGGAGTCCTGTGTAAAGCAGTTTTTTCCCCCTTAGCAAGGACTGATTTCTGTCAGCTCTTTTCTAAAATGATCAATTATTGTGACTTTGCTTTTTGACTTGCGCTTTAGCACAGGAAATATTGCTGATACTTATCTTCATGTGTGTTTGCTTCGTATATATAATCTATTGCAATGGAGATATGACAAGGAAGGTGTTGAATGTTATGGTCTTGAAAAATACCGTTATATCCCTCAGAACTCTTTTTTTCAGGATTTATACTTAAAATAGTTTGGGTACTGATTACCAATGAATTTTTATAGATGCCAACCAGGACTATAAATGTGTTGTTTTCTGTTTGTTTGTTTCACTTCTTTAAATCCTTCCTTTGTTGGGCTCCTTGCATCCCTCCTTAAGTCTGCCTTTTGAGATTATACCAGGATCCAAAATGAGAACTGACTGTGTTTTTCTTCAATGCAGACCACCTGGTGGCCCACGGTAGAATGGCAGAAAAGGAGGCCCGTCGGAAGTTCAAACAGATCGTCGCAGCTGTCTATTTTTGTCACTGTCGGAACATTGTTCATCGTGATCTAAAAGCTGAAAATTTGCTTCTGGATGCCAATCTGAATATCAAAATAGCAGGTGAGAAGTGTATTGAGTATGTGAAGTAGAAGTAAAGGAGCTTTTCCTTCGGGGTTCTTAAAACAAGGAATTGTTTATTTCCATCTATGCAGAGAGAAGTATTGTGAAAATAAAGGATTTTTCTGTGGCTTGAAAGCTGATAAACTTTCAGAATACATTTATATTATTTTTCATGTAGTATAAGATGGAACTAGGCTGGGAAGAAAGAAGGAAAAGGGTGATATTTAAAATTCTATTATTTTGGTCAACAGGTCCCTTTTAAATATCAAGGAATAAAATATAGAATAAAGTACTAAGAAAAACTGCTAAAATTGTATACCCTCTCACCTTCGTTTGAGAAAGTTGATATATGTCACTGCTAATATAGAGCATGCTTATTCTAAAGACTGTAGTTTTATGATAATTTACGAAGAATAGATCTTATAGTGGTTTAAAGGCAGTCCATGTCTGTTTCCTCAAATTTCACTCATCTGCTCATCTCACAGTGCCCAAAAAGTTCTTTTCACTGCCTCAGTCTACTCATACTTCAGTTTTAGTAAACTGTCAGCATGTGCCTAACCAACACAAGCTCACCACCTATTGATAGAAGAAAGTGACTGCAATCTATATAGAATCCATAAATATGAGAATAAGCCATTTTTGTTTTCTGACAGTTTTCAGTATTGCATTATGTGTCCCTCATCTCCCAGATTAAAAGGGAGGGAGTCTCATATAGAAAGCTGAAGTATAGCTAGAGTAGAATTGCCTTGAAAAGCCAAGGTAAAAAGCAATTCTAAAAATTTTCCTCCTTAATAGGGTGGGAGTTGAGAGTTCAGATTTAAATTATAGATCAAAGTAGCTACGTGTACCCTTGCAGCTTGATGATTCTTCTGATAGTTTCTTTGTGTAGATAAGTCTGTTCGCTTTCCAGGCTCTACTTTTACATCCTTGGAACGTCACCTAGGTTTTTATTTGTTCAAGCCAGGCTGATGGATGCACTGGTTTAGAACTTGCACACAGTTGTAAGCTCTTTGAGTCCTGCACTTGCTGAGTACATAGTAGACAGGAATGCTTTCTTTATCTTACATAAAATCATGTTTTTCCTATGCCCTTATGTCTGTTTTATATTCTCCAAAGCTCTCTAGATGCTGACATTTCTGACAGAGGTGGGTAGCATGGAAAGGCCTGGCAATTTCAAACCCTGTTTCAAATTATTTGTTGTAGCTTCAATTAAGTTAATGGTAATAACACCTACTAAACTTCACAATCCTTAAAAGTATAAAAAAATGTTGTGTGAATTTCCTATTGTTGCTGTAACAAATTACCACAAACTTAGTGGCTTAAAACAACACAAATTTATTATCCTACAGTTCTGAAGTTTAGAAATCTGAAATGAATTTTACAGGCTTAAATCAAGGTATTAGTATGACTGGTTCTTCTGGAGGCTCTGGATATCTGTCTCTTTCGGCTTCTAGAGGCCTCCTGCTTTCCTTGGCTCCAGCCCCTTCCTCACATCACTCCACCTTCTTGCTTCCATTGTCACGTCTCCCACTCCTAATGTGATCTTCCTGCTTCCCTCTTGGAAGGACCTTGTGATTACATTGGGCCCTCCTGAATAGTGCAGGACAATCTCCCTATCTCAAGATCCTTAATTTAATCACGTCTGCAACAGTCCCTTTTACTATGGAGGTAACACATTCAAAGTTCCATGGATTAGGACATGGATGTCTTTGGGGGCCCTATTTAGCCTACCACAAATGTTACTGTCGAGTTCTTTGCATTATTGATTAGGGTAGTGAGTTAAAAGAAGGCCCTCTTTTTCTACTATAGTTTTATTCTACTTCTACTGACCAAATGTTAAACATTTTTTTCGGCTTCCTTGGTTCTTGATTTTGAATTTAGAACCATTTTGATTTAATTAAGGGACATTTTATGTAGTTTTTGCATTGAAAAACCAGGGGTCAATGATAATTGAAATTAGAAACTCTACTGACAAGTATTTGGGTAAGGAGATTTTTAAATGCTTTTCCTTGTTAATAGTTAAAACAAATCCATGTAGTCACAATAAGAGTCTACCTGCTGATGTGTAATTACAGACTCCTAGGGGTACTGGCAGCCAGCCTTGGGCTCTCTCTGTGTTAACATATATACTTTGGCAAGCTTTTTAAGTTCATTAACCCAAAGTTGCATTTTTATTATTTGTTTTTAGAGCCCAGCAAAGAATAATTGAACACCTCTAGTTTTGTGCCCTGCGATATATAGTAGCTAACATTGTCTTTGCTCATGCATTCTTTCCTACATGCCATCCTTACTCCGTTTCTCAATCATTGTCTGAACTTCATTTCTTACACATAAATTAGATAGGATTCCCATTCTCATCTGCCAAGTCTTCTTTGAACTTAATGAACCAGTGGGAGAAATGCTTTAGTTGAACTGACTACAGCATGACTAATTTTGGAGAGGGAGGTTGGATGGTTCTGACAGGATACGGTCAGATAAGTAATGAAATCAACTTTTTATTCTAAAAGCTAAAAGTAACTTTCAGATCCCTGATCTTTTCAGTGGTCTTTTTGATGAATTATTATAAATCTCAGTAGCAAGGAACTACTGCATATGAAAGAAACAAATGAGAGAGAAAAGAGTTTTTTTGTTTTATTTAAAATATTGTTAGTCTTTAGCACTTCATCTTTAAAATCATCATATATGTTATAGTAGTAAATTAAAGTGGAATTAATAAAAATTCAGATTGGGAAATTTAAGGAATTCATGCTCTTCTTATGCCACATTTACCTAAGTGATTTTGATGAAAAGATTATGCATCCTCTTCAAACGTAGAAGATGAATAAGTTGTTATGAGAATGTTTGTTTTACATTAATTTATTTTTACTTTTTATATGAATTAATGTGGCAATTTACATTTAATACTTGATACTATAAAAATATAGCTATTATAAAAACCCATGCTAGCCCTCTTTGAGAGAATATGTGTTCCCTGGATGTGAGAGAGAAACTTCACTTACAGGTATTAAAAGATTCAGCATCATTCCATGGTTTAAGAGTTTTTGTGCTTAAAGTCTTATCTATGAATATTTGTTCTAGTACTACTTCTAGAGAGAATGAAGCGCAGGTGAATAACTTTGTTTTCTTTCTTGTTTTAGAATAAAAAAATTCTTCTTCTTAATGGCACTAGCAAACCTGTCTTCTGTAGAATTGTTTTAAAGATGTTTCTGTCTTTAGTAATCTAGAATAAGCATTGATGGTTTTCAGAATAAAGAATTTTATTTCTGAAAGGCAATGTTACCAAGTCTAGAACTAAGAATTTGTAGGGGTTATCTGAAATCTTATCTGTTGTTAGCAAAGGCTCTTTGCTCGGGTGTCATGGAAGAGAAAAAAAGAAATGTAAGGCATGACTCCTACTCTCAAGAGTTGACTATTTGGGCAGCAAATGCTTAGACCTTTGAAAAGTTAAGTAACACTGAAATTATGCTTTACGCATATAAAAAATACTTTACAAAGCATTTTCACATGTATCATTTAATTTCATCATATTTGGCAGGCAAATATAGCTTATTTAGAAAATATTAGAGTTTCCAAAACACATACCTTTAAGTTTTCAAAACTTTGTATTTTTTATAAAGAACACTCATGCAAATTTCTTTCACGTAGAGAATCCAATGGCGGGAAAAGAATAGGGTTCTTGGCCTCTAAACTTTCAGTTTTCATTCTTCAGACGTGTAAGGATCCACAGAAGAGCAGATGAAGGGTGGGGGAGGCACAACACGGCTCTCTCAGCGTATAGCCTATTTCCCCGGGTGACAGCATGTTCAATAGCTACCAAATCATAGTTTGACACAGTAGAAGAGATGTTACAAGGCACGTCGTGATTCATCATTTGTTAATTGTACAGTCTAATTACCACAGGAGTTCAGAGGATGAAGAAACCACTTTTGTTTGTAAAATTCCATTAGATTATAAATGCCACAGGCACTGTAACCATATTGTGTTTGTTGTTTCCCCCCCACTGCCTAGCATATACCTGTTCTATAGTAGGTGCTCAATAGCTTTGTTGATCTGAACTTTAGACAGTGATGATGAGGACATAAATATCCTATTGAGGACATAACAGTTGAGGTGAGTCTTAAAGGATAAGTGGGATTCTTTAAGGTGTAGGCGTAGAGGAGAGAATTCCAGTAGAATTAGTCAGTCAGCAAATGTTAATAAAGCACTTGCTATGTACGAACACTGATCTAGGCACTGGGGATACAGCAACAGATAAAATAGTCCTTTGGAGTTAACATTCAGATGGGGGAGATAGAAAGTGAACACGTAAACAAATAAGCTCTCATAAGGGCTGTGAAAACAATAAAATCGAGTAATGTGATAGAATGCCTGGAGATACTAAATAAGGGGCGGGGGGTGGAAGGAGGTGAGATGAGAGAGCCGGCAAGGGCCAGTTCACATGGGGCCTTATGCACGTGGTGAAGATTTGGGATTTTATTTTGGTTACCGTGGGAGGCTGTGTCGGAGAAGCAAGATGAATGCACATGGTGTATTTGCAAAAAAAAGGTAAAGCAGCTTGAGTGGAGGGAAGACTCAAATAGGGGAGTCATGCCTGAGAAGGTGAGAAAGGTAGGTATTTATTTTAGATTGTGAAATTATTTGAATACCAGGCTTAGTAATCAGATTCAGAATGGATAAGATAAAAAGGTGGGAGTAGGGGGAAGGGGCAGGAAGGCAATAGGAAGATCAGTTAAAAGGCTGCGAAATGGTAAAATCCCACGTAAGGGTGGTTGTAGTAGACATGGAAAGGAAGAAAATGGCAACACATACAAGAGGGAGAGCAAAGGAAGGATTTCCAGTTCTAGATAACCAATCAACTATCTGGGCTAGGAAGAGGGAACTTTTAATGAAAGATATGTTTAGAAATAGAGAATTCAGATTTTCTTATTGATGGATTTTATTAAGCTATCAAAGAAAAACGGTATTGTCTTATTTTTGATGGTTGATGCGCTGCTATTTGAAAGTAATTTTAATTCTTGTCCCCAAAGATTAAGTAGAGAAATTTCTATGTTTAAAAAAAATTGCCTAAGAAAAAACCTAAATGTAGCTGGCTTACTCCCTGAAGCAAAGTTATTTGAAATACTCAGACATTATGAGAATGTTTTGAAAATTGTGGAAACTTTTTTTTTAACCTAAGGAAGTTGGAAACTTTTCTCTTTAAATGTCGACTCCCAGAATGGTCTCCATGAGATAGTTTCCACTCCGGTGTTATTGTTTTAGTTGGCAATCAGTAGACAGCAAAGATCTGAAGTACAACGACAGCAAAGCCAAAATTTTGGAAAGAATTTCCAGAGTGCATGGATTTAAGGTACTGTGGAAAGTTTTGACCTTAATGCAGTGAGATCTAGACTATTTCATTTTTTAAAAGTGAGAAACTAAAACGTTTTGTGAGTCTATTGACCTTTCACTCCTAGTATGAATATACTGAAATGCAATCATATAGGAAAAAAGGTTGGATTTCTGAGAACTCTTCCACAGTGTGGTGATTGAGAATGTCCCTGACTGGTCCACAGAAAGTGGTTATGCAATATTCATCGTATCAATCTCAAATTTTATGTCATAATCCTAACAGTTTATTTGGGTAATCAGTCAGTACACCTCCCTGGTTGACAGGTCAGTAAATTGAGATCCAGAGACCTGAATTCAGGTCATAATAGAGCCTAGGAATCATAATGCCTCAACTTGTGTTCTCATGCTGAAATGGTGAATGACCTTCAACTAGAAAGTGCTAAACAACTTTAATGTATGTTGACCATTGGCAAAATAAAATTTGAAAAATTCTCTCTTCTGAATCCTAGTCCTAAGACTGGAGCTTTACCAATGAAAAATTAGCGTACCTTCATCCAAAAGGCATTTTAGGTACACCCAGTTGATTTATTTGTATGAAAAAGTTCTAAAGTTAAAATTCAAATGAGCAGATTCTTTTGTCAGTCATGGTTCGAGGTTATAAGTGAGGTCTTACTGATCTTGAAAAGTGATTGCACCTTGCTAGGATCAAGAACAATTTTCTACTTATAAGACCTCACTTACTTACAATAGCTGTGCTACCCGCTTCTCAGATTTTCCCACTGTGGTTTCCCTCATCCTGGGGGATGAACTCCTATAGGGTAGGGGGACAAGCTGGGATTGATTACATAGTCTGAAATGGCTTACTTTAAACACATTTTTAATCACATGCTTTATCTTTAAAATTCATGCATATTTTGTGTTCTCCTCAATGTCATATCTATATTTGTTTTAATATTAAAATTATTCAACTTTATTTAACATAGAAAAAAAATCACTGTTTCAGGAAGATGTAGTTTATTTATTATATAGTTTCGCGTAACTCTTGGTACAGTGCATCATCATGCCTGAGGATATATAAACATACACCAGTTGGGAAAATTGAGAATAAAGAATTTCATCCCCAACCATAGGTTTCTGTTACACAAACTTTTAGTTTTTGCACGTTGACTTCTCTATTACTTTTCCTCAACCTCAAGGATTTCCATGCCAGTCTCTATTAATTGCGAAATCATTTATTTTGGGGATAATTTAAAAAAGAATGAATTGGAGCTTGAAAATAGACAAGGAGAGGGAAGTAGAAGACAGAAAAGAAATGGAAGCTTTTTCTTTGAGGTCTTGGGCAAAAGAAGAGAAGCTGTGGAGGAGGAAACCTGAGCCTCAGAGCTTGCCTCCTCCAGCTGTGGGGAGAAGGGAGCTGAGTGAGTGGAAGAGGACTGGGTGGCATGTGTTTTGGACCTACCCAAGCGTCTCAAAATTTCAAATTGCTCTTTGTCTCTAGGACCACGTTGGGTACAGCACTTAATAATAAGCAAGAGATAGTTGAAGAAATTGAGTACACACTTATCTGTGGTTTCTATTTTAAGGTGTTTTAAAAGAACATTGATATTCTATTTTTTCGAGTGTTGTTTTGATTTTATTATTGGATGTAGAAACTATAAGAACTTTCCTAACCCAAGACCATGTTTCCCCAACTCTGTTTTCCTTACAGGATCGTAAGCTCCTAAATTGCAAGTTGGTGTCGGGGAGGGACTAACAAATCATCTAGAGTATTTTTCACTCAGACTCTGAAGAAGTCTTTATTGTGTTGTATAAAGTGTGACAGAAACTTTTAAAATGAAGGAGATTTTAAAAGTCAAAAAGTGAGACTGAGTCCTTTTTTTTGAGTGCATCCAAAACTACTTTATCACTTTCTTTTTGATTATCGAGATATAATTGACGTATAATATTAGTTTTGGGTGTACAATATGATGATTTGATGTTTGTATCTATTGCGAAATGATCACCACAATAGAGACTGATTTGTTAGGCAGCCCTTCTCTAGGTGGCAGAATATTAGTAAGAATCCCCATTAGTCCAGAATCTGGTTCTTATTTTTATAAATCCTGAGACTTACTTTTATCAGTTCTCTTAAAGTCATAAGAGAATGAGTATAATATTTATATCTGCTTTCCTAGTGTCAACTTGAGAAAAACTCAGTTAGCTAGTGGTAGGCATAGATTCAAAACAAAAGGACTTGTAAGATCCTGAAGAGTTTTTCATCTAGTCTTTAAAAAACATGTTGATGTATTTGATCTTTAACTACTCGTTGCTCAGGCTGCACACAGACCACCCTTAATTTAATACCTCAAATAGTATACAGTATCTTTTCCCAGTCAGTGATCTGAATCCTTAGAGGTTCTGAGTGTTCCGGGAGATTCATGTCATAAAAAGTGATAATGACTTCTCTTGCCTTTTCCATTTTTTAGAAGTCAATAAATGAAGTAATGACTTAGGTCTCCCCACCCTAGTTTGAGAACCTCTGAGTGTAAATCAGGTGAGTCTGCCTGTTAGCAGGGAGCTAATGAGCGTGCTTATGACCCAATCATTCCATTTATTGCTCAGTTGAAGTAGTTGGTTACTGTGAGAGTTTTGACTAGTATACAGTTTTTCATCATATTTTGTTAAATCTTCTATAACATATCAAGATGTTTCTAGGACTTCAAAAGCCAAAATTTTATCACACACACACACACACACACACACACACACACACACAAACACACATGTAATATCCAGTTTGCTTTATTGGGAATAAAGACTGTCTACATATGTAGTGTATTACTTGCCAAGAAGCACTCAACTTGCTAATTCAGCTCATCATTTAAAAACAAAACATGAAAATAATTCAGATAAACAAGTGTTTTTTAGGTTCAAAAATGTAGACATTCCAAATACCAGGTCATGAAAAGTTTTTGGCTCTTTTAGATGTTATAATCTCAATATGTATGTGGTTTCCAAACTAAACATGATGTATCAATTTTAAATTAATACTTTTCCTTGTGTAATTTAAATAAATTAGTGAGTCACTTGTAAAATGGGAAAAAATGAATTTTCTTAAATAATATTTATAGTGACCTTTTAAATTAATTTTCAATAATGTAAAATAAAATCTTTTACTTAAAGTTAGTTCTTTGTCATAAATCATGCAAAAATGACCAGTTTATTTTTAAAATTTTTTTCTTGGGAGGTTTTTTAGATAATATATTTCTTTGAAAAGAGTTTGTGAGTCAAAAAAGTTGGAAAGTGCTGGATATCTGTGCAATTAAATAGGTTTACATTCTAGTCCAAATATAACCGTAGTTTTCTGGAACAGATTGAGAGATTCTCTGAACTCTGATGGACTCTTCTTCAGGAAAGCTCTCCTTTTCTATTATTTGTCAGTTGCCTCTGAACTTCTCCCTAAAACTCATTTGATGCTTATACTTATACAGTTAGACGTGTGGTTGTGTGCCTCCCTCTGGGACTAATCTGCTCCATGAGGGTAGGGGCCACGTGTATCTTGTTCACCTTGTGTCAAGAATGCATTAGGCGTCCCTCAAAAGCTTGAGGAGTACCCTACTCCTATTATTATATTCACACATTACCTTTTAGGTGGGTTACTTTTCAGATGTTTGCTCTCATTTGAATTATGTTTATTCTTTAACCCAAAGGGGTATTTTCCTCCCTGCTCTCAATTTCTAGGTGACAACTTAAAACTTCTTATATGATAATCATACCTTCTATTCTCCAACAGTAGGCTTCTGCTTATCAGACCATATGTTTTAATTTGGAAAATATTGTTATTATACCTATATACTATATTTCCATTTGCTATCTTTAGCTTCTGTTGAGAATTTAAGGGGACTTTGATTCATCATGGTCCGTAAAAGGCACACTAAAATTTGTATAGTATGCTCACCTATCAATATTAGAAACTTACCTGATTGAATGAGTGGACTTTTATTGTTCTAAGTGATATGAATTATGACTATCATGATATGCATTAATGTTTTCAATAATCCCAGTGATTATTGTTTGCAGGTCTTATAGAAAGAATTTCATTGCCACTTTTTTCTTTATACATCTACTCAATACTAAGTTCGATGAAAAGGTCCTATGTTGTGGAATAGTTTTTTGTTTATTATGAGAAGGGTTAGGGTAGTGCTATCTATAATAGAGTAGAGGGGATTGGCTTATTACCTCATTTGAAAATAGCTGAGTTCAGTGATGCTAACTGCTAAGGTATTTTAAAGCTTTGGGGGAAAATACATAAGTCATTTATTGAAAATGCCAGTGTAATGCTGGGCCAGCATTTTTGTTTTTAGACTTTGCTTTCCAGAGATAATGATCATACTATGTAGATAGATAGTGCTAGGAAGTTGGGGAGGGTCAGGAGATGTCTAAGATTAAGTGATGGATGTGGAAGCAGCCCCATATATGGTGTAATAGCAGCAGCTGCAACAAAATAGTACTGTAATACTTTTCTAATACCTTTCCAAAAAGGTAGATATATTCTTTCAATCTTATGAATATCACCCTCTCTCTTCCTCCAATTCTGACCTCCCCTGGTTTCTTAAACAAAACCAACACCTCCCCATCACAAATAAGCTGATTACTTGATTTTTTTTTTTTTCCCCCATGAAGGAATTTCTCTTGTGTATGAATGCTCAGGCTGTGAGTCAGTAGTTTTTGGCATTACTTCTCTATTAGCTCCTAGTCAGGAAGTTCAGCCAGGGGTTGGAGTGATTGCTAAACACTGAGGACTTCCCAAGACCCATTTTTAAGAGTGAACTAATACAGCGACTCCTGGGAACTTTGAAACTCATCCTTCATCACTACCATAGTTCTGAGATCCATACAGTTGACTCTTGTTTTGTTCAATTCCAAAAAAGCTTTTGATCACGTGATTTCGATGCTAGTAATATTGTATAGGAAAAGCAAGATTAGTTCCTTATCTGTGTTGTATAAGTCCATATAACAGTCTAAATCCTATTTATATAGAGTTCTTACATGGGTGTTGATCTTTGGTTCTTTGAGTCATTTCTAGCAAGAACACCTGACAGCTTGTTTTCCCCACTCTTAGTCCATTAAGAAATTAATCAAGGGCCAAAACTATTTCTGTTCTTGGTCTTTGTCTCTAATTGCAAGTACAGTATTGCGGTTATGAGTCCTCAGAAGCTTTCAGATTTTAGAACATGAAGGATCTTGTCACAGTGTTTTCTGGTGAGGTTGTTTATTCAGGATATATAAATATTTTCCCACTTCACTTTTTTCCTCTGCCCCCTGCTTACAAGCTGTGTACTTACAACTGCAAGGAAATGAAGCATAAGTTACTCTTGGAGGGGCTGGCTGTCACTTGTAGCTGTGCTGTATTACCTTAACAGACACTGAGCACTGGAACTGGCTGAAGGCTGTGCCTAATCTGTTTACGTCTGCTTTGGATTGATCCTTGGTCAGGCAAAAAGAAGTCAAGGGTATCACTCTGAAGTGGTGGATCAAATACGAAAATTTCCTGTTGCAGTTGTCCTGATTTTTAAATTAGTGCCACTCATTCTTCCCTTTCCCCTTACCACATACGCATCCCCAGTTGATGAGATACTTATTTTAAGGATATAATATCACCACCCTTTATGGCCCCAGGCTCCTGATCTTGCCTAGAACAAAGAATTTCAAGTCACAAAATTGATAGTAAAGCTCTGGTATTTTTTGTGTGCGTGTGTGAGAGGAAGATTGGCCCTGAGCTAACATCTGCCAATCCTCCTCTTTTTACTGAGGAAGACTGGCCCTGGGCTAACATCCATGCCTGTCTTCCTCTACTTTATATGGGACGCCGCCACAGCATGGCCTGACAAGCGGTGCGTTGGTGCACGCCCGGGATCCGAACTGGCGAACCCCTGGCCGCTGCAGCGGAGTGCGCACACTTAACCACTTGCTCCACCTGGCCGGCCCAAGCTCTGGTATTTAAACCATCCCTTGGGCCAGCCCCGTGGCTTAGCGGTTAAGTGCGCACGCTCTGCTACTGGCGGCCCGGGTTCGGATCCCGGGCGCGTACCTACGTACCTCTTCTCCGGCCATGCTGAGGCCGTGTCCCACATACAGCAACTAGAAGGATGTGCAGCTGTGACATAGAACTATCTACTGGGGCTTTGGGGGAAAAAATAAATTAATAAAATTATAAAAAAAAAAAATAAACCATCCCTAGAAGATAGACATATGGTTCAAATTAAAGTCTGTTGCACTGTATTAAGAGAACAAGGATATAAGATACCATTTCAGCCTGCAGACAAATGCTAACCAACCAGGGTGTTGGGGGTTGGAAAAGAGACTTGAGCAAATTATGGAAGGAGCCACTTATGAGAGGAGAAATAAATGACTATAGGCCACATGGAGAGAACAACTCCACCCATATGACTTCTGTTGTGTGGGTGTGAAGTATCCATCTTAACCAGTTTCTTCTGTTGTTTCTCTTTTGCTTCTGTAACTCTTTAGAATATTTATCATTTTAATGTTGAATCTGGAGGTCATAAATCTTTCCTATGGCCAATAAATACACAGTAAGGGATATAAAGTGTCTTTATGGGAATCTTCGTACCTGAGAATTTTCTGAAACAACAACAAAAGATTTTAAATATTCAAACTGGGATCCCACCTCCAAAACTATCATTATTTTTGTTTTGTTTTTTACAATTTATTTATTTACTTATTTTTCCATCAAAGCCCCAGTGGACAGCTGTATGTCACAGTTGCACATTTTTCCAGTTGCTGCATGTGGGACGCGGCCTCAGCATGGCTGGAGAAGCGGTGCGTGAGTGCACGCCCGGGATCCGAACCCAGGCCGCCAGCAGTGGAGCGCGCGCGCTTAACCGCTAAGCCACGGGGCCGGCCCAAAACTATCATTATTTTGAATGCATTTCTTTTGGGTTTTTTTTTCCTATATATATATTTTCCATAATTATAATCAGTGTATGTGTAATTTTAAAGGCAGGTTTTGTCCTTTGTATTATATCAAATATTTTCCCCTTGCTGCTCCATATAACCATTTTTAATGATCGCATATCAAGTAGATATACCATAATTTACTTAATGTCTCCCCTATTGTTATGAGCGCACAGAAATTCTTGATAGGACTTTGGTGTTAGCACTCCCCTCTCCTTTTTTGACATTTATTAGTGCATTTCAAAACTACAAAGTATGTATGCTTAACATTTTGAACATATGCTGAATCTATTTTCTCCTTTGCCTTAAGTTTCCTTGTTATTTTTTGTTCTTGTTTTTTACTTGTGTTGAAGTTGTCACTCTTCCGTTTTTTCCTTTATATTGTACTGGTGTCTGGCCTAATAGTGCTCTTCCTCCTGAGCCATGTGACCTAAACTTTAGCTTATGAGAGAGTTAAGGTTATTTATCTGAAACATTTGCCAAAATTATGTCAATTCTTAGTTGTCCAGTTTTTTATTATTGTTCTACTATCCAGGTTTTTTGGGTTTTTCCTCTTTTTTCTGGCCATCCATGTTTTTTGATTTACTAGTTTATTGAGCCTGTTTGCCTTAAATTAGACATATTAAAGGAAAAGGAGGAGAATCTAAGTCTCTTTAGTGTTGTTGTTCTTTGTTAGAAGCTCTTGTTCAGTTAGGGAAGACGGTGACATTATAGACAAAAAGGAATTTTTAAATTATTTATAAGCAATGTATCTCAGTCCATTTGGGCTGCTGTAACAAAATACTGCAGACTGGGTGACTTCTGAACAACAGAAATTTATTGCTCACAGTTCTGGAGGCTGGGAAGTCCAAGATCAAGGCACCAGCATGGTTGCGTTCTGGTGAAGGCTTCTTCCTTGTTCGTAGCCAGTGACTGCTCACTGGGTTCTCATATGGTGGAAGGGGCTAGAGCCCCAGGAGCCCTGGAGCCTCTTTTATAAGGCACTAATCCCATTGGTGAGGGCTCCAGCCTCATGACCTAATCAACTCCCAAAGGCCCCACCTTCTAACACCATCACATTGGAGATTAGGATTTCAACATACGAAGTTAGAGGGGACACAAACATTCAGACCATAGCATAATGTTTGCTATCTTTGTCTCTTAATATGAGTTATTGAGAAATAGTTATATAAGAGTAATACTAATATTTTTAATGTTGTTAAGTGCTTATCATTTATACCTGATTGCTGTTATAGTACGACTGTAATTATATGTATCATTAAAATATTTACTTTTCCTTTTAAAATGTACTTACCTACGACTGTAAACTTTAGCGTTGTATAGAAAATCTTCATAGTTTGCTGTTCTTCATATAGGATTATTGCTGTTGTCAACAAACACTTCAGTGAGATCCCTGTTTTAGCAAGAAGCTCCCAATTCCTACCCTGTTAGCTGTTCACTAAGGGCTGCTCTGAGTACTCATACATTTATTCCTTTTTTATGCTTACCTCTCGTTTCTTCTTTTTCTCCCTTCCTCTTTGTTCTTAGTTAACCAGTGAGTCATTTGTAAGATATTTATTGAGTGCCTTCTCTTTTGCCAGTTCTAGGTGTTAGGAAATCAATGGTGAGAAAAACAGCCTAATCCCTGCCCTCCTGACCCCTGATGTTAGTGGAGCTTAGATCCCAGTGAAATGGCCCTGAATGGCAAGAAATGGAAGTTGGGGAGAAAAAGATCCTATTCTTTTCTCTTTTTTTTCTTTGCTTATTATGAAATATTATGTATATACAAAGAAATGTGCCCTTACCCTATACATACACTATAAAGCAAACACCTGTGTAGTTACCACTTAGATCAAGAAACAAATAATTTCATCAGCCCAGACTGCACCCCCAACCCAGCCTCATCCTTCTCCCAAGAGGAAAT